>NC_085141.1:6174201-6507118 GCF_024139115.2 Armigeres subalbatus | reverse complement strand
ATTTTGAAATTTTTTTTCCAAGGGAAAAAACAATGATTTTTCAATAATTCCGATATGCAATGTCCGATTAGGTCAATTTTCAATAGCAAACAATGGGACCGCATTTTCCGTCGAATGCAACTTGTTGCGAGTAAATCATGTAATGCTAAGTTCCAAAAAGTGTGTCTACGAAATTTGTACATACACATACACACACACACACATACATACATACACACAAACAGACATCACCTCAATTCGTCGAGCTGAGTCGATTGGTATATAACACTATGGGTCTCCGAGCCTTTTATCAAAAGTTTGGTTTTGGAGTGAAATTATAGCCTTTACGTATACTTAGTATACGAGAAAGGCAAAAATGAAACTTGTCCGCTGCAGGAAATGAGAATAATGTTTTAAAAGGACAATAATCAGCGGAAAAGTTCTTGTCGGATTCATTTTTTCCGGCTTTATCTCGTAGAAAAAGTCAATTCAAAGGATTTTCCAAAAAAGGACAACGCAGCATAATCGTGAAATGAAATTTATTCGCTTCCAAAACAATATCCGTTGGACCAGCATCCCCCTGATAAGCAGGGGATGAGCACATGCCATTCGGACAACGTAAAGCCGAATGAAATCCATCATTTGCAGCAGTGACGAATGAAGGAAAAGAAAAATATATCAATTCAAGCTTAGCCAGCGAGATGAGAACAGCTGAATCTGCGTCCAGACGAATTTTCCAGATGGTCGAAGATGGAAGCAGAATTGTTTTCGATGGAGCATGGAACGGTGATTTGGGGAGAGGCACTAGCGAGCCAGATGCTTTGGCGAAACTTTTTCCTTCTTTAAAACAATAAACCGAATGAGAATGGTGCAGTTGTCGGAATTAAAAACAGAGGAAAAACAAAAGAGTGAGTTGCGATCGAGCTGGGGAGGAAGAGATTTAAACATGTTTGGCTCGAGAACAATAAACGCTTGCAGGGATGCTGATACAATGGAGGAAGAAATCTGAGATTAAGCAGATCTACGCAGTTTTCCATTCGGGAACGTTGGGAGGCGGGGGGACGGAGAAGGGATTTAGAAATTTATGGGTCTAGATTGTAACGGTTGATTTCACGGAATACGAATGGAAATAATGTTTCTGACGTGGAACGATAATGAAGAAGTGTTGTTCAGATGTATTTCTTTGGAGAGGAAGCCAAATTGTTGAATGCATAACAAAGCCAGTGCGATGATGTTCGATTAACGGAA
Organism: Armigeres subalbatus; assembly: GCF_024139115.2. Lineage (NCBI taxonomy): Eukaryota > Metazoa > Arthropoda > Insecta > Diptera > Culicidae > Armigeres > Armigeres subalbatus. The sequence continues at coordinate 6,505,891 of NC_085141.1, read as the reverse complement.
TTTTGTATTAATTTTATCGTAATACTATACCAGTACCAGAATACTATATTTTATAGAAAGTATTTTAATATTTAATTATTGCTTAAATTACACAGAGTGTACGGCCATACCATGTAACATTTTTGGTTTTATAACATCATGAAAACCATTTTTTGCTCTTCCATAAAACCTTTGTAAAATCAGAATGTAATTGGGTACATGGTCCTTAGATCCAAGTCACTCTTCTTTTTTTTCTTGGTATTACATTCTACACTGGAGCATTGCATCCTTGCAGGTTTAGTGTTCATTAAGAATTTTTACAGTTTTTAACTACCGAGATTTTTAAGCCAAATTACCATTTTTACATTCGTATATCATGTATATATAACTCGATGATAATCATAATAGTATACAAAGGTCAAATCCAGGAAAATTCCAACCCAAATCTTCCAAGCATCCTCCTTCTAGGCTAAAGAAGAACCTCATATCCTGTACCTTCCAAAGTCAAAACAGCCAAACGATTTTTTCTCCAACTTCATTTATGAATTTTATGATGAACCAACAAATAGTAACTCTGACTGAGACATGCACTGGAAAATAAATTCTCGCATATAAACTCAATCACTCGACATCCAATATTAGCATCACTTGCAGACTACAGCAAATATTGAGTCTGTCAATGTTTTCCATTTCCCACTTTTTTTTTGCTGCAAACGCCAGCATATTTTCCCTGTGCTCTGCGATGATGTTTCAGAAAATATTAATAAATTTTCAGTCCGCACTCACTTGCATTGCGCAGGGAATAAGCGGAAAGGACGTTCGGTAAATTTGCCGGATCAAGACTCGATAAACTGCCAGACGGAATCGTTTCCGCATCGATACTTTTCTCGTTTCAACAACGATGATGGGGCCATCAAAGCATCGGGGTGTCGGTAAAACTGTAAACAAGAAACGTAATTTTTCTGCTGCATATGCAGCCAGCTTGGCAGCTGCATCGTCGGTGCAACACTTACTACCCTCTTGGACGGTATCCAAGAGGGCAAACTTTTCGCAAACTACGTGGAAAAAATGCGATAATATTCAACGATTTCCATTAAAAATTTACAAACTACTCACCAAAGCTGATAAGGTGGAGGAAATCAAGCGAAACTATCACCACTCTATGGGAGTGGTGGACAGAAAATTGTACTTCATAATGGTAGAATGTTGGGTGAAGCTGTTTATGAATAAATGACGCAATTCTACAGAGAAGTAACAGTAAAAACGTGAGGTAAATTTTACAAAATGAATCTTCTGCCATCTAAATTTTGAACAATAGAATTTTTCGATTATAATTATCATTCAGACGACATAGATATTATAACTTTGAAAAAATGGAGGAAGCCTACATCAGACTGATGAGCGAAGCTAATCGGTTTGGACTAGTCATCAACACGTCGAAGACGAAGTACATGCCGGCCTCTATCTGGTTCTATGTTGAATATTGTTTTCGCTATTGTTTCTTCCTACATTCGCACTAAGTGACCAGCCCACTGAAGCCTGCTACCATCAAACGGTCCTTTATTGTGTCGGAGGGAGAGTACATTCGGAACCACACGAGAGCAGTATCAAGGAGCGAAAGTGGAAGACAGAAGCCTTTGACAAGGATGTGTTTGCGGAAGCAATGCGATTCGAGCGCAATCAAGCAATGCGATTCGAGCGTGAGCTGGTTGCATCCTTGACCAGAGCCTGCGATGCAACCATGCCGAGAAAGGTACAGCCACGGTATGCACGTAGGCAAATCTATTGGTGGATTGAAACGATCGCAGAACTCCGTGGTAGCTGTTTTCGAGCAAGGAGGAGGATGTAGAGAGCAGTGTTTAGGGCGGCAAAAGCCGCTCTCAAAAAGTAAATTAGATTCAGTAAGGCAGCTTGCATGAAAGAGCTCTGCCACAACGCGGAAGCAAACCCATGGGGGGAAGCACACAGGGTCGCTATGGCCAAGATTAAAGGCCCAGCAATACCGCTAGAGAGGAGCTCAGAAAAACTCAAAGCAATTATTTAGGGACTGTTTCCGCATCACGAAGCACCAGTCTGGCCGCCCACACCGTATGGTGAGGCCAACACCAGTAGAGATGAAGCCCGTGTCACTAACCATGAACTGGTTACGGCAGCAAAAAGTATAAAAACTAATAAGGCTTCGGGACTAGATGGTATCCCCAAACTGATCTTGAAAACGGCGATCTAGGTCAATCCGGACATGTTTCGCACCACATTGCCGGGTAAGCCACTCCATCGGCCTACAGGCCTATTTGTTTGCAAGACACGGTCGGAAAACTCCTTGAAAGATTCATCCTTAACAGGCTGATGATCCACACAGAAGGTGCAAACGGATTATCAAGCATGCAGTTCGGGTTTCAGAAGAGCAAGTCCACAGTTGACGCCATCCGGATAGTCGTCGAAGCAGCTGAAGCAGCCAAGAAGCAAAAGAGGAGAGGAAACCGCTACTGCGCTGTGGTAACCTTAGACGTGAAAAATGCGTTCAACAGTGCCAGCTGGGAAGCAATAGCCAGCTCCCTACACAGGATGGGGGTTCCAGGGTACCTGTGCAGAATTCTGAAGAGTTACTTCGAGAATAGGACGTTGGTCTACGAAACACACGAAGGCCTGAAGATAATAGGCTTAACAGCGGGTGTTTCCCAAGGCTCCATTCTGGGGCCGACGTTGTGGAACGCGATGTACGATGGGCTGTTGCAGCTAACATTACCAAGAGGTGTGAAAATCGTTGGGTTTGCGGACGACGTGGCTCTCATGGTATTCGGTGAAACAATAGAAGAGGTGGAAGTACGAGCAGGGCAGGGCAGGCAGAAATAATCGAAAACTGGATGTGCGAAAAAAAGCTGGCATTAGCCCATCACAAAACTGAAGTGATGATGATCAGTAACCGAAAGTCAGTACAGCATAGTACGATTACGGCCGGAGAAGTCACCATCGCCTCAAAGGGAGAGGTGAAGCACCTTGGGGTAATGATCGACGACCGGCTCAATTTCAATAGCCACGTTGATTATGCTTGCGAGAAGGCAACTAAAGCGATCACAGCGTTGACCAGAATCATGTCAAACAGTTCTGCGATTAGTAGCAGTAAGAGAAGACTCCTGGCCAGCGTATCTACGTCAATTCTCAGATACGGAGCTCCTGTCTGGGCGGCTGGTGTAATCACGAGGAGGAATCTGACTCGGCTCAATAGCACCTATAGGCTGATGGCCATGAGAGTGGCAAGTGCATACCGTACCATATCGATGGATGCGGTTTGTGCCATAGTAGGAATGACCCCCATAAACATCTTATTGGAGGAGGACTGTGAGTGCTACAGACTGCGAGGAACGGTTGGTGCCTGCATGATTGCGAGAGCCGATTCGATGAGGAAGCGGCAGCTGGCTTGGGACAGTAGTTCGAAAGGAAGGTGGACATATCGGCTCATTCTGAACCTGTCGCTGTGGGTGGACAGAAAACACGGGGAAGTCAGAGTCCCCCCTTTCTCGATTCAGGACAGAGCGAAGTGTGCTCTCAGCAGGCAGCGTTAGTAATATAAACCCCGAGAACATCGTGCAAGAACGAGAATACGTGGAACGAAGTAGGCAGAGCGGTAACGCAGATCATGAAATCGCTACAGCGAAAATGGCGTGAAGACCAAAGGGTATCTGAAAGCGATTATAATAGCACGGTCGGTTACGGGGAAGCTTCCGTCGCGTCGTCGGGGAACTTCCTGTCGGGGTAGGATAGATCCGCCGCCGGGGACTATTTGAGTAAACCCCGATCGAGCTGGGAGCTTAATGGCTCAAGAATACAGAAGATTAATTTCGAAGAGTTTCCGCCGCCGAGGAGCCTCTAATCGGAGTAGGCTAGATCCATCGTCGGGGACTAGGCCGAGTAGAACGTGACGCGTTGTAGATATATTTTCGGGTCGTCGGAGCACCATTGAACCGGACGCTATGCTCCACCTGGAATCTCTGGATCGACTTCGGCACTCGGACCGGTCACTCTCTGAAGTAAGACAGGCCTCCACACCTGCGCCGATCTGGAAAACACCAAAAATGTTAAAAGTGGTAAAAAAATATTCAACAAGTCTTACACGGAAGCGAGTTGTCGGTTCCGAGGGAAATTCCAACGTCGAGCAACTCCCTGTCAGAGTAGAATAGATCTGCCGCCGGGGATCATCTGAGTAGTCCGCGATTTAGCTGGGAGCTAAATGGCTCAACGAAAAAGTGCAGGAAAAAGTCAAGAAAATTATGCTGGGAGCCTCATCAAATCCGTTACGGTCCCTCTGCCGTTATTACCTCAGGTTGTTCACACTCTTCCTTTGGGACACCTATGCTTTTGGAAGGAAGCCTTCCGCCACCTTCTATAAGTGATTGGTCTTGTTCGCCAAATCCTTCCACTCAAATTCCGGCTCTTTCTTCTGTTGGGACACCCTTGCCTGTAGCGGGTGGTCTAGTGCCGCCTTCCACCGGTGGGGCTCTGTTTTGTTCGGTCAATTCCTTCCTTATAGATCACTGCCCAAATCATAACTCCCCACAATTACCTTCTTCGATTCCTGGGATCTTACCAATGACGAGTGTTACATTACCATCATCCACTGGTGAGTTTCCATCTCACTCAGCCAATCCAACCTTCGCCATCCAGTGGCACATGAACGGCTTCTTTCATAATCTACCAGATCTGGAACTTCTAATCAGGGATCATCAGCCTACAATTCTGGCTATACAGGAAATACATCGAGCCGCCAAGGCATCAATGAACAACTCTCTCGGAAAATGATACCAGTGGATCATCAAAGAGATGAAAAATTCCTATCATTCGGTTGCAATCGGTATATCCGCTGATTTGACCATAGTAGAGTTGCAGTTAGATACCAACCTTCCAATGGTTGCTGTGAGACTAACCTGACTATTTCCTATTTCCGTGATATCGTTATATTTGCCGAACGGAAAAATCACGAAGCAGTGATCATGTCCCCATCATGATATCTCTCAGCAAACGAAAAGCCCCGGATACTTCCCGGCGCCCCCGCTGGATCTACGGTGAAGCCAACTGGGTCAACTTTCAGGTGGCAGTAGAAAATGAACTAGACGAACAAAATCCAACTACTATCGACCAATTGACAAACTGCATTATTAACGCTGCGCGAAGTACCATCCCGCGCACTAGCCCTAACCCCGGGAAAAGGGCAACCCACTGGTGGTCAGACGCTACAAAAGTAGCCATTAAAGCACGGCGCAAGGCTTTACGGGCAGTTAAGCGTCTCAAAGACGGGAACCCCAATCGCGAAGCTATCATTGACAATTTTAGAATAAAACGAAACGAATGCCGGCAAATCATCCGGGAGGCGAAGGAGGAATCCTGGAAAGAATTCTTAGACGGAATCCACGAAGACCAGTCGGCCAGTGAGCTCTGGCAAAGGGTTAACGCCATCCATGGCAAAAGAAGGAGCCAAGGCATTGCCTTGCTCATCAACGGGACCACCACCAGAGACCCTAGTGATGTAGCCGAAGCTCTCGGGCAATACTTCCAAGGCCTTTCATCAATCGGAAAATACAGCGCGGATTTCCTTAAAACCCACCCCAACCCAGAATCTGGCATAACATCATTCACCGTGCCCCCGGATACTGGTCAACCATTTAATAATCCTTTCACACTCGACGAATTGGAGTTTGCACTGGTAAAAGCTAAAGGACGCTCTTCTGGTCCAGACGATATCGGCTATCCGATGCTACGACATTTGGGCCCAATCGGGAAGGCGGTCCTACTGGCCGCTATCAACTATGCCGGAATCATGGAAACAAGCCCTGGTTGTTCCGATCAAAAAGCTGGTGCTCAAGGAAATGCCCCTCAAGGGTACCGTCCCATCTCGCTGACCAGTTGTACCTTCAAAATCGCCGAACGTATGGTGAACAGACGATTAGTTGAATATCTCACCGCCAACCACAAACTTGATGACCGATAGCACGGGTTCCGCTCGAGATTTGGTACCGGATCTTACCTTGCAACCCTTGGCCACGCTTTAGATGACGCCGTCAACACTGGTGAACACGCCGAACTCGCCTCCCTCGATCTAGCAAAGGCTTACAATCGGGCCTGGATGCCCGATGTACTACGCAAATTAGTCTCATGGAAAGTATCCAGAAATATCCTCCAGTTTATAACAAACTTTCTCACAGGCCGCTCTTTCAAGGTACTAGTTGGTGATCACCTTTCCGATCGCAAAACTGAAGAAACTGGAGTTCCTCAAGGATCCGTCATCGCTGTTACTTTATTTCTGATTGCAATGGATGGCATTTTCGGAAACATTCCCAGAGGAATTAGGATCTTCCTCTATGCAGATGACATACTTTATTCTGGTTACCGGACGACATCCTAAATCTGGCAGGAGGAAACTTCAATCAGCAGTTTCAGCGGTTTACCGTTGGGCTAACGCTGTTGGTTTCGACATAGCGGTGGAAAAATGCGTTAGAACACATATATGTAAAGCAGCCCATCCACCTACCAAACCCATCACCATCAATGGCTGCCCGATTGCCACCCGTAAAACATTGAAAACCCTCGGGGTCACCCTGGACCGCAATTTAAATTTCCAGAACCATTTTGACGGGGTGAAAAAGAGCTGCAAATCTAGGCTAAACCTTTTACGAATTATTTCAAACAAAAATACCCGAAGCGGTCGGTATGCTAGACTGCGGGTGGCTGACGCCATTATTACCAGCCGACTATTATATGGGGTCGAAATTTCTTGTAGCGCCGAAGCTGAAATGTTGAAACGACTTAGCCCGACATACAATCAGGCAATTAGACTGTGCTCCGGTCTTCTTCCATCCACTCCTGCCCTCTCCGCCTGCGTGGAGGCTGGAGTACTTCCGTTTAACTACCGAGTCCCATTGGCTATTGGATCGAGAGCCATTGGTTTCCTAGAAAAATCCAGACCGGACGGATCGACGCCCTTCCTTCTTAGAGAGGCGAACCGATCCGTAAGAACAGTGGCCGGTGCCAATCTACCCCCGGTGGCAGGACTCCACCGGACCGGTCCTCGGAGCTGGCAGGCCAAACCTATCCGGATTGATCACCATTTTCAAAAGATCTTTAAAAAAGGCGGTCAGCGCATAACCAGATCAACATGCTACCCTAACGATGCAACGAACAGTAAAGTCGTGGTCCAGCAAGCCTGGGCAGAACGTTCACAATCCAAATACCGCCTTGCAGATATCCGCTTCTCGGATGCCTCTAAAGCCGGCGGAAAAGTCGGTATTGGAGTCTCCAAACGATGTGGCGACCAAAGCTTCAGCCTGCCAGACTGCGTGTCAATATTCTCAGCCGAGGCAGCTGCTGCTTTCCAAGCTGCCATCAGCCTCTCCAGTGGCCGCACTTTGATAGTCACAGACTCAGCCAGTGTCATTGCGGCACTTAACTCCCCTACCAACCGTCACCCGTGGATTCAAGCCATCCAAGCCATGGCAGATAATCTGGAAAACTGTCCCATCACGTTCATGTGGGTTCCAGGGCATTGCAACGTACCCGGAAACGAGGCCGCCGATGCTCTCGCGCATATTGGTCATTCAAGCACCCGCCTCACAAGGAACGTTCCCGGCACCGATGCCAAAACTTGGCTAAGAAACATCATAGAGGACGCTTGGGCTAACGAGTGGCACAACAACCGAACGCTATCCACCCGAAAAATAAAAGGGCTTTGGGACAGTTCGTCGAATGACATTTCGTCGAATGACGTTTAGTCGAATGACATTTAGTCGAAAGTACATTTGGTCGAAGGGACATTTAGTCGAATGGACATTTAGTCGAATGGAAATTTAGTCAAATGGACATTTAGTCGAATGGACATTTAGTCGAATGGACATTTAGTCGAAAGCATATTTAGTCGAATGTTGAAAGTGTTTTGTCGGTAATAGGTAATTAGTTAAATGGATAATTCGTCAATAGATTTTTGGTTGAATTTGAATAAATAATCCACAAGATTCATGGATAAACTGATAAGAGGAATTCAGTCGACGTGAGGAAGTTCAGCGGAAGTGCGGAAGAGCGGAAGAAACGAATTTGGATGTCAATGAGGATTTTTAACCTGAGCTAAAGAAACTTATGGAGACTCTGGTGTATTATAGAAAAATTGAAAACCTACAGAAATAGCTAAATATTAGATGGTGTACTGATGGTGAAATACCCTCTATTTTTTTCGGCACATTATAAAAAAAAAACAATGATATCAATGCCACTTCTTCATCGTAGTCGGCTTTGGAGCATTTCGTTGATTGACAGCTAGTCTAATGACATTTGGTCAAATGACATTTCGTCGAAAGGACGTTTAGTCGAAAGGACATTTGGTCGAATGAAAATGGTTTTCTTATTCTATTCATTGAAACTCTTTCTTTCACTCAACATTTATGCAATAATTAGTTCAGAATGAAATTGTCTTCCAACCTAATTCGTTTATTATTGGCCGAAAACTTAATTCCGACCAAATGGTCATATGAATTTCTGGTGAAATGGTGAATGAATTTCTTTTAACCAGGTGGTAAAGATTCATCGTAGTCGGTTAGAGGGGTTCGCCAAAGTCAATATCCAGCTGGAAATATTCTCGGGATATTCACCGTTTTCGTATTATTTATTGTTTTTATGGACCCATCATTCTTTGGACAATATTGGAGCACTAATTATGTGACTTTTAGAAAACCCGAATGAATCATTTTTTTTTTGTTATTGACTAAAGTTCTTTTCTTTCAAATAGCCATTCGACGGAACATTGTTAGACTAAATTTACCAAGATTTTTATTTCGAAAACTCGCTTTCGACCAAACGTCATTCGACCAAATGTACGAAGATTTTTTATACTTAAATCAAATTTCGACTAAATGTCAATTCGACCAAATGTCCTTTCGACGTAGTGTCCCTTCGGCCAAACGTCATTCGACCAAATGTCCTGCGTATCTAGTGGATTAAAAAAACATTTTCGACTAAATGTCCTTTCGACCAAATGTCCATTCGACGTAATGTCTTTTCGACCAAATGTCATTCGACTAAATGTCATTCGACGAAATGTCTTTCGACGAAATGGTATAGATTCAATAAAAGAGATAACGACTCCCTGGAAGGACCGAACCAATCGAAGGGAGCAGGTGGTACTCTCCAGATTACGGACTGGCCACACCAGAATCTCACACAATTTTGCTGGAGGTCCCAACTTTCGACAAAGCTGCGACACCTGCGGAGGGCCTAATAGTGTGGAACACTTTCTCGCGGAATGCCCAGTCTTCCATCAATCAAGAACAAAATATCAAATCAACAGCATTAGCGACGCCCTTAGAAACGATGAAACCGGTGAGAAAATCCTAATTTCATTCCTGAAAGACACGGTACTCTTTCCATCTATTTAAAACCACAGGTAACACTTGATGGAACCCTATGGAACTATCTGACATCAACGAATGAGACTGAACGAAACTTACGGAAAAACAAATCACTTCCCTCATCCTGGAACATGGACTCTTCCATAACGAGACGAAAATAATTACTTACTTAACTAGACTTTAAGACAAAAATTGCCAGCATTTTTCTATGTATAATTACAGTTATATCTATTTGTAACCACGCTCTTGTAACCGGCGAGGGGGACCCTTAAGGCCCCTTTCCATTTTCTTTAATTCCTCAATGAGGAGAACCAGCCAAGGGCTGAATCCTCTCTAATAAAGAAATATATAGAAATTAGTTTTTGATTCAAAATTGAATGTTTTTGATAGCCCATTTTGATTGAACGCATTTAGAACTTGTTTTACACTAATTCAAACATGCACTATCGATTTTTCCTTTTCCACTTCCCCTAGTGTACCTTAACTGCGTTTCCGATTTAAATTCGAATGAATTTCCGGATAAAATATAAATGAATTTTTGGTATAAGCTTGAATGAATTTCTATTTCTTGTGGAAATTCGAATAAATGATCAATGAAAATTCGTATGACATTCCGGCAAGCATTCCGGTGACAATTTGAATGAAGTTTCGGTTGAATTTCGAATGAATTTCCGGCGATATTTCTAATAAATTTCTGGTGCAAATTTAAATGATTTTCTGGTGGAAATTTGAATGCATTTCTGGTAGAAATTCAAATCAAATTCCGGTTTAAAATTGAATGAATTTCCGGTTGAAGTTGGAACAAATATTCGTTGGGAATTTGGGTGAATTTCTGGTTGAAATTTGTTTTAATTCGAATGAACATTTTGGTGGCATTTTGAATGAATTTACGGTTTGAATATATATGAATTGCGGGTTTAAATTTTAATGAATTTTCGGTTTAAATTCGTTTGATTTTCCGCTGGAAATTCAAATGAATGACTAGTAGAAATTCGTATGTATTTCCGGTAAAAATTTAAATGATTTTCCGGTTGAAATTTGAATAAGTTTTCGTTTGAAATTTTAATAAATTACCGGTGGAAATTCGAATGAATGTGCATCGAATATGTGTGAATGAATTTTCGGTGAGAATTTGAATGAATATTTCGTCGATTGACTGTCCTTAAAAAAAATCAATAAAATTATCGTGAAATTTCAAACGGTATTTAAGTGACAATTTAATCCAATTGAATTTCCACGGGAAATTCGTTTAAATCTCCGCAAGAAATTCGGTTGAATTTCCACGGGAACCTTTTTTAAATTTACATAATTACTGTGCAATTTGCTCCGCTTTCCCTGAAGCGCTCATTGTCGTCTAAAAGATGAAGACTCAGCTGATTACACACGACTCGGTTGACATACTTAGAAGCCCCTTTTTCCAACAGTGACTAATGATAACCACTGCAGAAAAGTACAAAATTGCACCACTCTGTACTGCTCTGTATAATGGGATATTTCAGAGAATCAAAAGAAAGAAGAACGTGTTGCTTGTGGCGTGCCCAGGGAACTGTTTGTTTGATATACCTTTGACTTAATGACGTGAACCTGTTGTAAAGTTCAAGCCGGGTTGTTAATGGGTGCACCAAGTGGCCTCTACAAATAAAGTATGATACTTGGCATGTCAGTAGGTCAGAGAGTATGTATTTTCAGAATTATTTTCGAAAAAACAAGCTGGCTTCAACGAGAAATGGTAAGGTAATTATGTAACAAACATAAAAGTGCATTTCATTTAACGTAATTTATATTAATTTTATGAATAAAAGGTAAGAAAGATGGTGAATTGTACTTTGTTAAATTACAATTCATTGACAATTGCGTCTATCGCATACCATTTGAACGACGTATTGCATCATTTAGGATTTAGTCGAATCGATCGGCACTACATGTGAAAATCAGAAACACAATAATTGTTTTCAACTGCAAGGGGCATAAAATCGCAACGAATACTATTAGACATGCGTCTATGCAATTTTATACTTTTGATACAACCCTGCCTGGAAATCGGAAATCAACATTGTTGGTGAACTCTCTGATCAATCTACACCCAAGCAGGGGGTTTAAGATTTTCCACCATACGTAGCATGTAACAAATGTTTTCCATTACCCATTTGCCTGACTCTTGTACAAGTTTTGTAGAAAATATCTCAAAATTCTGCGTTTTAGGTATTTATGTGTCTGAATAAAAATCTAGGAATTTAGTATTTCCAAAAAAAAAATGATCCAAAATTTGTAAGGATTCAATAAAAGAGCTGGCTCGCGATGAAAGGTGCAACATTACATAAGTTCATCAGTATGCAAAAGGATTGAATATCTAAAACAAAAAGAGATTCTTTGATAAAATGCATATGATTAGCGTCGGTTAGATGCTCTTATCTAAAACAAAGTTCTAATTACTTTTTGAAATTCAACTAAGCCACGCTTGGTTGAGCAGACTTGGCTGTGTTCAATTTAGTAAAGAATTAGCCTTCTCATACCCTCATCGTACCTCATCCAATGCTTGCATTAGCATATCCTCCCGCACACAAAGTGGAGATGTGGCCAAAATCGTTACCAAGAGGACTATTGTGTACGCGATACCTGGGATAACAATCTGAATTTCGATCGTAGATAGTGGTACTTCGTAGCTGTGCGGTTTCCAGAGGAGTGTGTGATGTGTAACGAATCTGTGCTGGAGCTCAGCTCCACTGGGAATTGCCTCAGGCAGGCGATAATGTAACACACTTCTCCCTGAGCCAAGCACAACTTTGGATCGGAGCAGTTTCGAGTCAGTTAGGGTAGCTTAGCTGAGTCCCCAAACTGCTGCAGCTATGCCATGTCATGCGATCCACCACAGGCACCGGTGAAATAGGATGATAAGGCGTAGAATAGCTCGCTCGGAGCGTTGTTTCTGCGGCTCGCTGTAGTTACCCTTCTGATGTTAGTGACGAGAACGACGAGAATCGAGAACATTAGGATGAAAAGTTTTGTGTTGGGGAGCTTTTGTTTTACTTTGTGTTTTGCACAGAATCAATATAATTTTCCAATGTTTAAATATAGGGAAATACGTGGGAGTGAGACGGAATAAGTTTGCACGTGGATCAGGGCTGAAGCAGAAGGAATGGGGTAACATAGCTGTGCCGAGCGTAAAACGTAAATCTGCAGAATTAGTCAATGATGATGAGTTTTGAAATGATTGTCTTTATCAAAATCAAGTATCATAGATACTGATTTTGACATGTTTTCTTTTAAATGATAAAATTAGTGAGACTACAACCTACTCGATAAGTTCTCTGATGTAATGGAAGCGAAAGTTGATTCTGGGAAAATTACAGACGTACCACTACTCGAATTGAAGAACTTTTCAGCCAAGCTCTACATGTTTGCAACAATGCCATTGGGTATGGCTATGAGCTCCATTATATAACCTTGCATCGGATCGGTAGGCGATGCTTGTTTCAAAATAGGTAACTTCCAACTGTATTTATTCTTGTGGGAAGCTAACGCATCACGTATCAATTCTCCCCAATGAGTTACGAATGGAAATTCTTTATCAAATTTAGCATCATAGAAATCAAGCATACCGAGGCTGCATTCTCTAATCAACAATGAGCTCTTTCGGTTCTGTTTCTACTTCGAATCAGATTGCAATCTGCAATTGGCACCCTTTGATCACGTTAGCAAATAAATCAATTTGTGTGTACCGTGCTCCATTGCAGGACAACTATTGGTATGAATTCAATGGACAACTGGTCATCTATTTGATAGCTCAAGACCTATCAGAAGGAATTCAACCGCTCCAGTATTTACATGTCCTTCCGTTTGTGTTTCCCAAGTAATGGGTAGGTATTGCCTTCTGATGCGGTCGCTCACAACCAGGAGACATACATACGAAGGATGGTCACTCGAATGACATGCAACAAGAAATGCAATCAAATCGACCATTTGTTCGGGGGCAAAGGTTTGACTTATCGAACCGAGACATTGATGATTTGATTGAACTGTTGCAGTAAATGGTCGTTGATTGGGACTGGATAGAAACAAACAAAAAGGTACAAACCCAGAACACGACACTCAAAATGATTTTTTTTCTTTTTTGATCAAAGTTTTGGACGAATCGGTGTGGAGATCGAAGTGTGAGGCGCTGAAGAGTAGGGGAAGAGGCCCCAAAATGTGAGAAATGTGAATATTATCAATATGAATGAGATTTTTTCTAATTTTTATATGGCATCAGCTAGCTATATTGATTAACTGTTGCGTGAGGTAGAAACACCCATGAAAATCGTTATAGCTAAGACATAAAAGCAGTCTATGCTTAGCTAGGGCATATTGCCCCTCCTTCCCCTACCGTCTTAGCAGTGAATGTGGAAATGCGTAGTGGCGGTCATTGATTATGAAGCAGCGAATCATCACCGGTCGGCAGGTAGGAAGCAGCAATTGTGATTTTTTTTGGCTTCAGTATTGTAAGCCGCTGGCTGCTCAATGGGATTATAAGTTTGGGAAACACTGCCGAGCACGGGGTCGCTTATTACTCGTTGCACTCACGCTAAAAATGAACTACTCAAAATTGAGTCGAATCCGACTCATTTTCATTAAAAACGGGACAACTCAAAATTTGAGTAAAAGATACTACTTCAATAAAATGATGATTTCGCGAAAGTTAAGCTTGGCCTTCCATCAATTTTTAATACGACAGATGCGAATCAAGTTTATCTATCTATCTAAGTGCATTTTACGACAAAGAGACTCCTAGTTTAGTGCAATCATCATTTTAATGAAGTAGTATCTTTTACTCAAATTTTGAGTTGCCCCGTTTTTAATGAAAATGAGTCGGATTCGACTCAATTTTGAGTAGTTCATTTTTAGCGTGCTGGCAGAGATCCTTACAACACTCCTTCGGTACTCACCTGATCAGAAGCTGGATTCTGGACGTCGGTTGTCAAACTCCAGTACTCATAATGGAACGTACACACGGTCAAGCAGTTTGACCAACATTGACTCCACCTCTCGTTTATTCAAACATCCATCAAGTTTCACCAACAGCGACACGAACAATCAATTTATTCGACCAACAATATCACACACGAACGACAGAAGCGCTAACTTGAGCACCAACCATCAAAAAATATATGGGGGTTTGTGCAACTTCACTACAAATGCTCAAACATATTCGGCGAATCTTGACTCCACCCCGACAACTCAAACCAAAATCAAACCGTTTTAATTTTTTCCAACCGAGCCGCCAACTGTCAAATGGTTGTTCGAACAACTTCACACACGTTCAAACAAAGCAGCAACCGAAGCGTTTTCTTGGGACGAAGTCAATGTTCGTCAAACTGCTTGACTGGTGTGTACGTTGCATAACAAGGAGAATATTGCGAGAAAAGAGAAAAATTCTAATTTTGAGGAGCAAAGAAGAAGAAGCAGACTGAGTGTCGGAAACTTCAAAATGGGATGCACTGTACCGTGGGGCATCGAAATCCGTACACTTAAGCACCTTCGTATATGAAAAAGTCATTAGAAAATAGGAATCGAATGTAAATTAAACGTTTGTCATTGACACAGGCGCATGAAGGCTTTTACTTTTGAAGTGTTTCACATTTACTCATTAAAAACTATGAAAAACATAATAAAATAATGAATTAAATCCACCGTGGACGGATTTCGAATCAAAGGATCAAAATCCGTACAGCTATTTCTTAACTAAATATTTAAATTGAAACAACCTGATTGACTAAACTACCACTGTAAATAGATCGATATGCATCTTGAGAAGCGATCCTGTCAATTTGTATTCCGCTTATCTTATGTAATGATTTGCAATTAGCAATTGAAACACAGTTACTTTTGGTGCAATTATGTTGTACCCGAAAACAAGATGGCGGCACAAACTCCGCGTTTGGTGGGTGGAGATTTGTTTTTGATTTTTGTGGTTTTAATTTTAAAACCTTCTTTCCAATTATATGCCCTAAAAGCTTACTGTCAAGTATCTGAACAGAATAAGATTAATTATTCCTACATTAATTACCTTTAACCTCTCTTAATTTATTGATATCTCATGAGGTGGACGGATTTCGGTGCTGTACGGATTTCGGTCCCGCACGGTACGAAAAGTGTTGATATTTCTTGATATCAAGAATATTCGAGAAATCTAAAATGTTTCAAAATCACCTAAATATATAACAAAATACCTTCAAAGTACCATAAAACTTGTTTAAAAAATATAGCGGCATGTAACACTCGTTTAAAGTTGCATATTCTCGTTGAATTTAATAATCAACATTCACACCGAAAAATAAACCAAAAAATTTTACCGTGCAACAAGTGATTTGACGTTTGCGGAACAGCTTTCCGACAGTCAACCATCGGACCCCGGTTCGAATTTTTCAATCTTCTCGCAATTCGCGAAGTCGAAGCAAATTCTGCTCTTCCCTCCTATGGGAAATCCCATTGCTATCTGTCAGAGTTTGAGTGAAACATGGCCGCCATCTCCTCCTCTCTGTTGCTCTACTGTAAAAACCCATAAAGAACTGTCATTGGTTGTGTGAAGAATTTTGCTTCGACTTCGCGAATAAATCAAGGTAAAAAAGGTCGAACCAGCCAGACCAAAAACTGGGGAACCTCAATTCAGGTAACACGAAAATCGTAAACTAATCAAAAGAGCATATAATGTTTGGGAGTGAGTCTAAAATGAAGCCAACTACCATTTTAAGCTTACATTCTAAATTTGTTCACCCTCGCAGGGGCATGCATGGTAATAAAGAGGTTTTTTGATATTGGTGTACTTGCGGTTCAGATGACTACGTTGGCTAGCCTGGTGGTGTGACCAGCCGGGCGCCGGGATAACTGGACGAAACGGCGGTTCGTCTCGGTGATTGGTGATGGTAGGCGATGGTGAGCGGTGGTGTCAGGCAACTCACTGACAGGTCGTCAACGATGCGGGTTGGCCACGGATGGATTTTCCAGATGAGTCGGCTGGCTTTCTAAGCGGATTGGCCGAACTGATGACGCGATTTGGCCCCGATCGAGCATCAAGCTGGGATGGCCGGATTGAGGGCTCTCGAGGCGAGTTGCCGGAAAATGAAGCGGGTTGGCCGGACTGGAGGCTCTCGAGACGGATTGGCCAGACGATGAAGCAGGTTGGCCAGACTGAAGGCTCACGCGACGGATTGGCCAGACGAGGAAGCGGATTGGCCACCAAACAGCAAGAACGGCCTGATTTCCCAATTGAGGCCACGTGGTAGTTTGAGCTTGATCCCAAGATGGCGTCGGGAGAATTTCGGTGCTTCAGTGGCTCGCTTCTGATCAGCGGGTAATCGATGGCCTAGGTCTGGTCTCTAACCTCAGAACTCCTGCTGACCCTTATCGGAAATCCTAAATGGACTCCAGACGTTCAAAAGACAAAAGAAAAGGCCCAGTTCTGGACCTTCACATGGGAAATTAGAACCACAAATACTTCATTTTGCACCACCTTACACACCGCACAAATACACCATAACCTCAACCTCTATTTTTAGTTATTCATTTACCTTTTCTTTTTTTTTCTTAACTTATTTTTTCTTCAAAAGCACTCTTTTTCCTCATTAAAGCTAAGAAATAACTGTAGGATAGACACGTTATTCAGATTATTTATACAATGTTTTTAGCCCCTTTTTAATCACTAACCGTACTACTACCACTTAAGTTGATATTTAGCTCGTTCGTGTCTTTTAATATAATTTTTCTACAGTTTTTACTAAAAAAAAGAAACACAAAAAAAACATTATATACTTTTAACATTATTTTTTAACACGTTTTACCCAAGTTACAATCAGTTACCACAAATAGGCATCCTTGTCGAACTAACGTTTAATTAAAGTATTCGTAGCTGAACAATATGTAGTATGGAATAACAAATTGGGCAAACATTGTTGACATTTGTAACAAGCTTCTGTTCTGCTTTCAGCTATGCATCTGAATAATACTTTTATAAACGTTACCGACTTATTTCTTTTTAAATCGAAATGTATATTGAACAACTAGCTAAATACAAACAACTTAAACTTGCAAAGTTTATGCTGTTCATCGTAATGCATATGTTTAAATAATTTGTTTTTGAAACATCGAACAAACGCTTGAAAACTCTATTACAATCTACGCACGAGCATGAGCTTATTAAGAAGTCTTATAATTGACGTTATCAGTAAACATCATTGCTTCTGTTTTCTTTCGAGTTTTGTCTATTTATATAATTATGAAACGTTGAATAAACGTTTGACAATTCGCTTATTGTAATAACAACAAAGGCTTTGGTTAAACGTTGTACGAACGTTTATTCCACTCTACAAATAAATTTATTTTTAGCGGACTTATTCTTATTAAAACATTTTGCACTTTGCCATTCACTAGAGAATAAATTATTATTTTTATACTTACTTCAGGAATGATAGAAGAAATCTGCAAGAAAAATCTACCTCCATGATGGCAGATAGAAGGCAGCAGCTTCAAAACTCACTAAATCAAACTATAAAATTAAGACTGATAATTCACTTTTCGGAATGACATTACACTAACTATAACGTCATTGAACTCCTATTAAGCTTTTGTTTGGTTGTTGACAATTTTGTTGAGTAATGACCAACAACCCCATTACAGCTATTCAACCAGTATTGTTCAACAACGTATGGTTTATACTTCTAATTCAGCTTGGTACTTTCCAAAGTGACAAATATAGCTTATGGTAAACAAGAGGGCTGGGGATTCAAAGGTCGTTGGATCGATACCGGTATCTTGTTCATAATTTATTTTTCATCTTATTTCCAGTATGTTGAACAATGCCTTAATAAGTGTAACAATGTAATGAAATAAATTGAAAGATAAAAACGCTAATAGCATTTAAAGTCTTCCCCTTAGACGCAGTTTCCGTCAAAAAAAATCTGTAGCGACCACCGATACTGACGCCACAGAATTTTCTTCAGTCATAATGCGAATAAATTTATTGCATCGTCTCCTTTCGACGCGTGGTTGGAATTCTACTACCAATGACAACTTTGTGCCGTTGCCAAACGAATTCTGTTTCAAATTCCGATCGGATTCTGTTCAGATTCCCGAATGGGTTCTTTTCAGAATCTCAAAAGGAATGTTTAGAATCGTGAAGGAATTTTTCTCAGAATTTCGGGCAGATATTGGTTAAAATTAAATGGGGCCCTCCTTAGCTGTGCGGTAAGACGTGCAGCTACAAAGCAAGACCATGCTGAGGGTGGCTGGGTTCGATTCCCGGGGCTGGTCTAGGCAATTTTCGGATTGGAAATTGTTTCGACTTCTCTGGGCATAAAAGTATCATCGTGTTAGCCTCATGATATACAAATGCAAAAATGGTAACCTGGCTTAGAAACCTCGCAGTTAAAAACTGTGGAAGTGCTTAATGAACACTAAGCTGCGAGGCGGCTCTGTCCCAGTGTTGGGATGTTATGCCAATAAGAAGAAGGAGAAGAAGATGGTCTCCCTCGGAAGTGGCGCTTAAGCCATCTCACTTTTAAGCCGGGAAAGTCAGTAAGGCTGACGGTTATAATATCTCAAAAACTATAACTCGTAGGAAACTGACATTTTGGGGTTTTCTTATCTTGTGTATCTACTTTCGACAAAAAAATTGTAAAAAAAAATTATTTGTAAAAATAGAGCTTGAGCTTGAGCTTGATTGACTGCTCGTAGTTGCTACTCCATTATGACCAGATCAGCTGTTCTTGCACAAGGAACCAACAGATGTTTGCTTGGGACTAGCACACATCTTCAATGTGCAAGTACTGGTGATCTCATTTGATAGGTCATACTGGCGCCTGCCACGTCAGAATGCAAGTCAATGTAGGGAAGGGAGAAGAAATGATGATGCAATCACTCGCCCACTGCAAGCCGAATATACCTCTGCACTTGCCACGAGTTCATGCGGAATTTGTTGGAATTTTTGGGTTAGGTTGGAGAGGCAGAGGTCCGTCTTGGTTAACGAGCTGCCAATGTGATAGATAGGAGAAGGTAACTGATGGAATTTCTAATTGGATGTAGGAAACGAGCTCCATAGTTCATTTCCAATTCTAGCAGATTACTGTTAGAATACTCAAGTTGAAGGTATAGGAATAGTAATGGAAACGGTATGGAAGTCCATTTCCAGTTCTAGCGATTGCTAGAACATGAGAAATACAGAGGAAGATACAAAGTAGGAGAATGGAACGGACCTGGGATTGAACCCACGACCTCCTGCGTATGAGGCAGAAGCAGTAGCCATATGACTACCAAGCCCTCTTCTATTTGTAAAAATAGATTTTCCGATTAAAGTCCGCCTAAATCCCCATAGTGCAGCGGCAAATAGGACAACCTTCACAAAGATGTTGCATGGGTAAATACTAAAATTATTGGTTTGCATAGTTAGAGGAAGAGTGATAAATAAACAAGGCACCTATGGAGGTAAAATGAACACTTGTATCAAACTTTCATTAATTTATGATAAAAATTGTGCAATTATGAAGCGGAAGTTCAAGAAACAAACCATATCAAATAACTAAGATAAAATTTTGAATATGTAAATTTAATTTAAAAATAACTGATACCGCCAACGGGGGTGTCATTGGGCCAAAATGTGGTATGCTCCAAATAAATGTTACAAAGCTCTAGTAGTTAACAATGGAATCAAGTTTTAATTAGTTTGGTACAATGAATTTACCACTGTGTGGGGAAAAAAAAAAAAAAAAAAAAAAAAAAATAATGAATAAGGGAAATTCTTCAAAGTTTTGATCAAAATTCGTAACAATTTCTCAGATATTAGGAGTTGAAACATTTTTCGTTTTTGGCCCAATCTTACCCCTAGGTCCAATGTCACCCCGAACGACGGTATTTCAAAACTTTTTTTCTTCTTTTTATTATATTGATAATTAGGAGCTTTTCAAAAATTATGGCAGATTTTTCTTTTTTTTCTTCCCCTTGAAAGCGGTGCACCCTAACCCCTTCAAAGGGGGGCACTCATGCCCCTTGAAAGGGAGGGCACTCATACCCCTTAAAAAGGGGGGCACCCCCCCATTCAAGGAGCATGGAGGCACCCGCTTTCAAGGGGCCCTCAAGGGTGCCCTCCTTCAAGGGGCTTGGGTGCCCCTCTTTTCAAAGGGCATGAGTGCCCCCCTTTCAAGGGGCATGATTGCCCCCCCTTTTAAGAAGTATGGGTGCCCCCCCTTTCAAGGGGGATGAGCGCCCCCCCCCCTTTAAAGGGGTATGAGTGCCCCCCTTTCAAGGAGCATGAGTGCCCCCCTTTGAAGGGGCTCGGGTGCCCCCCTCAAGAGGCATGGTGCCCCTCTTTCAAGGGTCATGGTGCCCTCCTTTCAAGAGTCATTGTGACCCCCTTTCAAGGGACACGGTATTCCCCCCTTTCAAGGGGCTCGGTTTTTTCCCCCTTTCAAAGGGCTCGGTTTCCCCCCCTCTTTCAAGGGGCTCGAATACCCCCTTTCTAGGGGCTCGGGTGCCCCCCCCCCCTTTCAAGGGGCTTGAGGGGGGCTCGGTGCCTCGGTGCTCGGTGCTTTCAAGGGGCTCGGTTTCCCCCTCCTTTCAAAGGGCTCGGGGGCTCGGGTGCCCCCCTCAAATGTGCCCTCCTTTCAAGGGGCTTGGGTGCCCCCCTTTCAAGGGGCATTGGTGCCCCCTTTCAAGGGGCATTGGTGCCCCCCTTTCATAGAACTTGGGTGCCCCCTCCCCCTTCAAGGGGCACGTTGCCCCCTTTTCGAATGTGCCCTCTTTTCAAGGGGCTTGGGTGCCCCCCTCTAAAGGCTTGGATGCCCCCCCTTTCAAGGGGTATGAGTGCCCCTCCTTTCAAGGGGCATGAGTGCCCCCTCCCTTTCAAGGGGCTCGGTTGCCTCCCTTCGGGTGCTCTTTCCCTTCCAAGGGGTTCGGGTGCCCCCCCTTTCAAGTGGTTTGGGTGTCCTCTCAAGGGGCTCGGGTGCCCCCGCTCAAGGAACTCGGGGGCATGGAGCCCTCTTTTCAAGGGTAATGGTTCCCCCTTTCAATGGGCACGGTGCCCCTCCCCCTTTCAAGGGGCATGAGTACCCCCCCATTAGTGTCCCCGCTTTCAAGGGGCTCGGGTGCCCCTCCTTTAAAGGGGCTTAAGGAGGGCTCGGTGCTTTCAAGGGGCATGAGCGCCCCCCCTTTCAAGGGGTATGGGTCCCCCTTCAAGGGCCCTTCTCCCTTTCAAGGGGCTTGTGTGCCCCCCCGTTTGTAGGGGCACGTTTTCCCCTTTTCAAATGTGTCCTCCTTTCAAGAGGCTTGGGTGCCCCCCTCTAAGGGCTTGGGTGCCCCCTCTTTCAAGGGGCATGAGTGCCCCCCCTTTCATGGGGCATGGGTGCACCCGCTTTCAAGGGGCTTGGGTGCCCCCTCCCTTTCAAGGAGTTCGGGTGCCCTTTCCCTTTCATGGTAGAATGCCTTTCCGAGGCTCGGCTGCCTCCCTCAAGGGGATTGGGTGCCCTCCTTTCAAGGGGCTTGAGTGCCCCCCCTCTAGGAGCGTAACTGGCCCCCTTTCAAGGGGCTCGGTTGCCCCCCTTCGGGTACCCCCCCTCAAGGATGCCCTCTTTTTAAGGGGTATGAGTGCTCCCCCTTTCAAGGGGCTCGGTTGCCTCCCTTCGGGTGCCCTTTCCCTTCCACGGGGTTCGGGTGCCCCCCCTTTCAAGGGGTTTGGGTGTCCCCTCAAGGGGCTCGGGTGCCCCCGCTCAAGGAACTCGGAGGCATGGAGCCCTCTTTTCAAGGGTAATGGTGCCCCCCTTTCAATGGGCCCGGTTGCCTCCCTTCGGGTGCCCTTTCCCTTCCAAGGGGTTCGGGTGCCCCCCCTTTCAAGGGGTTTGGGTGTCTCCCCCCCCTTTGAAGGGGCATTAGTGCCCCCGCTTTCAAGGGGCTTGGGTGCCCCCCCCCCCTTTCAAGTAGCTCGGTTTTCCCCCCTTTCAAGGGGCTCAAATACCCCCCTTTCAAGGGGCTCGGGTGCCCCTCCTTTGAAGGGGCTCGAGGGGGGCTCGGTGCTTTCAAGGGGCATGAGCGCCCCCCCTTTCAAGGGGTATGGGTCCCCCTTTAAGGGCCCCCCTCCCTTTCAAGGGGCTTGGGTGCCCCCCCCCTCTAAAGGCTTGGATGCCCCCCCTTTCAAGGGGTATGAGTGCCGCTCTTTTCATGAGTCATGGGGTGCCCCTCTTCAAGGATGCCCCCCCTTTCAAGGGGCATAGTGCCCCCTTTCAAGGGGCATAGTGCCCCCTTTCAAGGGGCTCGGTTGCCTCCCTTCGGGGGCCCTTTTTCCTTCCAAGGAGTTCGGGTGCCCCTCCTTTCAAGGGGTTTGGGTGTCCCCTCAAGGGGCTCGGGTGCCCCCGCTCAAGGAACTCGGGGGCATGGAGCCCTCTTTTCAAGGGTATTGGTGCCCCCCTTTCAATGGGCACGGTCCCCCCCCCCCTTTGAAGGGGCATGAGTGCCCTCCCTTTGAGGGGCCTTTCAAAGGGCTTGGGTCCCCCCCCCCTTTCAAGGGGCATGAGTGCCCCCCCTTTCAAGGGACATGAGTGCCCATTGAAAGGGGGGCACCATTACCCTTGCTTTCGCGGCGTCGGTCAACCGGGCGGGTTCCGATCCCTTTCAAGGGGCTAGGGCGCACCCGCTTTCAAGGGGCTTGGGTGCCCCCCCTTTCAAGGGGATTGGGGTATGGTGACTTTAGCCCCTTTTAAAAGGCATGGGAGCTACCTTTCAAGGGGATTTAGTATTTTGGCCATAACTTCTGATCGTATAGTCCAATCTGCCCAATTCTCAATAGCAAACAATAGGACAGGATTCTCAGTCGAAGTAATTCGAGTAATTGCGAGTAATTCGGCCAATGCCAACTTCCAAAAAGTGTGCCTACAAATTTTTTTACACATACACACAACGGCGGAACACGTGTTGTTCGTGTGCCCACGTTTTCGCGCAATGCGTGACCACATGCTTGCCACATGTGGTCTGGACACTACCCCGGACAACCTAGTTCGGAGGATGTGTGAAGATGAAGTTGGCTGGAAAGCCGTTTTTTCGGCTATCGTCCAAATCGTCTCGGAGTTACACAGAAGGTGGCGCGTGGACTCAAGGATGGCTAGTTCAGGCGCAAACGAGAGGTGGTCCAAGGGTTCGGAGTCGGCTTCATGCTCTGTGGTCGAACTCGATCTTTTTATCGAACAAGTGGCCGCGCGAAGAACAACATGGTATCGTCGCTTTCGCGGCGTCGGTCAACCGGGCGGGTTCCGATCCCGATGACGGAAAGGGGTCCTCGTCAAGGCTGGGGTAGGCGTAGGCACCGCGTCGGCAAGTCCCTCTGTGTGTTGGAGAACAGACCCTATCGCAGAGAGGTCAATTTGGGGTGCACGTGGCATCATCATTCTTGATACCAGTCGTGCAGAGGGAAGCAGGCGCGAAGTCGACCCTTCCCACCTTCCGAGGACATAGGGCGTGGTAAGGCCACCTGGAAAGCCGGCAATGCGCTGGCACGATACCATGGTGTTCTTCTAAAAAAGCGAGTCAGTCACACGCAGCTATCCTCGAGGGTGCGTCGTGCACTGGCCCCCCTTTGAAGCATTACTTTCTGGTTGTACCGAAGGGACTATGGGCTTGGCGGCAATGGAAACGGTTTAGCGGGTCGGGGATGTAGTCCTGCCTCCCTCGCAGAGATGCATCCTGAACAGAACATGAGCCAAGAGCGCGCCTTGGTGTTCTAAGTTTTGAACTCTGAACACAGTTCAGTGTGCACTGGGTTGGTACGCAAGCGAAACGATCATGGTAACTAAGATTCCTTAGATTTGGAACTATGCAAAAACATACGAGCATGCTTGATTTATATCCGTTAGATGCCCACGTGTTCCATTACTAGCCGAAAAATGAGTAGCATGCCGTCGCTTGAGTTTGTTTTCCTAGGATACATGTTGCTAAGTTAGGTCAGTGCTCTTGAACAGTGTGCAGTGTTCAGAACTTTTTGAACATGAACACGCGTTCTCGTGTTCAGATGCATCTCTGCTCCCTCGTTTGCTGTTGGAGGTGGTCCCTAACCCCACACTTTCTGGACAACCCAGAATGTCTGTTGAGCAGATTCCCCCTCCATTGCTTAGGAAGAAAAAAAAACATACATACATACACACAAACAGACATCACCTCAATTCGTCGAGCTGAGTCGATTGGTATATAACACGATGGGTTTCCGAGCCTTCTATCAAAAGTTTGGTTTTGGAGTAATCATATAGCCTTTACGTATACTTAGTATACGAGAAAGGCAAAAATATCAATAAATTATCAAAGCCCTATACTGCCCCTATTTGCATAAGCGTCCCATGTCAGTTTTCTTCAACTTGAGTAATATATACAGCTGAATTATTTAAACTCGTTGTACATGGAGAACTAAAAAAAAATCTTATAAATTGATAAAATCCGCAATCTTTCTGAAATTTGGCATAATTTTCTTCTCCTGTATACATTGCCATGGAACTATTGATTGGACCATAATTATGTTTATTTGTTGTGCAAAAGAGTATAAAAATCTAGAATGTGACTTTTATGCGAAGAAATAGTAAGATGGGACTACACAAGTGGGTTTTGATTTTCAAATTTCTAGAACAAAGCCTATGATTTTATCAGTTTTTCTTAAAGATGAGGTCATTTTAGACTTATTTCTGGAAGAAAATCAAAATCGCCAAAAAACGACATGGGACTCTTAAGTGAATCGCAGCAGTATATTCGTTTTTTCATTCGATGTTTTTACATTGTTAAATGTAGTTATTGTCAGATTCTCTGGATGTGATACACTGCGCGGCGTTTGTAATGTTCCCAAATGGGTACTTGCACAAAACTTCACGCGGCGAATGACTGTCGAAAGGTACGGCCGCGCCAAACGATACACCGCAATGCTATTCACCCATAAGAATCAAGTAAACGGGGTGCAGAAATATTGTATTATATTATATTATATATATTATATTATACAACAATTGTATTAAAATCTTCCGAAATTGTATATGTCCAATTATTATACAGTTTCTATAAGGTTCTTATGCAGGACTGTATTAAAATCTGCCATTCGCTGGTTGGGTGTACAAAGCGCAACCCTCCTCAGTTTTCATATGCCACCGAGTATGTTTTATTTCGTCGCGAGACAGCAAAAGTAATTAATTAGTGTTTTATCCCATCCCATAGATCGCAACGCGTACCAAAGCGAACCCAGATAAATCGTCCTTTGTAACTAAAACGATATTATATCCCAAGACAATCGTGGTTATTCAGAGGTACACTCGGTATCTAGTAGCAACTAGAGTCGGACTAACAATCGTTACCTTCCTATATGACCGTAAGGACGTGGCCGGCGTCGTTAATGACTTAAAATATTTGAGCTCCCGAAACGTGTACATTGAGAAAGGGTAGCTAATCCCAAGCCCCATTCGGTACAATTTCGCAAGTTGTAGTCAATCACGGAGTAGCAACTACGAATTGTGCGGTCATAATCCTTATGCTCATGCTCATGCTCAGAATTTCTTGAGAAAATATGTATATGCAAAAATCATATGGTCTGTGTTCGTATCCGCATGACGAGAAAACGGCTGGATGGTTTTTCATCATTCCTTCAACAGAGACGTTCGTTACAGTTTCCTAAGGGTTTTCATGAACAAAATTAAAAAAAAAAACCGTGAAATAGGTATTTGAAAAATAATTCGAAGAAATTCGGAGGAATTTTCTAACAAAATATCGCAAAATTTACCGTTGAAATCGTCTCATTAAAATTTCTATAGAAATTTAAGGGTCAAAAATCTTTTGAAAATACCTTCAAAATTCCGAAAAATGTTAAAACTCTTTATTACCGTCGTGCGGTGCTTCTTTTGATGCGGGGGGCTACTTTGGATTTTCGATATTCCGAAAAAGTTAAACGAAAAAAATATCAAATTTTAAACAGAAAGTTGCCATCCAAGTATCAACGAGACACCCAAATTGTGATAATGGCAAATTGCTAGTAATTCACGTTATAATTCTGGTTTCAAAATGTCCAAAGTAGCCCCCGATTTGTCAAAAGAATCCCCGCACGACGGTACTAAGACTTCCAATCCCAAGTTTATTCATCTCAAAAGCCCTCAAGAAGTTTACGTTGCAAATCCTAGAAATTTCCTCAAATATTAAGTAATAATGTCTATGTAAAAAACAATGCGTGGGGAACGATAAACGAATGGAAAAATTACAGAAAAATTACAAAAAACCCTACCGTCTTCTAGTTTCAATTTCTGTTTTTTTTTTCTCTATATTGTAAGCGATTTATTTTATTGTTATGCTATATGCTTATAATTCAAATATGACGGCCTAAGGCACTATTCTAAATTACTTTTAACACAAAAAATATAAGTGGCGTTTGAGTTTTGCACCATAAACCATATACCAACTTTTTCTTTCAACAGCACTGACATAGCCAAGGGAGTTCTAAACTCAAAATGATCGTATTAATAGAGAACTTTTGCTCATTTACTGCAGTAAGCGAATCCTGGAGAAAACTTTTCCCCGTGACCTAGGGACCAGGGACACGAAATCGCAGTTGGAGAAGCAAGATATTCCCGAAGCAGAGGGCCAACTTTGTGGATTCCTACACGACTGCGAGCACAATCTGTAAGCCTCATTTGCCCACTATCAGTCTCTAACTCCGCGTCGCTTGCGCCGAGCTGAAAAATAGTGAATAATTTATAAACCACTATTCACCGGGCGCCAGCTCTGATTTTCCCGGTCTCTGAGCTCAGATGAAACGACTCCGGACGAACCGTCGTCGTCGTCGTCCAGTGTCGTTGCGAACATATCGCCCGGCATGCAGAGGTAAAGAAGTGAGAACATTCAGAGCCAATGAGCTAGGAAAATGTTTTATGCGGTTTTTCAACTGCCAATATTTTTTGCAGGCAATCTGCGAGAGGAAGGACGATCTGCGTCACTTTTTTCATTGTCCTCTGCAATGAAAATGTAAAAAGTTGGTTCCACTCCTCGTGAACATGTCAATTTCGTTGGAAATCTGGAGCTCACAGATTTTCGCTTTGATATGGTGGGAACGGACTTTTGGGATTGATGTGAAAGACAGAACGATAATTTAGTACTGGCCGGTTGTGGTTTAAAGCGGAAATAAAAAGAAAAGGGTTGACTGGGAGGGCCATAGCAGAAGCTATTTCGGAGAGGAAATAAAATAAAAGTTTAAATTGATAGTTTTATGATTGTTTCGATGGAGCAAACTCCTACTAGCGTTGGTCTCCCATTTTCATTTTTATGACAGCTTTGACAATGTCTGTTCAAGTTGATTGGATTTATGTTCCTACTTGTTTAACAGTGAAGTACTGAAGTTGACCCATTGATACTCCAAAGAGTATCATCAATCTCAAGGCCGCACAATCCGAGGACATCGCCAACGCTAACCACAAGTCAAGGTCCTATCCGTCCTCTGGGAAAGCTCAATTACTTCCCGGAAGTTCTAACATATGCCATCCACCATTCTGCATGCGAAAGGCTACCATTCGTTGCATTCGCCTGCACTTTAGCAGCCACCGTCGACCGGATGCATCCATTTTGTCACCCATTATTCACCATGATTTATTGAATTGCCATAGATAAACAAGAATGCAACGATGTGGAGCTAAAACCACACGACTCGACACTGGCAGGGCAGTGTCAGTGGCAGCAGACACTGTGCACGAGCTGATCCTCGAAGGACCGCCACTACTCTATTTCGAGCTCATCGGCGCATTAACATGTGAACGCGACGAGAGATGAGGTCAAGGCAAAGGGTCCCCGGATAATCTATACGAACAACACATGGGACACAATCACAAAGCTATCCCCCTAAGCTGCGAGGGGAAGTCCTGGACGCCGCATGTCATTAGTTCAGCTGCGCTCTTCTCGCTCGAATCTATCAATTATGGTTTTTGGCACTCTGAAATTCAAATTAAATAAGGGCCACTCCCCGCTCGACGAACCTCGGCTAAACTAAGCGCATAAAATCTGGTCTGTTTATCGATTTTCCACGCTGGTGAAACTGCAGACTAGCTTGGCCCTTGCTGATCTGGTGATGATTACCATACAATGATGGTCCGTATTGTTTCCCGTGTGGCAAAAAGTGCAGCCCGGTTCCCTTCTCAACCGAAATGACGGTGAAATTTATGGCGGTGATAAAATTTCCTATCGATTGAACTTGAACCGCTTCCACGAGCTCCATTTGCGACGGCACTGGCGGGACACATCGCAGTTGGCTGTGGCCCGATCGAGATTGTTCTCCAACGCGAGGTAGGCTTACACATAGTTGGCCGCGGGGGAATTTTGCTTTATGATTTTCCCCCGGTGCATAATTAAAGAGGCATTCGAACGGAACAGCTGGTGGGTTGGTCCGCTGCAGTCGGGCTCGGGTTTTCCGTTCCAGGGAATAAACATACCTACCACAGAACACACGACCGTTGGTGTGGTGATTGCGGTAATGTTTTCCTATCGGTAATGTTTAATTTCGAGAATTGGCAACAGGGGGAAACTGTTGATTGCTGGCTTGCTGGGCAACTGTGGACGAGCAAATATTTGGCATAAATTTTTCAGTAAAATTAATGTTCATTTAGCGAGTATTGATTTATGTGATTACAGTGGGTGGATGATTGTTAGCACAAGCAAAACAAGTTCTATGCAATGACTCCTGGTCGATTGTTATGTTTGCGTTTAACTCGTGATTGGAGTAAAGTTATCCAAAGTCATTATTATTAAGGTACCAGTCAAAACGATTAATGCAAGAGATGGCGTTTTTTCAATGGTAGTAAAATCGAAATTGCATCACTATTAAACTACTAATCAGTGCAAACTAAGTGCAGGAGATAATCTTTTCACCTCATACTTTATTCCTTATCACTACTTTCTTCTAAAACACCACCATTTTCCATAAATTTGCAAAATACTTGATTTTCCCATACATTTTATCGATTTCCAACTACCATTCTTCCATGAGCTCATGGTGAAAATTTTGAAAATCTCAGAACATAGAGTAGCAGGCTTAACAACACAAATAGAAACGCCGGTATCGCCACTCAGTGACGAGTACCGTAAACATGGTGCACGAAAGGTTGTTGTCTACACTTTTTACGGCTGCTGCACCCTGGAAGTAAATGCCATCGAAGTAAACAGACGGTCCCTTATTAAAACATATCCAGCTTTTTATTATAGCCACGTATGATTACCATAGTTGATTTTGACATATGCTGTGTACAGATTTTATGGTACTTGCAATCCTAGCAACCTTAGGAGATTTGCTGAACAAATTGACATGTCAAATTTTTCGCATTGTTTTGATGTCCAATTATCGATTTATTATTTCTTCACGATATTTTACTTCGTATCTAACACTTTTTTTTAACATTTTAAATGGAAACGCAAAACAGGAGATGAGATTTGATAATTTTGACAAACGTATTTTTAATAATTTCTTTTATTCCAGATGAATCAATGAAAAAGGCTTCTAATGTCTAAATTGAATACTGATCATGAACCTATATGTAATCGGACTTTACATCTGTTTCTGCCACTGTCTGTGTCGACAGCCAATGTGGAGCTTTATCCTCCTTTTGTAGCGTTTTGTACTATGCATTTTCAAATGTTGGGATTTATTTTAGGCGAGAAGTCCGTTTTTGGCCATACCAGCTGCTCTGCCCTGTACTGCCGAATATCGATGTGAACGATGTATTGCATCTTCAACTGAAACTCGTTGAGTGTATATAATATCCTTGTGTAAGGTTTTCCAAAAAGTTTGTATGAGGACAAATTATTGGCTCAACGTCATAAGCATATTGTTACATAATAATATTATGGTATCATATCATCATATCGGCTCAAATTTGTTTACCAAGTATATCAAGGACTATCTTGAACTGGCAATAAATTCCTCCGTGTTCGGATTTAAAATTTAGGACATTATTGGGTCGGTAGGGTTTATTTACATTTAGTACGCCGGATAGAGAATCAATCCTATGCTTCAGCTTTTCTCACTCAAACCGTGTAATTCGTGCGCGATTTTAGAACCTGTCAAGAATCAGCATGTGTTCAGAACTTGAAGAAATTACAAATGTAATTCAACAGAGAAAACATAAAATATACAAGCTAAACGGCCTTCAACCGATAATACGCCATAAAATACTGTAGCGATTGGAGAGCTGTGAGCGGGAATTTTGTGTGTGATAATTGATATATTATTGAAAATACATAATTTCTGAGCTCAGGCCTCGAATTATTCTTCTATAGTTTTGGTTCCCTCTCCGAATCCAATTCGTATTCTCGGGATAAGCTTCATCAAAGCAAACTCAAATATCAAATCTATGTTTTGTTTGTTTTTCTGATGAATTATATTCATTGCTTAGCTGCAAAAAAAACTTGGAATTAATAACCACCTAAAAATAAAAACATAATAAATATTGGTCAACACATCTGAAAGAAAATAAAAACGGTTATACTGAATCGGTTTGGATTTCAAAACAATGCAACATTTTTTGACATATTACTTTTAGCACGCCTCTAAGGCTACTTTGACTGCCCTATAAAATCTGTACACAGCATGTGTCAAATTTGAATTACCATAGTTGATTTATGGCTAGCGTAAAAAGCTGGATTGATCTTGCCAAAATCAAATAGAGCGTACATTTGTATACATAAAAACTACCAAAAGGCTTATTTTTTTATTTGGGCGTGTAAAATGTGATGAATACACACACAGTCTATAATATTTTTATAATCAGGGCGATTTTTATTTTCTAAATGTTTTAGGGGGGGCGTTCAAGCTGGCCCTTTCTAGAAATTACATTTTTACGTTTTTTGGGAAAACGTGCAGCTTTGCCATATTTTCGTCTCAATAGTAACATATTTATATATCATTACAAAGCTCTCAAAGATATCTATGCAATAGGTTTGATAATGTACTAATAGTTCCGTCCAGAATTCAGTTTTAAGTATAGTTTTGTAAAAGCATATTTTCCGCAATATTTAACAAACAAAACAGTTTGGTACCCCGCAGTGAAACATAATGCACTACTCTGTTGAACTCCTAAGCTTTAAGGACCATGAATAAAATTCTGCCAAAATTTGCCATTTTGTAAAATACATGAATTTGAAAAAATGCCCAATTTTGCCTTTCTCGAGCACTAAGTATACGTAGAAGCTACATGATCGCTCCAAAAGCATTTAAAAGGAAGCACGAACACCCATAGGGTTGTATACCTATCGGCTCAGTTCGACGAAACGAGGTGATATCTGTGGGTATATATGTGTGAATGTCTGTATGTGTGTGAGCAAAAATGATCTTAACTCTTGTTTAGACACTTACCCTAAACCGATTTACTCGCAACAACCCAAGTAACACAATAAAACATATTGATAATTGCACAGTTTTAACATTTGTCATATAAGCGTCATGTTGACGTTCTGGGAGAACAGTTTGGTCATTTACCTGTTTTCAAGAAGTTTTTCTTACATGAATTATTGGTTGTTTTGGAAAAACTTCTTAAAAACAGCCCTACAGCCAAATTGTTTCTCCAGAACACCAGCTTGACAAAAATTTTCATGATATGTTTGATGTTTACACTTGTTTTATTCTTGTTCATTAAATCCTTTAAAGTACATTCTATGTACAAGTTTTGCATGCATCTAATAAGTTATCAGCATTAGTTTCGTATGAGCTATGTTGGCGTTTAAAAAGACATGTTAATGCCATAGATTTTTGAACAGGGCAAGCTATTCTAAAAAGTTGATATTCAAGGTTTTTGGCACTAAGTTGTCACAGTTCTGAGTTCAGTTTATCGCGAATTACAAATTTCTGAAGCGGACAGAGTTCAGTGCGTGATCTCTCTTGTTTCGGACAGCAGAACGATCGCGCGGTCGGCCGAAGTATTGTGTTCTGCATTGCGCGGCCGGTAATGAAAATTAATCAGTTCAGTGCGTGATCTCTCTTGTTTCGGACAGCAGAACGATCGCGCGGTGGGCCGAAGTATTGTGTTCTGCATTGCGCGGCCGGTAATGAAAATTAATCAGTTCAGTGCGTGATCTCTCTTGTTTCGGACAGCAGAACGATCGCGCGGTCGGCCGAAGTATTGTGTTCTGCATTGCGCGGCCGGTAATGAAAATTAATCAGTTCAGTGCGTGATCTCTCTTGTTTCGGACAGCAGAACGATCGCGCGGTGGGCCGAAGTATTGTGTTCTGCATTGCGCGGCCGGTAATGAAAATTAAACAGTTCAGTGCGTGATCTCTCTTGTTTCGGATAGCGGAACGATCGCGCGGTGGGCCGAAGTATTGTGTTCTGCATTGCGCGGCCGGTAATGAAAATTAATCAGTTCAGTGCGTGATCTCTCTTGTTTCGGACAGCAGAACGATCGCGCGGTCGGCCGAAGTATTGTGTTCTGCATTGCGCGGCCGGTAATGAAAATTAATCAGTTCAGTGCGTGATCTCTCTTGTTTCGGACAGCAGAACGATCGCGCGGTGGGCCGAAGTATTGTGTTCTGCATTGCGCGGCCGGTAATGAAAATTAAACAGTTCAGTGCGTGATCTCTCTTGTTTCGGACAGCTGAACGATCGCGCGGTCGGCCAAAATATTAGTGTTATTTCCCATCCCATAGATCGCATCACTTACCAAAGTGAATCCAGATAAATTATCCTTTGTAACTAAAACGAAATCCTATCCCAAGACAATCGTGGAGATGCAGAGGTATACTCGGTCTCTAGTAGCAACGAGAGTCGGACTAACAATCCTTCCATTCCTATATGACCGTAAGGACGTGGCCGGCGCCGTTATTGACTTTAAATATTTGAGCTCCCGAAACGTGTACATTGAGAATGGGTAGCTAACCCCAAGCCCCATTCATTGTGTTCTCTGTACAATTTCGCAAGTTCAGTCAATCACGGAGTAGCAACTACGAATTGTGCGGTCATAATGCTCATGCTCATGCTCATGCTCAATTACAAATTTCTGAAGCGGACAGAAAGTTGTGATATAAAATAAAAAGGAATGTACATTTTCGAAAGCGAAAAACTGAACTACTTAAAAATATGCACACTAAAGTATCGCATAGTGATAACCCCTTAGTTGATGAGTCAGGTCTTATGAATTCTTGCTTAGGAAATACTGAAGTGACTGATTCATATGAACACAAAATCATTTCGATTGCTGACGACGAATGCAAAGCTACTTTCCAAGAAACGGAGTTACCTGGAATTTGAAACTATGCAGCCTGACTCTCAAGCTTTCTGCAGTGAAATTAAAAAGTAGGCCATTGACTTTCAGATTAAGCATACTGCGCCAAATGCTCTTTTACTCATCCTCAAGAGCAACATACCAGAGAATGTGCTACCAAAGTGTGCTAGAGCTTTAGTTAATACTTCGAGACACACTGATATCTCATGTGATGACAGGCTTGGCGGGAAGTATTGGCATTATGACCTGCAAAAAGTTTTAGTGGAATGTCAACAAAGACGGCTTGCCCGCATTTAAAAGTTCTTCTACGTCTTTTTGGCCTATTTTGGTTAATATATACAAGTTAAGAGAAGTTCTTCTTCCATTGATCGTAGCAGTCTTTTGTGGAGGCAGTATGAAAAATGTTCGAAAAATTTATAAATTATGCATAATAACAACAGTTACTTATTACAGCAAAACCTAAGGATGTTAACGTATTTCTGGGGCCATTCGTGAGCGAGCTTAATGATGTTCTACATCGTGGAATTGAACTCGAGAATATGAATCTCAAGGTAAATCTCCGTTGCTTCATCTGCGATACTCCAGCAAGATCCATGCTCAGAGGTAAAAAGTGAAGGACTTTCCAAATAGGGGAAGGAGGGGCAATATGCCCTAGCTAAGCATAGACTGCTTTTATGCCTTAGCTATAACGATTGTCATGGGTTTTTCTACCTCACGCAACAGTTAAACAATATACGTAACTGATGCCATATTAAAACTAGGAAAAATTTCAATCATATTGATAATATTCACATTTTGAAAAAGTGGTGATATTTCGTTGCCGGAAAACTCATGAGGCAAAACGCCTTTTAGCAGACAGCTCTTAGGGAACAACGTACCATGCGTCGGCACATCAGCATTCTGGTACGGACAGTGCGTGGAGACGCGAGTATATTGTAGGATAGTTCCACTAGGGCGTTTTGCCTCGCCGAAATGTTAGATGTTTTATCAAAATGTAGAAAATTTCAGTTTTTCCTATATTCCTATCTGTTATTTTGACACATTTTTCGCCTAACCTACATAATTTCACGTCTAGTTTTATTATGGCTATCTTAAACATGGTAAATATAAGTGAAAACCCGAAAGTCGTTTTGCCTCGGGGAGGGGGGCGTTTTGGGGCCTTTTCCCCTACCCGTTTACATTTGATATTATTTACAGGAGTATTCGGTCACAATGGATATAATTCATGTTTAAAATTCACCACTGAAGGGGAATACTGTCATATGTTCAGAACTATGACATATCCGGATATTACGGCACCGCTCCGAAACGATAAGGGTTTTATGTCGTTTTCGGTTATTGCTGGGTCGAACCTATCACGGAAGAATAAAAGTACCCAGTGTTGTGTTTTTTAAACTTATTTTTGAGTTATTTTTTCTCTTCTCTTTCATCCACTCTTTCTTCTGTTGTCAAAAACAAAAGAGCCAAACAATCCAACGACGCCAGTTCAATACGGGAAGCCAATTTTGAGTTTTATTACCTGAGGTCGAAATTGAGTGAATTAAACTTACATTTGGGTAGATAAATTTTCCGTTGGGTACTTTTTTAACATGGGAGTAAAGGCAAACCACTTCGACCCTACTTACTCAATTTTGGCTTCCCGTACGGATGTTCGAGGTTGGGTGAATTAAACTCACTATTGGGTAGTTTATTTCTTCCCTGAGCTCTGCCCCGGATCCGCTCATACAGCTGTCAAAACGTTCGGTTATTCATTCAGGTTGGATCGCGATCCGCACCAGATCCGACCCAAAACGAATGAGCACTGAAAATAATCGAAACGTTCGATTAAAGAATTCTTACACATGGATGTCAATGTAGGTTCACTGTTTGATTCAAAAAGTATATCTTTCCTGATTAAACTGTTCTACCCCTTGAATTCAAGAGTTAAAACACTTGAGAAGTCAATTACCAGTCACTCACTAACATCAAGTGTGATGTTTGTTTCATTAAAGTGGAATACACGTGGTCTCATCCTACTAATCAGAAACAGTGACTTCAAAATGTAAAACACTTCCGATTCAATCGTTTTGGATTTGGAAATAAAGAGAATTCTGTTATTTTGCTGCAAAGTAAAACCTATGCAATCGAAAGTGCTTTACACTTTATTAAAGCATGTTCTAGTTTGAAAAAAAAATGCTTGTTGTGGCAGTTAAAATTTGAAGAGCGATCCATGTTCTCAATAAAAAAAAATATGTTTTCAGAAGGTAAGTAAAATTGAAAGAAACTTATAAATTACACTAGTCAACAGTGTTTTACTCCCTTCAACCATTCTCAGTGTACTTAAAAGATTTTTCTTCGCTGAATTCAGTCATGTATTCATATTTTTTGTAACACGTCCAGTTATTGAGAAAAACGGGTTTAAATTAACAAAACTTCGTGTTCTTATGGGAATTTGGTTTCTCTGTTCTGTAAAGCTGGTGTTAGTTTTACTACTTTGAGAAAGAGGTTTGAATTATATAGAAGAAATCGTACAAGATCTAAGTAAGTTGTTGAATCTTTTTTGACACGTTCATTTGTTGTGAAAAACGGAATTTATTTCACAAAAGTACGTATTTTCATAGAAATTTGTTTTCTCTCCTCTCCAAATCCGAATTTCGGCTCCTTTGTTTTAGAATAAAGTTTGAATTTGGTGAAATGGGTCTTGTAGAATGTATGTGGGTTGTTGGATTTCATTTGGCACGTTCAATTGTTGTGATAAACGGAATTGAATTCACAAAAGTACGTATTTTCATAGAAATTTGATTTCTCTGCTCTGCAAAGCTGAATTTCGACTCCTCAC
Source organism: Armigeres subalbatus (assembly GCF_024139115.2). Classification (NCBI taxonomy): domain Eukaryota; kingdom Metazoa; phylum Arthropoda; class Insecta; order Diptera; family Culicidae; genus Armigeres; species Armigeres subalbatus. The sequence continues at coordinate 6,469,489 of NC_085141.1, read as the reverse complement.
TTTTAGAATAACGTTTGAATTTGATGAAATGGTCCTTGTAGAATGCATTTGGATTGTTGGATTTTATTTGGTTCGTTCGTTTGTTATGAAAAAAAGAATTCAATTCACAAAAGTTTGTATTTTTATAGAAATTTGTTTTCTCTCCTCTGCAAAGTTGAATTTCGGCTCATAACTTTTAGAATAAAGTTTGAATTTTGTAGAATGGACCTTGTAGAATGCATGTGGGTTGTTGGATTTCATTTGGCACGTTCATTTGTTGTGAAAAACGGAATTTAATTCACAAAGGTACGTATTTTCATAGAAATTTGGTTTCTCTCCTCTGCAAAATTGAATTTCGGCTCCTCAGTTTTAGAATAAAGATTGAATTTTGTAGAATGGGCTTTGTAGAATGCATGTGGGTGCTGGATTCCATTTGGCACGTGTTTTTTTTTTGTGAAAAACGAAATTTAATTAACAAAAGTATGTATTTTCATAGGAATTCGGCTTCACTGTTTTGTAAAGCCAAAAATATCCATTTTCAGAACAAATCAATGCGCCAAATGTAATCCAACCAACCATATGCAATCTACAAGGCCTTTGCTACAAAATTCAAACTTTATTCCCAAAGTGAGGAGCCGAAATTCAGCTTTGCAGAGCACAGAATCCAAATTTCATTGAAAATACGTACCTTTGTGAATTAAATTCCAGTTTTCGCAACAAATGTACGTGCCAAAAGAAAGCCAAAGACCAAAATGCATTATACAAGGCCCATTCTACAAAATTCAAACTTGAATCTTAAAATGAGGAGCTGAAATTCAGCTTTGCAGAGGAGAGAAACCAAATTTCTATGAAAAGACGTACTTTTGTGAATGAAATTCCGTTTTTCACAGTAAATGTACGTGCCAAATGAAATCCAACAGCCCACATGCATTCTACAATGCCCATTCTACATAATTCAAACTTCATTCTTAAAATGAGGAGCCGAAATTCAGCTTTGTAGAAAAGAGAAATCAAATTTCTATGAAAAAAAGTACTTTTGTAAATGAAATTCCGCTTTTCACAACAAATGTACGTGCCAAATGAAATCCAACAACCCACATGCATTTTACAAGGCCCATTCTACAAAATTCAAAATTTATTCTAAAGTGAGGAGCCGAAATTCAGCTTTGCAGAGGAGAAAAACCAAATGCCTATGAAAATACGTCCTTTTGTTAATGAAATTCCGCTTTTCACAACAAATGTACGTGCTAAATAAAATCCAACAACCCACATGCTTTCTACAAGGCCCATTCTCCAAAATTTAAATTTTATTTTAAAAGTGAGGAGCCGAAATTCAGCTTTGCAAAAGAGAGAAACCAAATTTCTATGAAAATACGTACTTTTGTGATTGAAATTCCGTTTTTCATAAGAAACGAACGTGCCAAATTAAATTCCAGCAACCCACATGCATTCTACAAGGTCCATTCTACAAAATTCAAACTTTATTCTAAAAGTTATGAGCCGAAATTCAACTTTGCAGAGGAGAGAAACCAAATTTCTATGAAAAGACGTACTTTTGTAAATGAAATTCCGCTTTTCACAACAAATGTACGTGCCAAATGAAATCCAACAACCCACATCCATTCTACAAAACCCATTCTACAAAATTCGAACTTTATTATAAAAGTGAGGAACCGAAATTCAGCTTTGCAGAGGAGAGAAACCAAATTTCTGTAAAAATACGTACTTTCGTGAATTAAAATGCGTTTATCTCAAAAACTGGACGTGTTACAGAAAATCTGAATACGTGCCTGAATTCTGCGTAAAAAAATCTATTGAGTACATATAAAATGGTTGAAGGGAGCGAAAAAAAGTTCAATTTTGTTGGATAGTGTATCTAGTGACGTACAAACAATCCAGCCATTTGGTTGGAACGCGGTCGAGTTATTAACGTTGCGAACGGGAATGAGGGGTGCTGCCCAAATGGTCCCGCTCCCTATTTAAAAAATATTTCAAAATTAGTTTTAAGCTCCACAATGTCGGCATTGTAGTAATCACAATCCACAATGCATTATATATTAATTAGTTCATTGATATTGTATGTATAATGTTCATTTCATTCATTTATTTAGTTAACATCTAAACAGATAACACTGAATCAACAATTTGACGCCACAATGCACGGTTCGAGGCTGCATCTCTCCATCCTCGGATACGCCCCACGCTCGCCAAGTCGTTCTGCACCTGGTCTGCCCATCTCGCTCGCTGCGCTCCACGCCGTCTCGTACCTACCGGATCGGAAGCGAACACCATCTTTGCAGGGTTGCTGTCCGGCATTCTTGCAACATGTCCTGCCCATCGTACCCTTTCGGCTTTAGCTACCTTCTGGATACTGGGTTCGCCGTAGAGTTGGGCGAGCTCATGGTTCATTCTTCGCCGCCACACACCGTCTTCTTGCACACCGCCAAAGATGGTCCTAAGCACCCGTCTCTCGAATACTCCGAGTGCTTGCAAGTCCTCCTCGAGCATTGTCCATGTTTCATGTCCGTAGAGAACTACCGGTCTTATTAACGTCTTGTACATGACACATTTGGTGCGGTGGCGAATCTTTTTCGACCGCAGTGTACATAATGTACACCCTTGAAATTGTAGATTCTGCTGAACAATGGTGCACAAAATAATTCATTTTATACATACATATATGTACTGCCGTTGCAAATATAGGTAACTGTCACATATTGCGATGATTTTTTCACCAATATGAGACAGTTACGCTTGTGACGGCAGTATATGTTTGCGACAAATTGTGTTTTCCCCGCTTGTCTTAAACATTTAAACATCCAACACCTTTTCTCAAATTTATGGTGCAATATCATTAGATTATTGTTCAACATGACTGGCTTCTACCTCACTATCATCGCCCAGTTGAAGTTCGTTCAAAAAACGCTTCATTGGCCAATTACTGTTATCATGGTCACTTCCGGTTGGCTGCACTCGAACTTTTATTCGATTGTGTCAGTTGGTTAGACAGAAATCTGAGAAGAATAGCCCTCCGGAACCAGCAGAGCCACCTTCCCCGGCCTGCAGGGGCGTCAACGGCAACGCCAACGAAAGCCATTGCCAAATATTTCCAGCTGATTTCCTCCCAATGACGACGAGATTTTCTTTCGACGACCAAGCAAACTTAACAAGCTCAACGGGAAAAGTCACATTGCAGCAAACGAACAGTGTGCCATTGCCTTCCTCCAGCTTCGCTCGCACCAACTTTGCGGAAAATCCGGCTTTTATTCTGTATCCATGTGGGATGCTCGAGCATTGCATGATTTAGTTCAATTTCGGGGTGTATAATCCTTTCTGCTTGGGCGGGAAGCAGGAGTGGTGAACCGAACGTAAGAAGAGTCAAGTGCTACTCTTTAGTGAGGTTATGTACTTGGGGGCCCTCTGGTTGTCCTCTGTTGGACGTTCGAAGAAAGCCGTCGAATCTCAACGGTCGTTAAAATGAGGCGTATGGAAAGGCAGTCCATGAAACGACTAGGAATAGAGGACATACTGAGCTTAGCGATAAAACCGTGCAATTACGAGGAAACCCATACTGAACACGATCCTCGGCATTCCTAATAGAATGGGCTCTATGAGATTTGAGGAAAAAAACTTGATATTACGAAACATTGAATGTTTTTGATTTTATTATCACTATTATTGTGGACTATCTTTTTTTCAAATATTTTGAATCTTGCGGTCATTAAGTGAGCAAAAACTTAAGGAAAAAGGAGGATGAGCCCAGGAAATAGAATGAAGTTACAATAACAATGGAGAAAGAATAGAATGCAAAGAAAAATTACCAAAAATATTTAAAAAGTTAAAAAAAATAATGCAAGATGGAAAAAAAGGAAAATAAAATTTAAAAAAAGACAAGAAAAAATAATAAAGAGAGAAAAAATAAATGCAACGAAAGCAAATTTCAAATGACACGAAATAAGATATTTAAACGGTATTCATTCCTGATCCATTATTGAACGGTACCATTTATATTATCCCACCGATCTAAAAGTGCATTCTGCACAAAGACCGATCATCATTGGTGGATTAAATTTTACTGCCGTTTCCCCTGCTTCGCCATTCCAACTTGATATGTCGCTGATATCCTGTTTTCTCCACATTGGCGACATGGCGAAAATTTTATGTTCCTATACCATCCGAAAAAAATAACCCAGAACCCACCAGCTGCAGGCTACATGGCACAACATGAAGAAAAGTGAAACGACAAGTACTTTCTCATTTATAGTATAGGTTCGAAGGATTACCGGTTTATGGGCGACCATCGGATTGGGCTATGGTGCCAGACAACTATACTCTCTATTACGTTATTCGATGGCCCCACTATCAGTTGCTTGGTTGAGTCGATTGGGACTAACAAGCTCCGGCTAGTGGATTTCAGCAGCAGACAGCCCAAAGGATAAAGGGCCAAATAATTGCACTTTATTGAAGTTTATATGTGTATAATGTTGTGGATTTTGTGAGGTGATTTATTTGCTCCCATGTCAGCTCAACAACAGTTTAATATATTTGATTTTTTCTTTTGCGTTTTGGCAAGTGAGTTTTTTAATAAGGACCGAAATCAAACCAGAAAAAGAGTTGATTGAAACCTTTTCATAGAAACATTTTTCAAGGAAATGAGAGAACCTACAAATCCCTACCCAAAAAATCAAATGACCACTAACTCCCTAAAGAAGCCCGAACAGTTGCTCGCCAAACTACAGAATTGATGAAAACCCATCAACGTAATGAATCTTTTCAACTTCGCCCCTACATCAGAAAAGCAGCCAACCAAAGTTCAGGTGAAATAAAATCATTTTTCAGCAGGACGGAAAAGTTTGCCACGATTTGAATAGACGTCCCACCCCCAGTATGGCTTCCAAAATGAAAGAAAACAACTTTTTCTTGCGTTCTTATGTTAGGGTTTTCCACGAATGCAGAAGAGGAAGATTTGTCCCGGTGAAGAAAAATGGCGCTAAAACTCGTATGTTGTGAAGGGAAATCTAATATCAACCAACCGGTATGAATCTTGAAGTAGAATAAATTTGCCAGGTATTAAAGCTAAAGAATTTAATTATTTTTATACAAACCGACCTTTCTTGACTACGCGCTTTTTGCCAAATATCTTGTTGGCATTTATTGCACATTTGCACAGCTGCTTAACATAGCGTTTACTTAGTGACAATTAATTGAAATTTCACCTCTATTTTTAATTAAATTTTGCATGACAAACTTTTTTCGTATTCTATCTATTACGTAATTTCACTTAAAGACCAAGCGTGAACTTGTTTTATTCAAAACGTGGAAATTGTCCCCGCTCACCCAAATTATCCTTCTATCCTTTACCATATGTATCTCGTAATGCTTGCGGTATACTTTTCTTCCATGCGGACAGACTAATGATGATTGCAGATAGTCTTTTGCTTGTAATAATCAGCAAAAACGTTTTATTGTACTTCCCTTCTACAGAGAAAAAGGAGTTAAAATGCGTAAAACCTTTTCCGTAACGAAATGAGCCGTTGAAGTGCTAAAACCCTCCCCGACGTTTACTTGAATGTTGTACATTTTTTCAAAATCCCCTCCCTTCGTCCCCAATCTCGACTTTTTGTAAAACATTTCCTTCTTTCAACGGCTCATCAACCGTTTTCAACAAAAACATTTAATTTCCTCTGAGCCTTTCGACAGCAATGGTCCTCATATGCGGCAAACAGCTTTTTGAAATACGTACGCAAAACTGCCTCTAGTGGATTGACTTTGGTGCCGCACTACCCCCCAATTTCCTAGATCGGAAGGCTTTGCGCGCCAACACAGTGGAACGGGAAGGACCATGGAAACACATGTGCCCTTATCTGCAGTGTAACGACGGCTGTGCCTACTAGATGGGAAGAAGGATACGGAATGGCAGGCACGTCCTCCAGTGCGCCTCTTACGATGAGCCCCCCATTTTGTGCTTCCGCCGAAGTACTTTCCCCAATAATATGTGTAACATTTCTGCATAAACGTAATATATGTCTCTCCAGTGAGTAGCCCCCCATTGACTGACTACTAGGGTTAAACACGCGGCGTGTTCGACACCGCACCTAGGCGGGAGCACCGTCCTCGAACGTGCAATGCCGGGTCCGTATCCTACCATGTCTAATAGCGAACCAGTCTGTTACTTGTTGTACGAACAACTCAACCGCCATCGCCCAGATGGAGAACGAGGCCATCCTCTATCCAGCACGCTCTTTGTCATATATCATGAATATCATCTTGCACATTATGCTGCTGCTGATATGCGCGCGAACAATGAGTGGAAAGCGTTGGTATATGTATTCAAAATCAACGCGCCTTATTCGTATCGTATCCATATTTCGATAACGTGGATGTAGCTCGGATAAATATAAAACGGCTAATCGATACACGGAGGGAAGATTTATTGTGCTAATTCAAAATCAATAATTTACATTATTCCATCGAAACAAGTTTATGAGAAACGGTTGAAGCTTGAATCACCTTATATCTGGAATCTTTGTTTATTTTCTTACAGTGCTTCTAGTTGCTCGATTTAGATTGTTTTCATTAATAAAAAAATCTACTACGATCGGTTGAAATTGAAAAAAAAAACAGATTAATCCACCTAGCGGTGATGGTGCCTTTCTCGTTTTCTTTTTTTCAAGTGAGTAATTTCTACGCACTTTTAATATGAAAAAAAAGTATTTTGGCCATAACTTCTGAACCGATTTGCTCGCAACAAGTTTCAATCGACGCAAAATCCTGTTGTTTCCTATTGAAAATTGGCCCGATCGGACTATGGATCGGGCCAATTTTCAATAGGAAACAACAGGATTTTGCGTCGAATGAAACTTGTTGCGAGCAAATCGGTTAAGGATAAGTGCCTGAAAAATGAGCTAAACTTTTTGTGCACACACACACACATACACACATACAGACATCACTCCAATTCGTCGAGCTGAATCGATTGGTATATAACACTATGGGTCTCCGGGCCTCGAATCAAAAGTTTGTTCTTGGAACGAATATATAGCCTTTACTCGTACTTAGAGTACGAGAAAGGCAAAAACCTGTGATAGATGAAAGACGAAATAATAATAAAAATGTTGATGCCAACGTAAAAAATCCAAAGCTTTTTGCAGCTGTAGACAAAAAAAGTTTTTGTTACAAAGGAGTCTGCGAACTCGATGAGGAGAATTGCAGTGTGCCATAAGTACGATTTGGCGTGAGAATTTTTGAGCTCCGTTTTTTTCCTTGGTTTTCACAGTAGAGGCATAAATACTAAAACGCTGTTGGCGCTGTAGTCATTTAAATTATGTTGCCAAATTAAGCTTCAACAAACTTTAATTGACCATAATTTATGCATCATGTTGTAGTGCATGTTTGGTTTCATCACCAACATCGATTTGACAGAAGGATTCGTGTACTTGGGCTCACTGATGACCTCCGATAATGATACAACCAGAGAAATTCGAAGACGCATCATGGCAGGACATCATAAGTACTTTGGACTCCGCAAAACGCTCCGATCGAATAGAGTTCAGCGCCGTACCAAACTAACTATCTACAAAACACTTATTAGACCGGTAGTTCAAGGACAAACGCGCACTGGGAGGTTTCAAAAGAAAAGTTGTAGCCTAGCCTGGCGAGGCTACCTAACTAGGGGGCGTTTGAATGATTTTAAAAACAAATGGTTTATGCGCCACCTCCAGGGAGGACCACTTGTCGTTCTCAGTGCCCGGCAAACTCAAACCTCAGGGCGAGTTCTGTTTAAATCTATCGCGTATCCTAGCAGATGCCGAATGCTATCCAGGTACTCCAGACTCCACTTACTAACCAACTCAAAAAGTATTCGAAAACCAAACTTCCTACCGATTACGAGTGCACTTAGTCGACCAGTTTCATCACCGGAAAAGTTCTTCCCAACACAAACCCTGACACGCTTCAGGACAAAATGGAGGACTGATATTCCCAAGCAGTCCGACTTGGAGTAACAACTATTCAACAAAACTACATCAAAAGAAACGAACGAAACGTGAAAAACCTCTTACGACCAGTGCACTTAATTACGGGACTTCCTCGGCTGAATTATAACAATTACATTTAGAGAAACGAGAAAACTTTAGCATCACATTTATTAACAAATTATTTCTATTCGGGTACCCACTTCTCTCTACATACTTCTCTATTTGATTTCTCCTCCCTTATGCTCTACTATCTAAAACTAACTGTGCGGATTTCTTCTCACTACTAACGGCCTTTTTAAACGGTATCTACCCCAAAGCTTCACACAAACCAAAACATTTGTCGGGCTTACTTACAGTTTGATTTCTGCTTGCCTTCTCTTCTTTACCGGCTCTCTTTCAATCCGCTTCTCCTCTTCGTCGCGTCGCGCCTGCGACGCCGGTTCACCAAGTGAACACAGACTTCACGGCTAGACGGCTAGATTATGCTACCGTAAAGGATACCGTCGTCGGTACGATGAATTTCCGGCGGGAAATCGCTCTTCCGGAGTGCGATAGAACGGCGCAACTCCCTTCTGACTCCGGCCGGCAGTCAGGAACCCTTTGAAGCTGGCACGTGGGGTCAGGAGCGTGGCAAAGACGTAATGGGCGCGGTGTGGCGAGCGGGAGGCGGTTGGTGCGGAACAAAACTTTTTTTATTTTCTATCACGCACAGTACCGCACAGTTGGCTAACTTTTATTGCCTTTACTACAACACTCGACAAACACACCGCGGAACTAATTAAATAAAATCTTCACACTCCTGCCTCTTCCACGGGTCAGAACAAAGTGGACGAGACAGAACTTGAGTTTCCTCAGATAGGTCGCGATCTTAGTCTAGGCATTCGTACCGGAAATCGAATACCGATCTTTTCAGAGATCGGTTCCCGATTACCCTTTGAATTAGTCAGTAGTTTCATCCTTTTCCCTCTCAAATATTTGGCATCTAGCTAGCTCGGTTCAATTCTTACTCCGATTTCTTTTTCATAACAATGTAACGACAAGTGGTCCTGATAGGAGATCTTACTCAATCCCAACGGTTCCAAGCGCATGTTTCGCGAGATCATAACTCAGCGCGCCAAGTGAGTGAATGAGAAATTCTGGCGGTGAACTTTCTTGCAGGAAATGACTTGGGTTCATTTATTGCATGCGAGGTTGTGAGATTATACTGCTGTTCGTTTCCTACTTTTGATTATTTTCTTATAGAAATATATAAACGCAGAACATCAAACATAATTCGGAATACCGCTACGCTACAAAGTGCTACATACCATCTATTGTGGGGTGCCGATGGCGGACGGTACGTGGAGGAGGCGAATGAACCACGAGTTGCGTCAGCTGTTGGGAAAACCATCCATCGTTCACACCGCGAAAATCGGAAGACTGCGGTCGGCCGGACACGTAGCCAGAATGTGGGACAGTAATCCGGTGAAAATGGTTCTCGACAACGATCCGACGAGAACAAGAAGGCAAGGTGCACAGCGGGTAAGGTGGATCAATCAGGTGGAGGACGATTTGCGGACCCTCCGCAGACTGCGTGGTTGGCGGCGTGCAGCCATGAACCGAGCTGAATGGAGAAGACTTTTGTATACTGCACAGGCCACTCCGGCCTTAGTCTGGTAATAAATAAATAAAATTCGGTGGAAATTTGAATGAATTTTCCGTGGAAATTCGGATGAATGTTCCGTAGAAACACGGTTAAATTTCTGTGGAAAATAAAATGATTTTTTAGAACATTCAAATGATCTTTTTAAGAAATTCAGATGATTTTCGTTACAGGATAAAAACAAAATTAATTGTCTTCAAAAGACAAATTTGTAATTGGATACTCTCGGCAGGGAAAGTCTATTTTTATAATGCTAGGAACAAATTTCCCAGGGTGTAACAAGCACATCGTAACTGCGTAACTGCGAAGTTAGAACAAAAGCCATAGTTTTCACTGCAAATCACTAACAAGATAAATATTGCATCAAACCGCTAACAATAGAATAACCTCTCCTGTGCTGCCCCACATGCTATCCAACTCGTATCTAACTTTTGATTTTACACAATCATCCTGTGAGGAAAACTTTTGATTACGTATCCTTCATCCTATAACATACTGAAGCTGTTCCAACCAGCGGCATCCTTCATTCCGGCATGAGGTTACGGTTTCACGCTTACCCAAGGCCTACTATTGTTTTGCTCGTTCATTCTAAACTCACTTCCATCGCAGTAGCCCACGCACGTTCTCGTCTGTGGCGTTGCTAGGCCCATAAATTATGTGAAAATTTTTGATGAATGGCTACGATGCGTATGCGATTTTATCCATTCAAATGTCCCCCCTGGGACTAGAAGGAAGCTACCGTTATGCGGTTCGGGTTTTCCGAAGAAATGGTACCCCACCTCTTTTTCCAAAACTATTTTATGTGTTTGGGAACCAAACTACATTGAAAACTTTCCGATGATTTCATCAAACGATGAATACCTAAAGGCGTTTGGAACAACTTACCGCAGTCCCCTTTTCCTGTTTCGTGTGTAAACTCAAAAACTTTTTAGGTACCATATCGGAAATAGCGTTCAAAAATCTTTTTGATTTGACGTTCAACAAGGCGTGAAAAAGCTCACCGAACTGGGAAAACCACTTCAAATTGTGTCTGCCACAGTAGTTGATGGCGCTACCAACAAGAACGTGGTAACGGTTGAAAGCAGCAAAACTTTACGATTATGACCCTAACTGAAATTAAAAGAAAGTTTATGAAGTCGGCTTACCGCATCAGGAAATCAATTAGTGCATGATGGTTTCCCGTTCGTATCACAGGGTGAGTACGCTTTCTATCCCCTTGATGGAGTCCGGAAAGGTGCAGGAAGGGCAAACTTTTCTCCGAATGCCTGTGATGAGAAATTATGCCGGCTATTAGAATAAATTAGCAAGTCTTCCTCGACCTAGGATCGAAGCAGAGCGTAAAGTTGCTTGGAATGAATGATATAGTTGTGAAATGTGGATGTATGTGGGCAAATTGTAATTTGATCCTTTACGATCTATTTTTATTTCAGTACTATGTGCGTAATGATTATCTCAATCCGCGGTCTTGAAAAATCTGAAAAAGTGCACGTGGTGTCTTTGTTGTACAAATATAATATCAATATTTGCCCTTTTGGAATACGTCATACTCCATGACAAATTGACAAGCTTCGCAACAATCAAGTTTGATTTTTTCCAAGCTCGCCATAATGGCGGCTGTTATAAATATTTTTGACAGCGGATGCTGTTTAATTGTTTAAATTTGTTTAAAGACGTAAAAAAGTCTCGCCAATTTTCAGGCACCAATCGCCAGGTAATTACCGTTCACCGGTTTACTCGTAACAAGCTGCGTTCGACGGAGAATCATCACTCATTGTTTCCTATTGAAAATTGAGCTGAACAGGCTATGGGCTCGGAAGTTATAGCCAAAAACAAACTTTTTATTGGAGGCCCGGAGACCCATTTTTTATTCGCAATATGCATTTCAAAAATTCACTTATTTTCAAGAACGTGAGATCCTGTTTAGTTGTTTCGTGCCAGATCGGACAACCGAACGAATATGAAAAGTTGCGTTTGAAAAATTATTATTTCATTTTTCATTTTAAGCAATTGTCTCTAATAGATTTATTGCAACAAATTGCATTTGACGATATTGTCTCATTGTTTTATTTTGAAAATAATGTGAACAGTTGTATTCAAAACATTAGGCTCAAAAACTCATTCATTTTTTCAGCACGTTCAACTAAAGATCTGAGTAATCAAAGAACTCATCTCGATATATTTTACAATTAACGAGAAAGGCAACATCGCCGCTAGGTGGATTAATCTGGGTTTTTATTAGTGCAAAGCAGACTTGCAAGAACGTAGTTACTCCATGTGCTGATAGTAAAACCAGCAGTGATGACAAATGGGATGAAAATGGAACTTAAAAGCAAGATTCAAATGCTCAACTACCACAAGGCTAAGTTCTATTTCAACCTTCTGTCTGTCACCACACCTGAGATTTTCTTTTGTTTCATAGAAGCATAAATACACATTTGATGATATAGCAAAAACAATTGACTCCCAAGGAGAAAACCGCAATGAATTTGTTCTGAGGATCATCGTTTGCAAAGTGAGTTTCACCTTCTGTCATAGATGGAAAAACATGTTTCAAAAAATTTAATTTTGTGAAATAAAAGAAAATATTGTTGATTATTAATATTTCATATACTATTTTGCCAAAGCAGGAACTTAATGATGCGTATAAGAATAACCCTTGATTAATCCGGTAGAAGTCTCAACGAACAATAAGAAAAAAAAGGGAAAAAATGATCCCCAATTGTTTGTTTGCGTATATTTACTTTTATGACTAATATAAAAGTGTGCTATAAATATTCCAGTTCAAGACTGGAACAACAGCCCTACCTTACCCTTAGGGGTTTTCTGAAAATTCCATCACTTCATTCGCAGAGCACACCTTATTTCAAATTCCAGAAGGTAAATATTTAATTATTTATCTGGAGCCTACGCAAATCTCCTCAGACAACTGTTGATGATGGTTTGCAACAAAGTTTCATCCATGTTGGAAGTTTATTTAGCCGTAATGAATTACCGCTCGGGTGTATTCGTTACTGACAGAGCAAGTTACGTTTTTTGGCTTCTGTTAGCTACATGTTTATGAAGTGGATAATTGTTTGTGATATGGTTACCACCCAATGTGGTTGCAAAGTCAATACAAGCTGCTTCTGTTAATTAAATGTTGTGCTCGGTCGGTTTTCGAAGTTACTTTTCCGCAGAAATTTCCTCCCAAATAAAAATATGTCAATCCGCATGGTGCTCATTCTACTTTTGATTATGTGTCAGCTGAACTTCTACGAAGGCACGATAAGCATTCATACAATACAACAGAACACAATTTAACATTTATAAATTGTAGTAATTTTACAAATTCAAAATAAAGAATTCCTGGAAATATATGGAAATATAATTTACAACTTCCTACCACCAAATTATAAATGGATCAACGCTACAATAATTTATGAAATTGCTGATCTTTTCTGTAAAAATGCCAACAGCATTAAAATTTATTGTCATTATGTAAAAACAACATTCTGTATTCTAGCTTCGGATGAACTTCAAATAATAAAGCAAGCCATGGACGACATTCATCTAAACTCGTGCGTTCGATTCGTAGAAAGGAAGAACCAAGTAGGCTATGTACGAATAACTTCCGAATCAAGCGGTTGTTGGGCTGACACAGGACGATCAGACAGTGTTTCAGTATGATATGGCATTAATTCGACAGAAATCAATTTCACCCACATTTTTTTCGTCACAGCATCTAAACCTTGGACCTGGCTGTTTCGAGAGCAAAGGAACTACTCTCCATGAGCTGATGCATACCTTAGGATTTCTGCACCAGCACACTCGTCCCGATCGGGATCAATACGTACAAATTATGTACCAAAACATCATACAAAGCCCGGAAGTGTTGTTCAACTTTGAAATAATCAAACCGTGGACAGGGCTTGCCTTCCCATTGCCGTACGATTACGATAGCATCATGCACTATAAGGCCCACATGTATAGCAAAGATCCCCAGCGGTTGGTAACCATTGCGCCTAAGAGCTCATCGGTAACTAGGATAGGACAACGAGATCGACTCAGCGAGCTTGACATAATCTCAATAAACTTCCTGTATTGCGTGTGAAATAAATGTTTCTGCACAAAACAATGTTTCGATTGTTCGCGCTTTATGACCGACTATCGCCCTTGAAAAACAGACTCTAATTTCAATCATCTCGTATTAGTGCGATAACATTAGGTCGGTTTGGAAGCTATCTTAAAGATGTACGTACTTGCCCTGGTTGTCGGTTTGGTCTACCACGTCACAGCAAAGTTTACCGTAAGGGATTTGTCTAGTTATGGAACTGCGCTGTATCGAACAATTGATCCGAGAGTTGGTAATTTAAATTTTGAAATCTTGTGTTCTGTAACCTATGAATTACTTTTCGTCATTCAGATGAACTAATAAGAAACTTGGATCCATCATCGGGCATCCAGCCATGGCAATTGGGAAACCTGGTGGGAAGCGATATGGCTCTGCCCATTCCAAAGTTGAACAACGCCCTTGCAGGGAACTCTAGTTCGTACTTTCGTTGGCCAAACGCTACAGTGATCTACGAAATGAACGGCTCATTCAGTAAACAAATTTCCCAAAATTCTTATAACTATATTTGTTGAGTGAACATTTCTTTCAGATAGCACAGAACTTCTTTTCATCTACGGAGCGATGCGAGAATTCGAAAAGTACACATGCGTACGCTTTAAGAAACGAACCACAGAAGAAGCCTACGTGTCTATTGACAACTCGCAGTATGGATGCTGGGCCGATGTTGGCCGAGGACGCGGCAAAACTCGGGTTCACCTGCAGCCGGGATGTGCGAACTCGCTGACAACTCCCGTTCACGAGCTGATGCATTCTCTTGGGTTTCACCATGAGCACAACCGACTTGATCGGGACAACTACATTGAAGTTATCTACGATCATATGATTCCGGATCCGTCGGTGTACTTCAACTTTCAGCTGGTCGATGAGACTGAAACCACCAACTTCAGCGTTCCGTACGATATCGGGAGTATAATGCACTATTTGAATAATTCGTTTTCGGTTAAACCGGAAAAACTGATAACATTGGAGCCGTTGGTTCGGTGGAATAGTACCTTCGGACAAGGTCCAACTCTTACCAAGTACGATGCACTATTGATAAATATTATGTATTGTGGAGCTCCGGAACCCACGGAGGCACTTCCCGTACCACATGAATGGATTCCAGCAGAACCGCTGAAAAAACCTAAAACTTCGGTTCCATTAACGACAACCTTGAGATCGGTTCAAGTTAAAAAGACTACGGCTTACATGAAGATGTCCAATGAGGCTAAACAACAGATGGAAGATAATCTTAAGAAAATCTTAAGCTTAAAACGGGGATAACTGTCTAGAAATGTGAAAATAAACAACATTTACTTAGCATGACTCTTCTTGATTTTGATATTAAATGGCACGATGCACAACCAGGAAATTACATTGAGCTTTCAGCTTACATTTGGATTTGCCTCATTGGTGTTTTCTGGAGTTTGACTCGGTTTTGCGATTCAAGCTACTTAAAGAAAAAGACAATTTTTAGATAGGGTAGGCATTGGAAACCCCAACAACATATACCACTTATGAACATAATTTAGATCCAGACACACAATTTAAAGTCTATGCTACCATTCGAACAAGTTATTTGTATAAAAGTGTAAACATTTGAGGAATTGATAACCGAAACATTGCCAATATTGCACTGCTAAAGAAAACAGCAAAAAACATTTTTTCAATAATTTCTTAAAACACTGCTAAATTTGATTGGGGCTCATTTATTGGTTTGGTTATGCGCACTCCTTTTCTGAATGACATATCATTCAATATAGCTGTAGTAGCTGTTGAAGAAATTCTCAAGACGCAAGCATTCCCTAGGGATTTATTTTTTTGTTTTTCCTATAGAAATTTTCGAAGGAATATCTTGATATATTTCCAAAAGAATTTCTGGGTCTATCTCAAAAGTAATTTCCTGGAGCATACTCCAATTTTTGTTTAAGGAATGAACAGAATTCTGTTTTAAAATTAAGGAAGGATGAAACAGGAAATCCTAAAAGAACTTTCGGAGTAGTTTTTAACGGAAATTTTAAAGGATTTCCTGGATGAAATTCGTGGGTATTTTATGAAGAATTCTTGAGGGAGTTCTAAAAATAATATCCAATTTACGAACAATTCCTAGAAGAATTTTTAAATAATTTTGTGAAGAGATTCCCGAAAAAAGATTCCAAAGGAATTTCAAAAGGAATCTCCGATGGTCCAAAGGAATTTCTGTGAGAGTTGTTAAAAAAATCTTTAGTTTTTATTCATTTCACCCTTGCTGCTCGCTTGTGGTGCCAATCGAATCTGTATCTTCATTACTTTCATCTACTCCCTTTCGATTTAACTGGTATAATTATCACCGGAAAAAGCCAATAAATTCATTTCGATAAAGTCACGCGGTGTTCAAAACTATCCTAATTTTAAAAGATTTTTCAAAAGAATTTCTGGAGGAAGTTCTGAAGAAGTTACTGAGAAAAATATCAAAGGAATTTTCTTCCTAGAGTTTCCAAAGAGTTTTCTTGAATTACTATAATGTATTCCGAATTACTATAATATATTCCTTGGAAATTCCTAAAAGCATTCCCACAGAAACTTCGAAACGATTTTTCTAAAGGAGATTCCGAAGGCATTTCTAAAGCAATTTCCGTAGTTGTTGTAGGTACTGAAGAAATTCCTAAAAGAATTCGTAAAGGAATGATTCATTCTCATAATTCCTTATTTGGATTTTCGAAGAAATTTCTGGATTTATCTCCGCAGAAATTTCCAGAGGATTTTCAGAAGAAATCCCAAGGAAATCCGAAAGATTCCTTGGGGGAATGAAATTCCTTCAGGATTTAATTTGGAAATTCATTTACGAATACTTTTAGAAATTCCTTCGGAAATTCCCTTAGGAATTATTTTGGAAAATCCTTCGGAAATTCCTTAAGGAAATTATTTTAGGAGTACCTTCGGAAATTGTTTTAGGAGAAATCCTTCGGAAATTTCTTTAAGAATTCTTTGGAATGTTGAAATTATTTTCGGAAACACCTTCCGAAAGTTCTTTAGGAGTATTCTTTTTATTAATATCCTTTTGAATACCTTTGGAAATTGCTTTATGAATTCCTGCCTAAATTGAATTAGGAACCCTTTCAATTTTTGTTTAATGAATTACATTAGCAATTATTTTAAGACTAGCAGACCCGACGAACTTCGTTTCTCCTAAAATTGATTAATTCTCTGATTAGTTATCGAGTTATGCTGAAACTTCTGTGTAATTTGAAAGGGGGGTTTCAGAATAGGAACCAGAATAGGAACCACTACACCACTCCCTTCCAAAACCTCTACATGCCAGATTTGGTTCCATTAGCTTGATTAATTCTATATGGACTGGATTCTGTATGGACCGTTGACAATCGATATACTCCCCCTCCCCCTAAACTGGCCAGATGGCACAGCCCCAAACTTCTTAAGACCTTCGTTTATTTCTTTAGAAATTCTTTCTGAAATCTCTTCATACAGATTTTTTTAGGAATAATTCAATAATTACTTCGATATTGAAGGGACCAACGAGATAGAGAGGTATCGAGATAGGGAACACATTTATGTTTGACCGAAAGCTGTTTGGTCTAATAGTTGAAATTTGTTTCCTTATTAAGTGAAGTGTTTGAAGTGAATAGTGAACAACGAGAACTGAGAAGTGAGAAATGAGACGTTCGGCATGAGTATAGTGTAGTGAAAAGTGGGTACTGAGAAATGGAGTACTGAGTAGTAAGATGTGTAGAGTAACAAGCGTGAGAAGGGAGAAATAAGAAGTGAGAAGTGAGTATTGAGAAATGAGATGTGATAGTTGCGAAATGAGAAGTAGGGAGCTAGTAGTGAGAAAAAAGAAGCAAGAGGTGAGAAATGAGAGATGATAATTGGGAAGTGAGAAGCGAGATGTTGAGTAGGGAGAGGTGATTGGAGAGATATAAGACAGAAAGAAGACAGAAGAAAGAAAAAGAAGGAGAGAGAAAGTAGCTCGTTTCTCACTTCTCGCTCCTTGGTCCTTCTCATTTCTCACTACTCCTTTCTCACTATTCGTATCTCACTCTACACATCTCACTTCTCACATCGCACTTCTTACTTCTCATTTCTCATTTTTCATTTTCACCTCTCACTTCTAGCTTCTTTATTTCTCAATTAACGCAATTTTCTTCTCACTTTTCACTTCGCATTTCAAATTTCTTACTTCTAACTTTCTACTTCTATACTTCATATTTCTTATTTACCTCTCCTTACTATTAAGCACTTCTCATTTTTCATTTCTCACTTCTCACTTCTAACTTTCCACTTCTAACTTCTTATTTCTCGCTTCTCACTAATCATTTCTCACTTTTTATTCTTCACTTATAACTTCTAACTTCTCATTCCTCACTTCTAACTTCACTCTTTTCACTTCTCACTTTCCATTTCCTACTTCAAATTTCCCAACTCTAGAAAAATCAGTTTTTTAGAACAATTTTGACGTGTATAATTGAGTTTTAAGCGAAATTATTGGGTTTGGTGAGTCACGTACCCCAGCTTAACTCCGCAAGTGATTATAAAAATTGGCGGAAAATCATTCGGAAATCGGGTTCGGGGAGATTTAGTGAACCGATTTGGACTTGGCGATCTTATTGGGATATTAGACCTGGAGCTGTGAAATTTGATTGAAAGATAAATGGAATCTTAGTCCCTCTAGGATAAATGTGACAGTAATATACTGCCATTTTACGCATAATTGTCTTATGTACATAGGAAATTCCAGCAAATATGAGACAGATATGCATATGACGACGATGAATTACATCCCCGCAACTTCGACGTCGTGGCGCTGCAGGAGATTTGCTGGACAGGACAGAAAGTGTGGAAAAGCGGGCATCGAGCGGCTACCTTCTACCAAAGCTGTGGCACCACCAACGAGCTGGGAACCGGCTTCATAGTGCTGGGTAAGATGCGCCAACGCGTGATTGGGTGGCAGCCAATCAACGCAAGGATGTGCAAGCTGAGGATTAAAGGCCGTTTCTTCAACTATAGCATCATCAACGTGCACTGCCCACACGAAGGGAGACCTGACGACGAGAAAGAAGCGTTCTACGCACAGCTGGAGCAGACATACGATGGATGCTCACTGCGAGACGTTAAAATCGTCATCGGTGACATGAACGCACAGGTAGGAAGGAGGAAATGTATAGACCGGTCATCGGACCGGATAGTCTGCACACCGTATCGAATGACAACGGCCAACGATGCATAAACTTCGCAGCCTCCCGCGGAATGGTAGTCCGAAGCACCTTCTTTCCCCGCAAAAATATCCACAAGGCCACATGGAGATCACCTAACCAAGAAACGGAAAACCAAATCGATCACGTTCTAATCGACGGTAAATTCTTCTCCGACATCACGAATGTCCGCACTTACCGCAGTGCGAATATTGAATCCGACCACTACCTCGTTGCAGTATGCCTGCGCTCAAAACTCTCGACGGTGTACAACACGCGTCGAAGTCGGACGCCGCGGCTTAACATTGGGCGGCTACAAGACGGTAGACTAGCCCAAGAATACGCGCAGCAGCTGGAAGTGGCACTTCCAACGGAAGAGCAGCTAGGCGCAGTGTCTCTTGAAGATGGCTGGAGAGATATTCGATCCGCCATTGGTAGCACCGCAACCGCTGCACTAGGCACGGTGCCCCCGGATCAGAGAAACGACTGGTATGACGGCGAATGTGAGCAGTTAGTGGAAGAGAAGAATGCAGCATGGGCGAGATTGCTGCAACACCGCACGAGGGCGAACGAGGCACGATATAAACAGGCGCGGAACAGACAAAACTCGATTTTCCGGAGGAAAAGCGCCAGCAGGAAGATCGAGACCGTGAAGAAACGGAGCAACTGTACCGCGCTAATAACACACGAAAGTTCTATGAGAAGTTAAACCGTTCACGTAAGGGCCACGTGCCACAGCCTGATATGTGTAAGGACATAAACGGGAACCTTCTTACGAACGAGCGTGAGGTGATCCAAAGGTGGCGGCAGCACTACGAAGAGCACCTGAATGGCGATGTGGCAGACGAAGATGGCGGTATGGTGATGGACCTGGGAGAACGCGCGCAGGACATAATTCTACTGGCTCCGGATCTCCAGGAAATCCAGGAGGAGATTGGCCGGCTGAAGAACAACAAAGCCCCTGGGGTTGACCAACTACCAGGAGAGCTATTTAAACACGGTGGTGAGGCACTGGCTAGAGCGCTGCACTGGGTCATTACCAAGATTTGGGAGGAGGAAGTTTTGCCGCAGGAGTGGATGGAAGGTGTCGTGTCCCATCTACAAAAAGGGCGATAAGCTGGATTGTAGCAACTACCGCGCAATCACATTGCTGAACGCCGCCTACAAGGTACTCTCCCAAATTTTATGCCGTCGACTAGCACCAACTGCAAGGGAGTTCGTGGGGCAGTACCAGGCGGGTTTTATGGGCGAACGCTCCACCACGGACCAGGTGTTCGCCATTCGCCAAGTACTGCAGAAATGCCGCGAATACAACGTGCCCACACATCATCTATTCATCGACTTCAAAGCCGCATATGATACAATCGATCGGGACCGGCAGCTAATGCACGAACACGGTTTTCCGGATAAACTGACACGATTGATCAAAGCGACGATGGATCGGGTGATGTGCGTAGTTCGAGTTTCAGGGGCATTCTCGAGTCCCTTCGAAACCCGCAGAGGGTTACGGCAAGGTGATGGTCTTTCGTGTTTGCTATTCAACATCGCTTTGGAAGGGGTAATACGAAGAGCAGGGATTAACACGAGTGGTACAATTTTCAATAAGTCCGTCCAGCTATTTGGTTTCGCTGACGACATAGATATTATGGCACGTAACTTTGAGAAGATGGAGGAAGCCTACATCAGACTGAAGAGGGAAGCTAAGCGGATCGGACTAGTCATCAACACGTCGAAGACGAAGTACATGATAGGCAGAGGTTCAAGAGAAGACAATGTGAGCCACCCACCGCGAGTTTGCATCGGTGGTGACGAAATCGAGGTGGTAGAAGAATTTGTGTACTTGGGCTCACTGGTGACTGCCGAAATGACACCAGCAGAGAAATTCGGAGACGCATAGTGGCTGGAAATCGTACGTACTTTGACTCCGCAAGACGCTCCGATCGAATAGAGTTCGCCGCCGTACCAAACTGACAATCTACAAAACGCTAATTAGACCGGTAGTCCTCTACGGACACGAGACCTGGACGATGCTCGTGGAGGACCAACGCGCACTTAGAGTTTTCGAAAGGAAAGTGCTGCGTACCATCTATGGTGGGGTGCAGATGGCGGACGGTACGTGGAGGAGGCGAATGAACCACGAATTGCATCAGCTGTTGGGAGAACCATCCATCGTTCACACCGCGAAAATCGGACGACTGCGATGGGCCGGGCACGTAGCCAGAATGTCGGACAGTAACCCGGTGAAAATGGTTCTCGACAACGATCCGACGGGCACAAGAAGGCGAGGTGCGCAGCAGGCAAGGTGGATCGATCAGGTGGAAGATGACTTGCGGACCGGACTGCGTGGTTGGCGACGTGTAGCCATGGACCGAGCCGAATGGAGAAGACTCTTATATACCGCACAGGCCACTTCGGACTTAGTCTGAATAAATAATAATAATAATATGCATATGACGGCTGTATTGGACTGCTGTAAGTCGACTGCCGAAAAGTCGAAAGAGCCGAAAATACCGTCGTCAACAACCGTGTTTAAGCAGTAATACAGGCGATTGTCCCGAGCAAAGGCAGATAACTGAAACGATATCAAACTGATAACAGGATCAGTTATCCTTATTATTTGTGGACGCTATAGCGCCCTGGCAAGTGTTTTTTTTTAATGTAAACGGTTTATTAATTCATGCATTAAAAATATCAAAATTCTCTCTCTCTCTCTCTCTCTCTCTCTCTCTCTTCTCTTCTCTTCTCTCTCTCTCTCTCTTTCTCTCTCTCTCTCTTTCTCTCTCTCTCTCTTTCTCTCTCTCTCTTTCTCTCTCTCTCTCTTTCTCTCTCTCTTATCATATGTTTAAATTTTCAAATAATAGATGAACTTTAAATGAGAGTTCTCAGTTCATCAAAGCCGAAATTTTTATAGCATTATTTTAAATTTATACTTGATAAGGAGAAATAGTAAAACCGTACCCACTAAAAAATAAGAAAGGGGGGAGGGAAAGGAGGAGGGGGGGTTATATCATACATTTTTGCATTTCAGTTAACTTACATCTGAGAACAAATTACAGAATGAAATGCGTCTGGAATCTTTTTTGTGACATGATTTATGAATGGTCGTCCATTAGGATTATAGGGTGAAAGGGGGGTAGAGTGAGGGGGAAAAGGAGAGAGGAGTCTCGCTGGAGATCTTAGTCCGTACAAAGTTATGGAAACAATAGATCTCGGAGGAAAAGTAAGCGGTATCGTATATCACAAAAATGTATCCACGTGATTTATGGATGACCCTTGGCGTCCAAACTCGTGCTTAAATCACATGGAAAATATTATAGGTAGATTGGTTAGCGGATGATAAATAATAAGTTCAGTTGTTATTTATTTTCTATTCAGTTTTGAAACAAATGTAGTAGAATTTATGTGCTGGATAAGGAAACATGACTAAATGTGATCGCTGTTGTACAAAACTATGGAACGAAGCGAACGATCGGAACTTTCAATTTCTGCCAGGTCAATCCAAAGTCAAAATGAACGGTTTCACTGGCCTGTTCACCGTACCGTGGTAGCGTAAGATATGAAATTTGGAGCTGTTTGGAAGCCCAGCCTGAAGCCAGTTTTTTGCAAATTCTTCAAGTTTCATCTCGTATCCAGCAACCAACTTTTCTTCCAGGCATGCAGCAAATACCTCGGCAAAGTTGTCAAGCACCTGTAAATTTCAATCAAATAATTTTATTACAAGAACAGAATCAATTTACATATTGAATTCTTACGGTTCTGAGCACTCCAACATTTTCCAGAATGGTCCTCTTATCTATCAGTTTGTGACAATTTCGGCCAGTGAAGTCATACTTGCTGTGCCGTTGGCAAGAACTGGCTTTCACCCACCGTCCAGCAACCTCCGGATTAATAGCTTCAATTCCTTTGTAGATGGCGTTTAGAATGCCGAGTAGTATATGGAGACAGAGCATTAGTGATTAATCATAGATTTAATCATGATTAATGATAAGAAAATTATTTTGAGCTTTTTAGTGGAATAAATATTTGATATTATTTTTTTTATTCTGCATTTAGACGACATTTCTCTGATTTGATTTATCATTGAATACCAATTTGATAAACCCCGGCCTTATTTAACATTTCTACTCTATCCTTTGTGGAGCCCAACAGTGTCTTCAGCAGTGTTGGTAAAATCACTCATAAATCTCAATCAACGAGCGCTCCTGTGCGAACGAAATCGTCTGCGATTTTAAAGGAATGCATCACGCTTGAGTTTTTCATGCTAAAACGCATCATTTCACTCATTTGCCAAAAAATCATTTTGGTTTAAAAACGCATTTGAAATCAATTTGGGGGCAATTTATTGCTTATACATAAAAGAGTGTCTAATATTTTATGCGACAAACGTCAATTCATTGTTTTTAACGAAGGAGAACAAAAGAAAACCTACGATGATTCAAATGGATGATTCAACTCATCCGTGAGTTTTTAGGTACTGAGTTGGGTGCGTTTAAACTCACGCTTGATTTGAATCATCCATGAGTTTTGAGATTTTGAGTTTCTTCCTTGTTGCCTTTCGTTCATCGGTTCTTCCTTCTGTCCAAATGTCTTCCTCTTTTCTGTTCCAACTCTTGATCACGTCCTTCATCTGTCCTGTCCTCCTGTTCCACTCTGTCATCAACTTTGTTGTCTCTGTTTCTTGTCCCCTTGCTTGAGGTGTGCTAATTGAACAATTAGCACACCTCAACAAGGGGTTAGGTATGCGACAACCCAGAAAGCGGATCTAGAGCAGATAATCGTGGATACTGAGACAGCGATTTCACGAAATGTTGATCAACGGGACCAGAATAGTGTGAGAAACATCGTAGCAGACGCCATCAAAGCAGGACATCATGGGACATCGAACAAAGACGAGAAGAGGATTTTAAAGGAGTTAAAGGAGAAACCAGTTTACTACATGAAGGCGGACAAAGGAAACGCAGTGGTGATAATGGACAAAGAGGACTACGATGAACAGATGACGACAAAAATCAACGGAGGACCATACAGGCATTTGAGAGTGGACCCACTACCCGGACTAATCCGACTTACGGATAAAACGATAAAGGAATGCAAGACGATCATCGGAGAAGCCCGCGTTAAAAATGACGAACCCTGTGTTACCAAGGATCAAAGGACTACCAAAGATACATAAGCCAGGTACAGAGATGCGAGAAATAGTTTCATCAGTGGGATCCCCTACACAAAACTTGGCCAAGTGGTTAGTCAAGGAGTTCCAGAGTATGCCGAAGCCGTTCCCCAGCAGATCAGTTGTAAACACCCAGGAGTTCACCAAGAGGATATTGGAATCAGGAAACATCGGAGAAGAGGACATCATGGTATCATTCGACGTAGCGGCATTGTTCCCAAGCGTTCCAGTGAAGGATGCTCTGAACCTTTGGAGGATTGGCTACTAGGACAACGGACGGATACAACATGGCGAGGAAAGGTAAAGATGTATCTCAAGCTTGCAAGATTATGCATGAATGAGAACTACTTTACATTCCGTGGAAGCTTCTACAAACAAACGAAGGGTGCACCTATGGGAAATCCGCTATCACCGTTTTTGTGCGAATTATTCATGGCGAATTTGGAGGACAACCTAGAGGAACAAGGAGTACTACCTGAGAAGTGGTGGAGATACGTGGACGACATTTTCAGCATCATCAACCGGAAAGATCTACCCAGGATTTTGGAAGCGATAAACAACGTGCATAAAGACATCAAATTCACCCACGAGGAGGAAAAGGAAGGTAAATTACCTTTCTTGGATCTACTGGTTATCAAGGAACAAATGCAACATTAGACTTCGAAATCTACAGGAAGCCCACCAACACCATGAGAGTCATCCCATACACATCAAATCATTCGTATCAGCACAAAATGGCAGCTTTTCATCACATGATCCACAGGATGCAGACGATTCCCCTGAGCGAAGAAGGAAAAACGAAGGAACTACAACACATCTTGGAAACAGCGAGGATCAATGGATACAAGGAAAGAACAATACAAGCAATCATCAACAAGAAGCAGAGGAACCTACGGAAAAACGAACTGACAACGCAACACTAACACCGATCGATGAACCGCTGAAGAGGGTATCGGTCCCCTATGATCGACACATCACCCACCAGCTACGCCATCGACTGAGGAAATTCGGCATCGATTTAGTATTCTCCAGCAGAAGCAATCAACTGAAGACACTGTTGGGCTCCACAAAGGATAGAGTAGAAATGTTAAATAAGGCCGGGGTTTATCAAATTAATTGTTCACAGTGTGATAAAGTATATGTAGGTCAAACAAAAAGATCGTTAGATGTAAGGTTCAAAGAACATATTGCAGAAGTAAGTAAGGCTAAGAGGGAAACTGATAAGGGATTAAATTATGAGTTTAGGTCTAAGGTAGCTGAACATGTATATCAGGAAAATCATTCAATTACGACATCAAACATTAAAATTTTAAGAAATGTCTCTACTCCGTGGAAACTTGATGTTGCTGAGAGCTTGGAAATCTACCGACAGGTACAAACGCGGTTGTTGAATAAAGATCAAGGAAATGGTAGCTCCTGGCTCTTCAAGTTTATACCTAAGCATTAAGCGCATCAAGCGAGTAGAAATAAGCACCGTAGTAAGATAAGTACCTAGATAAATTATTATACCTACGCATAGTATAAATAGTGTAAGCTGCGATCATTTTCTTCAAGTCGAGTCAAGTACAAGACACTGAAGACGGCCTTACTGTTGAGGTCGAAATACGTATCTGTCAGGATACAATTAAGTGGTGGAATTCAATGGGATTGTTTAAACTCGTCTTATGACAAATGATTAATGAATAATGGGTTAATTAATCATTATGCATTAATCATAATCATACAAAAATACGATTCAATCATTAATCACTAATTGTTAATCATAGATTTTTGCATTTAATCATTAATCACTAATCGTATTCATGATTGTTTTGAGTTTATTCATTAATCATCAATTTAATTCATTGCATACATTGCTTTTATTCATTATTCTTTAATAATAATCATACAATTTTTATACCTTTAATAACATAATTTGGTAGAAAGGTTACTTGATTATTGATCACTATGCAAATAAATTAATTTGATTATTCATAATCACTAATCATTAATCATATCGATCGTTAATCATTATTCATACACATATTGTGTCAACATTTAATCACGATCGGTAATCGTTAATCATACTTCAATCGTTTTATTCTTTAATCATAATCGTTAATCATTGCAAAAATTATTTAAATCGTTAATCATAATCATTAATCATTGTCAAAAATGAATAAATCATTAATCATAATCTTTAATCATAGAGTTGAATGGTTTAATCATAAGAAATTTAATCATTCATTGGAAGCTTTATTCATTAACGCTCTGTATGGAGAACGGGAGGTGGACAAATCAAAACAGTTTTCTGACTGTGTACGCCATACAATTAGGGATATTGTACATAATTGTAAAAATATTTCGCTCGTTTGTCGTCAGAACTATCCTCTTTCTACTTGTCGTAGTTATCGTTGATGGAACCCAACGTTCGCGGTTCCTTGCATTGCTCATAGGAGTAAATGAGGTAAATTCCTGGCCATAATTATTTAGTGCTTTCATTGATGTTATTTAATGTTACAAAATGATTCTGATCATTTTTAGCGACATTTGATTTTAAGCTTGATTAAGGGTATATGGTACGTATTTTATATTGGGAATCTGTCTAAAGAAACACCAAACATCAACAGTTTTAAGCATAACTGGTTGGATAACATATTTTATCATTAGTATATCATCAACCGTCATAATACATAATAAAATTAAGGATTACTTGGCGATTCCTATGTGCTACAGAGTAATTCTCGCTGTCGGTGGTTGCGAACCTGGCGGGAAAGTAGTTTTCAAAAAGAAATCCAAGATGGCGGCCAAATTCAATATGGCTGCTTATATTTTTATTATTGCAAATTGAGGATATACTCTTCCTCTTTCCAACGATATGCTGATCTCTATGATCGGTTGAAAAATGTTGGAGTTATGACAGTTTTGGTGAATCAAGAATTGACAAAAATCGAGGGGTCCATTGAAATGATTTCGTGTATAACTAACGAGGGGTTCATCTTTCTGAAGAATTTAACTCGGATGCTTAATATACTCGCCGAAAGCTTTCGAAAGAATATAAATTTAGGCATTTTGAAGAACATCGTGCAAATAGTGGCCCGGTTTCAGCGAGAATTACTCACAAACAAATAACACTGAAAATCTAACTTTTTATTCAAACTACTATAACTAACTGGGAAAACTATCTTTTATTCTGTTATGGTTTCATAATTTGAATCTATTTTATTCACAACTAAAACTTAATTTTAAAATTTGAGAAAAAATATTAGCGTGTCTGAACAAGTGTTTAAAATATGCTTAGAGTGCATATATAACTCAAATAAATTTACATATTATTTCATTATATGATCTAACATATCTCAAACTTGAAAGTCCATGTTGAAAAACTCATCAAAATAGTAAATAACGCGGCAAAGAACTCATTTTATGAGCATGTGAGAATGGAGAAAAACGCTATTAATTTTATTTCAAAAACAACAGACTTCCATCGACTATCTTTCAATGTAGACATTCTTGTTTTGCCCTGAAAATCCCGGATGGTTATTCTACAAGCTATATATTATGAAATGGAACTATATTTGTTTGGGTTTATTCAATTTCATAAATTTGGTTTATGGCCAGGTATTGACTATAATTACTCCTTAGTGCATTGCTGAGAAAGCAGAGGCTTGCTAGTGTGACAATATGGTCAAGGATATGTTGCACTATGACCCATTAATCCGAGTAAAAGATTAATTATTTTGAGATCGCCCGCCGCAATTACTTCCAATTCTTTAACTTCAACAGATTTGACCAAACTTTCACAATATTTACATACTTTTCCGGAATGTTTGGAACAACTGCAAGCAGAAATAGTTTCTTAACTCCCGTATCCTTTTCACCTTTGAAGATGCTCCGCAACTTTTCGACAATAGATAGAGTTACTTTGAACGATCCTCCTCCCCCATCAGCACCAATCTTGTAGAAAATGTTAGTCTTCGAAATCTGCCTCTCCTTTAGCACAAACTCGATAAGGCTTTTCACATCAGTACAATATACGACGGGTTTCATCACCACTCGTATTTCAGATGCGTTATCCTTTTCAACATTAAAAGATATATGCTCCAAAGAGAAAAAATCTTTGAGCTTTTGATTGGCGTCTGTTAACTTTTTGGGTAAATGCAATGGCACTTCAATGTCCATTCCCCTGAATGCCTTGCTAAGTCTCAACGTTTTCCTGGTGTTCAAATCACATACATTTTTGATGAGCATCATGTCGTCCATGGACAGACATTTCTTTGTGGATGACCCTGAAGATCCACATGTCCATAGTGAAGGTCGTACTCTTATGTTGGAAAGATCGATCGATCCATCATCAGCTCGGTTATTTCTCAAATATTCTGCTACCACTGAATCGCCGGCTCGGGGATGCTCACCTCGCAAAAACTCCAGAAGATTTTTCTGTCGTTCGATGAGGGAACACGTATGTTTTTTGCCTTGTGCTATTTCCGAAAAACATGCGGTGCAAAACTTCGCAGTACACGCTTTTTTGAATTCTGTATCTGTAGCGAACGGCCGCCCACGTTTTTTAGTCTTCTTCGTAAGATTGAACAGGTTTGGTAAGGTTACGCGACTAGCGGCACACACGTCACATGCACAAATCATCTCATTTCTTGTGGAAACGCGGGGATAATTTTCATAGCGATGAGCTTCTATACTCTCTCTTTCCTCATTTAGCGAGAACAAGCAACGACTGCAAATCTTTCTGGGATAGTACCAACTTTTTACCTCGATATCCGGCAGAAAATGAAGTTTGATGAGATGCTTAGATTTTTCGGAAATTGTTTTTAAACTGCTCTTCTTTAAACACAATACACAAACTGAGTTTTGACTTTCCTCGTGGCTTTTCGGTTTCATTTTGAATTTTATGTTCTCGGACACTGATTTGCTTATATCAGGCGGGTGCTAAGGTGTCAAATATTTGTTGCCTCAAATCAAGCGAATGCCGACGGCACTAACACTACGCCGTAGTCTATGAAAAATAAACACTGCAGTGAGTGAGAATGTTCTGAAACGCACAAAGTTTGGATAATGCCAGAAACAACTGTTTCTGCTCAGCACAGAGTTTTTTTCTACCAACATACTTATTAATCTGCATATTTCGCGTACGGAATAAAGTGAAAACACTACATTTTTTTAGATTTGGTGTATTTTTGTTCGTTGCAATCTTTAATTTAATATATTATATATACTTGAGATCCAACGAAGGAACAACACGAGATGCGCGTTTGTCATAAACCAAACAGACAAAAATAATCAGTTGCGTTGGAGACGCACATCAGGGCCATAGTGAGCGGGTGGTCAGGTTGTCAATTCCGCCAGTACTCTAGGGGTGCAAAAATATTTAGTACTAGCTGACCTGACGAACTTCGTCCCGATGGAAAATTATTTTTCCAAATTACAAAACGGCTTTTTTTGCTGCGCTTTTACTTCTTTTTGGATGTTTTTATTTATACTCATGCGTTCATGCTTCTAATTCCGAATGATTCAAAGAACAATTTGGGAATGGTACATGTTTTCGCTATGAAACACGATCATCTAACTTAAAAAAAAGTTGTACTAGAGCCCCCGACAGATTATTTACACCCCGGTCGCAAATGAAAGGTATATGCCTCCTCTGTCATGTGGCAAAATTTCAGACATGCCGAATTTTTTGAAATAAAGTTATTGAAAAAAGACACCGTGAATACTTTCTGAAATTCTTATCGATATCCCCTCAAAAATTCCATACCGTCGGGTCCAATCATTTCGCTGGAAATTCTTCAGAAATACCTACATGGATTCTTTCGGCATTTAACTGAGGAAATTACTTTGGAGAAAGCAATTTTTATTATTGGAAATACATACTTCATAATATTCCTTCACAAATTCCTTAAGAAAACCTTAAAAAACCCTTGCTACTTGCAATTGCCTTAGGAAAATCTTCCGAAATTTCCTTAAGATATTTCTTTAAGATTTCTTCTAAGAACTTTAGCAACTATTTCAGGAATTTCTTATAAAAAATCTTTCAGTATTACTATTATTATAATTGGAGTTCTTACGAAATTTCTTCAGAACTTCAACCAGGATTTTTTTAATTCCTTGAAACCTTCGGTTTCTGCTATTTTAGAATTGCTATTTAAAATTTTCATATGAATATCTTGGGGAATCTCCAAATGAATTGCTGGATTTATCTCCGAAGTAATTTCCAGATGATTTTCTGGAAAAATCCCTAGACTAAATTCCAAAACAAATTCTGGAGAAATGTACAAAGATATTCTTGGACAAATTTAATATTGGAAATGCCTTCAGGAGCACCGTTATTACTTCCGTTAGTAATTCGTTCGTAAACTCCCATGGAAATTCCTGAAATTTTGGCCTAGATTTGTGGAAGGGATTTTTGCTGGAAATTCCGGAAGAAATACTAGAGAAATTTTCGAGGGAATGGAAGGTATACCTTTGAAAAAAATTGAATTAGATGTTATTGGAAAAACATTCCAAAGAATTTCTAGAGACCTTTCAATAAATTAGACGATTTTATTCATTTTATAGACCATAAAATGCAATAAAAATTTCGTATTATTTGAAATTTTTTAATTGGTTTATCGCTTGACTGATTACGCCCCCAATTATGGTTCTTACTACTGACGCTAAATTATAAATGAACCAATTATGCCAAAAATGCAGGTTGCCCACCAGTAGATGCAGGTTGCCGCCAGTAGCGGAAACACGACTATGACTACTTACCTGTTTGTCTACAGCGTCGATACACCTACGCCTGGTGACCCTGGCTTACTATGGAGCTCCATAATCGCCGATCTTGGGCAATATATTCCTCCAGTTTCCCTAAACGTTTGGGGTCCCCAGGTTCGATTCCACAGAGTGTGTCTTACACCATTTTCTAGTTCCCTCCGGGCATTGTACGTAGTACAGTACTTTTTGCTCAAAACCCCCAGAAGCTATGCGGTCTGCCACTATTAACGTCCACGCTTTATGGCCGTGAAGGACCACTGGTAGAATCAGAGTTTTATACCGAGCAAAATTCCGTAGAAGGCCCTATTTCCAGCAGCAATCGGTATTTTATATAGACATATAGGGTTACTGCTCCTGGACTTCATCTCATAGCTCCGATATTCATGCCACGAAAAACACAACAATGGGAAAGAATTTGATTTGTTTCTTTCTTTTTGTGATTTTTCTCAGCAGTGAGCACCCACGTCGCAAAAAAAAATGCGACGACATTGGTGCCGTATTTCTTTGTTTCGCGATGAGATGTATGTATGTTCAGTGAGATGGAGAACAGCAGGAGCAGTTTCCCTATATATTTGAAAATTAAACACGCAAAGGCATATATAGTTCGTTGTGATTGCCGCGGATATTGTGGGAGTCCCAGGTATTCGCTTTGCGCTCTAGTTGACAACGGTGGCTCTTCTCGACCTTCAATCCTTTGAGTAGTCAGTACGAATAAGCGCGTCGTATTTTTTATTTAGAAATTATGTTCAACACTGCACATACGCACACATTGTACTTGCCTTCGCAATCCAGATGGAAAACCCATTCAACAATTCTGAATACTGATATGGAACGACTTACCTGACTCGAATAAGAATGAATTATGTAAAGCTCGACCGGTTTAGGGGCTTCCATAAGGCTGTGTCATTACGTCGCGAAAAGGGGTTACAGGAGAGTATAATAGCGCTGTTATGCAGTCTCGCTAAGAAAATGTTACAAGCCAAAGCTCATAGCTTAAAAGAGTGCTAATTTCATGATACTTGTCTTAACTGGCAAAGTGGGATTAAGGCCATTCGTCAACTCCATACACAGGAACGGAACGACTTTGTAGGCAGGACAAATATCTGCATCTCAAAATCGGTTTGCCTCAACTATGACGGACCAGGGGCCTCCATAATGATACTTAATACCGCATTAACATTTCCCAGCTTCAAGCATTACCAACATTATTTCTTAGTAGGTAACAAAAGTTTCGAGATTTGGGATATAATAATAAAACACAAGTTGATTTTTTTTTACATTTTAGTTTAATGAATGCTTTCATACAAATAACCACAGTACATCGTTTATTTATGCAATTTATCTGAGGAGAACCGAGTGTGGGACAATGTAACGTAAAATACTGATGAAATCTAATCACTTCGTTTGTGTTCTAAACTGATTTGGTTGGCAATATTATACAAGTGTGTATGCATCTGTCTCTGTATTTGTGTGAATGTTGGGTTGTGAACTCAGTTCCGGGAGTGGAAACTACGCTTGTCATCTACATCAATAGCTGCATTATTTAATGTCACAATCCTTTTTATCGGTTTCCAGCGATTCGCTCCCTCTATTTTTACGTTTGGCGTTCGAAACGTGACTGTTTTATTTCTTAGATATAATTAAACTGCCGTAAATATATTCCTTTGTATGTAGAATCACAAAACCAAAAAGTCTGAATTATTTTGTCCTGCTTCGAAGGGTGTTTCTTCACTAAAATATTATTATCAATGAGACAAACACAAATCGTTATCCAATATTTGGGGTTTGCAGATTCTTATTACATTACGAATATATGTCCTTTGATTTATTTTAGTTTTACTTTATTACATCAATTTTTATTTCATATTTTGCTTAGGTAGGTTTTAAAATAGTGGTTTTCATATAATTGTATGTATTGTTTATATATGTTTGTCGTAATTCTTATTGAAGATACATAATACATTGATATACTTGATCAAAATATGCTCAATGTTTATTAACTCTGTCCTACAATCCAAATGATTCAACGTTCGCGTTCCTATTATTATCCAACAACGTTGAATCGATCCAAATGCTAGCCAATCCAACCATATTAATAGCTTGTTATATTAATTAATTATTTTCAATCATCTTAGCTTCCATCAAGTGTAGGTGTAGTGTAGTGTAATTTGCATTTCCATTACTTTTAAACTATTTCGCATCGTTTTTGTATGAATTCTCCACATTTTTCTCTCGTGATTTGTAGTACTTGTCTTTATAGTTAATAAGGCAATGTTAAATTAAAAAATAATTTTGCTCTTCAATGTTTTACTTAATTTTGTTTCTTCTTGTCCTTCTAGTACTGCTCAAGGTTCAACTTTCTTTTATAGCGTTGAATATATTGTGTTTTATCCCTTATACTCTCTAAATAACAATTTACAATTGATTAACCGCAGAAAATGTCAGAATATATCGATTGTAGATTTAGGAATCTAGTTCAATAAATAAAACCTGTGGATGAAGTATGAAATGTTCAATCGAAACGAAAGCGAT
The DNA here is from genome assembly GCF_024139115.2 of Armigeres subalbatus. NCBI lineage: Eukaryota > Metazoa > Arthropoda > Insecta > Diptera > Culicidae > Armigeres > Armigeres subalbatus. The sequence continues at coordinate 6,436,164 of NC_085141.1, read as the reverse complement.
TCTTCCATCATATCTGTTTGTCAGATAGGGTAATTCTGAACTTAGTTTTAGTTTAGTTGCTTCTGCTGAGTAGGTTGACTATTCTATACTTACAGCGCTATCAAGTCGGCCACTTATACTCACATGGGCAAAACAACATGCCACACGATAACTAGGCTTAAAATTTAGTCTGACTTTGAGATACATGCTAGATTTCACACCATACAATGGAGCTGAATATACTTTTGCTTGAGAAGTCGATTTAATAGGAAAAGAACTAATCCCGCACAGAACCTAAGATCACTCCAGAATTACTTGCCTAATATAAAAATTATTTGATTTGAATATTTAAACCGTAATCCTTATCCTGTAAGTCACTTTGTGTATACAATAGTAGCCCTCTTATCATAACAAAGATATATCGATCGCTGCTGATGCTGATTCAAAAACGAAGACATGAATCAGCCCTCTCACCTAATAATCTGTCTATCTCAATTTCCAGCGAGTCCGAGTATGTAAATATCATCGGGGAGAGTTTCGCAAAAAAAAATATCCTCAACCTAAATAGTTTTACCGCTAACAAGTTGGCTGTCCTAATGTAGTAGAAGTGTACTTATTATTGAAATACTTCTCACTGTCTCGCTTTTTTAAGTTAGCTCAAATTGTGTTGATAGTAACCAGTCTTTTGATTTCGCTATTTTCTGCCTTACTAAATAAATTACTTTCCTATCCTTTTTACTTCTCCTGCTGCTTAGTTTAGATTCTAATTATTTTGGCTGCTTGTTTGTTGAGTGTTTAGTATTCGCAACTTAATCCATAAAATCAACTTTGCTTTCTGTTATATTTCTTAATTTTTTTGGTGATAACAATTTAGCAGTTTTATTGTGACTATTTGTTTGCTAAAACATTTAGATTTCAAGTATTGCCGGATTTGCTTATAGAGAGTGATGAATGGCTCAATCCTAAGGTTTTACTTATTTCTTACATACAGGATGGATCCTTATCTAAATTTATTTCAGTTCTATTATTTTCACTTTAGCATGAACCAAAACTCGCTGGTAAATATGGAAGAATCGTTTTCGTTTCTAAGATTAAAATAAAGCAACTCGTGAAACCCAAGAAAAATAATAATAATCTATACCTTTAGTTGAAACAAATTATTGAAAAATATAGTCACTTGAAACTAGTATTGGAAAGGAAAAGTATTGTGCCTTGCAACAAAAAAATAACTTTCGTGATCATTTTCCAAGGCTCTCATAGATGTGGACCGCAGTACAAATAGCACGTGCTATCGAAGCATTCATCGCCAAAATCCACCACGTAGCGGCCGAATTTTCAAAAATATCAAAGTAGCTTTTTTCTTAGGCGACTATTTGGCGCTTATATTTTGTTGCGATTAAAAATAAGCGGAGGAGTAGATTTTATTTTGACCGGTACAATACACGGTGGACAAATTAAAACGTGGAAATGTTTCGAAAACTGGTAAAGCATTTTAAGTAGACCGAACTCCATTGTATTCAAAGGTGGTTGGAACCCCAAGTAACACCGAAAACATTATTATTAGCGAAGATCTAAGAATCATGTTGAATTAAGGTCGGGAAAATGACATATAAAACATGTTATGTTCGAAAAAAGCTATGAAAAGATGTTTGCTAAACATACAGCAGTTTGATCATTGAAGATGTTTTGGAGTACAATCTTTCGACTTGTTAATAACATGTTGTTTTTTTGACGTTTGATTGGTTCTACAAGATGTTTTGTTTTACATTCTCTCAACATAAAGGATGCCTACAGGATGATATTACAAACATGGTCATAATATGTGTGGCATGTGCATAACATATGTCACCATACCCTTTAATAATTTTTCATACTTTCAACCGATGTATACAACGAGCGCTCAAAGCCGTTCGTTGACATCAATGAAGTCTCAGCAATTTTAGTCCGAGACCTCAAATTGCAATGCACACATTTTTAGTGCCACTTACTAAGTTGTGCTGTCTCCAATGACCTTCTCTAATAACACTAGCTTCGACTGTCTCCCGTAGGAAAAATTGTATTTGAGAATCGCTAATAAAATCATTATTGTTCTAACCGTAAATTGATCAACACATTATTTATTCTTGGTGACACGGGTCCCAAAGCTCCAATACACATGTTCATTTTTGACATTTGTTTAGTTAGAAAATACATCTTAATGATGGGACTATGTGTGTAATGTATATCAGGTTGAACTGTACTTCTTTGTAGTTTTCCTCCCGAGCCATTCTTTTCATTCCCGCTTTTTAGTGGCCACCCGTTATTTGACAATTATATCACAAATTTATCCATATGTTATTAATTATTATAAAATCCAGTTTGAGTAAAACAATTGAGAACAGTTCAATCTGAACAAATAATTGCGACACCAATCTCGTCGCTATGACATGTGTGCTCACTGCTAAAAAAATCACAAAAATACGAAAACAAATAAAATTTCCTTCCATTGCTTGTTTTTGATTGGATGAACAGGGGAGCTAAGAGATGAAGTACCGAACATTTTCGCTAGTTGCTGCAAGTTTATATATCTATATACATAAAAATGAGTTTCTGTCTGTCTGAACCTTATAGACTTAAAAACTAGTGAACCGATCGGCTTAAAAATGTGTATGCAAAGGTTTTGGGGCCGCGGAAGGTTCTTAAGATAGTTCGATACCCCTCCCGCTTTGGAAAGGAGGGCTCTCATACAAAAGAAACACTATTTTTTTATAACTCGAGAATTAATCAAGCAAATGGAACCAAATCTGGCATGTGGAGGTTTTGAAAGAGAAGATATTGTGGATTTACTCGACCAATGGATTCAAAGGTCGGTTCACTTGCCTATTTCAAACGTTCCCTTTTCCACCAAGGTTTGCCAAACTAAATAAATGTTTGGTAGATTACCTTGTTTTTTGCTCCTTGTCTATCAAAACAGATGTCAAAACATCGGATAAAGAAAGAGAAGTCCGAGGGAAATAGCAAAAAGCACGTGGCAGACTTGTCAGTTTTGACAGATTTTATTATGAAGACGGGTGTGAAGGTGAAAACGGCGATTTCAACGACCGTTCAAGGAGCGACTATTTCGAACGGTCGGGTCCAATAGGGAAATCCACGTACAATATGTGAACTAATCCGAGGAGAATAAATAAATTTTAGGCCAAACGAAGTTCATCGGGTCTGCTTAAGGTGACCAGACGTCCCGCGTTTCGCGGGACAGTCCCGCATTTTCGCCATTTGTCCCGCGCTGAAAAGAGTCCCGCGAAATGTCCCGTGTTTCACTTATTTCAAGATAATGTCCCGCGAAATAAAGAAATATTTAATAAATAGCAGTAATTTAGCAAACGTTCTTCAAGAACTTATAAGATTTTGAAATTTATTATATTGATTAATAGTTTTCGATTTTCGTCACATACAAAGCATCGCTCCGGAGGCTTGATGAGTGGTCTTTCACCCAATGCCACGGCCACACTCGCATGTGGTTCAAACATCTTTTCTGCGTCCAAACTATATTTCTTACATCTTAAATAAAATTATCATCAGTAACAAATAGAGTAAGAAAGAGCTAAACAAATTTGTTTAGCTCTCTCCTACTCTGTTTGTTACTGATGACAATTTTATTCAAGATGTAAGAAATATAATTTGGACGCAGAAAAGAGGTTTCTCGAAGGGTTTCTCATATTATCATCAACCTCATTTGTATCTTCCTGTCTCCCACAAAATTATAACTGTGGTAGTGCAACGCCGAGCGGCAGCACAAGCGCTCACTCAAAACAAGTGTTTGTCGGTTTCTAATTTTATTTCGTCCAAAAATCTCGCGAGTTTGAGGAATTTTGACAAGCCTGCTTTGGTGTATTCTAGGGATCCTAGTCAAATCCTCTTGGAGACGAGAACGAGGAAAGATTCAATTGGATATCTACTAAAAGAGCTATAATAAGTGAAATGGAAGGTTTGAACGTGCTATTGAGGAATATTTTACTCAATCTGCAACAATAACAATGCTTTTAAAGTGAAGAACTGAAATAATTTCAAAATTCACAGAAATAATAAATTTTCGAGATTTTTCGACTATACAGTCTGATTTATTAGAACAAATTTTTAAATTTTGTCCAACGTTTCGACATCTTCAGGGAAAAAATGGTTTGCTCTTTGTTACAGAACGCCTATCATACTTAATAAAAAGCGATCATTTTTTTCTCCTGGAAGAAGACGTCGAACCCGATGACGAAACGCTGGACAAAATTTAAAAATATGTTCTAATAAATCAGACTGCATTGCCGAACAATCTCGAAAATCAACACTACAGTAGAAGTCAACAACTAGAAATAATAAAAAAAAATAACAATGGTCCTTTGGCCCAGATTCTGACAGTACTGAAAGGTTAGTTGACTAAAGATCTATGAATATAGGATCCCTAGCACAACAATTTCAACTCACATCGTGTTCGTATGTTTTTAATAAATATTTCAGTAAATACTTTACTTGAAATCTGAGCAAGTTCGACGAATTTTAAGTAGCTTGTATCTTTTTTTGTTTCAAACTTATGGAACTTATGGAATCGTCTGTCAGTTTGCGTGGAATAAAAAAAAACTGAGTAAAATGTAGGTATTTTAAGCAAATTTGAGCGCTCTGCATAATTGCATAAAACGAATAATCCGATCACTTTGAATGTTAGCTAAAAGAATCACGCAACCAATACAAATAAGTTTAACCATCAGGAACTCGCACAGTTGTAAAAAGTTGAACAGTTTCATTCACAAGAGAGGTGAGATTGTGTGATTGATCCAGGGCCAAACGAGTCCCAGTGGGGTTTATCAAATTTTAAAATTTTGACTTAAGCACATTTTTGAATAAAAACAAGGATTTAACAAATTTTGTCCCGCGCTGGCACAAAATATATCTGGTCACATTAGGTCTGCTAGTTCTAAATAAATTCGTTAGTAATTCCCTTCATCTTCTTCATTGGCATTACATCCCCACACTTGGACATTGCCGCCTCGCAGCTTAGTGTTCATTAAGTACTTCCACAGTTTTTAACTGCGGCGTTCCTAAGCCAAGGTACCATTTCTGCATTCGTACATCATGAGGCTAACACTGTTAGATGACTTTACCCATTAATGGGTACTATGTTATTGTTGATATTATTCCCACCGTGAAAAATTCACCCATTTTCTTTAAAAAGCGCCACTACTCATTAAAATGGGTAGTGGCACTTTTTCAAGAAAATGGGTGAATTTTTCACGGTTGGAATAATATCAACAATAATATAGTACCCATTAATGGGTAAAGTCATCTAACCGTGAACACGATGATGCTTCTATGCCCCAGGGAAGTCGAGACAATTTCCCAACCGAAAATTGTCTAGACCGGCACCGGGAATCGAACCCAGCCACCCTCAGCATGGTCATGCTTTGTAGCCGCACATCTTACCGCACGGCTACACGGAATCACGAAACAACTCACTTCATGGTTCCTTTCACTCAAATCCGCCCTTGCGTGGAAGAAGCCAAAACAAGTTAAATGCGAAAAAATCCAGTGAGTACTTTGCCTTTACGTGTTGAATTTTCACCCACTATGAAGTTTCACCAACTCAAATTTATGTTATTTTAACTCACCCGAGACTATGGTGAAAACAACTCAAATTTGGCTTCTTCCACGGAACAGCACACATTGGGTCGATGCAGCTCTCTATGTTAATAATATCATTCATGAGAGTGAGTGAGAAAACTATAGACCTGTGCAGGAGTTCATGAAATTCACTCACCCGATGGATTTTGACATTTGAGCGGGTCGTCTTCTCGAACAAAAGTTCATTTTGCGTTCATTATGCGACCCGCTCAAACGTCATAATTTCTTGGGGGAGTTCATTTTGCGTTAGTCTATAGGTATATTAGGTATACCTAATATTACTGAACTTCGTACTCAAAGTTGAGTTCTTCAAACTTTTTTTTAAGGTTCTTTATTTTTTCTGTGTAAGAAGGGCTCCCTATAAGCTATAAAAAGAACAAAAACGACTCTTTTCATAGCAGTTCAAAATATTCACTAAACACGCATAGTGAAATGAGAAGGCGACGCTTCCTTTGATTAAAATAGATGAACCTCCTATTCGGTAAACATTTTACGTGTTTTCTGTGTTGTTCATATCATGAAAATGCACAGAAAATCTCTAAATAAATTACCGAATAGTTTTACTGTTCAGAAATTAAGTCGAGTCAAGTACGAGACACTGAAGACGGCCTTACTGTTGAGGTCGAAATACGTATCTGTCAAGATACAATTAAGTGGTGGAATTCAATGGGATTGTATTAACTCGTCTTATGATAAGTGAAGACATTCCACTAAGGGCCGATTTCTTCACCTCCGCTTAGTGCTTAAACCCGGTTTAAACGTATGGGTAAGCACCGCTTAAGAGTTAAGCGGAGGTGAAGAAAACGGCCCTAAAAAGCTCAAAATAATTTTCTTATCAGAAATTAGTGATATTTCTCAGGAATCTGTGAATCTCATCGTTGTGCACAAGTCACGTTTTTCGTTTTTTATCTAGCTATGGACACCAAAATATGTTTTTGAATAAAATGCATTTCACATCATTATTTACTTTTGATTAAATGTAATATTGGGACTGGAAAAAACCTACTGAACAAAAGTGTGGGATTCTTCCCCAAGACCAGACATTCACAACGTTTATCCGTACCATCCGTATACGTTTTTTTTTCGTGCGGCCAGCAAAACATTTCATCATTTTAGGTACGATAAAGTCATGGCCGGTATAAATATTTGCAGTCTAGTTAGATATCTGAAATCTTTTTGTTCTTAATATCAAATTAATTCAATTTTACGATAGACTAATATACTTCGTAGTTTGCTAGTCATGATTGGCAGAAAATTGATAAATATGCACAGCTCACTTATGGAACAGTCTTTTTGGGATTAGAAAGCTATTCTATTAGTACCTACATGACTTGGAGATTGATTAACGATTCCGGCCACGTCCTTATGGTCAATTTAGAACTAGTTCGACACTCATTGCGACAAAAGGTTGTGGATTTCTCTGCATCTCCGTGAGTGCCACTGGAATAGTTGGTTAACAAAGCAACTTGATTTTTAGCAAAAATTTACGTCAAACAGAGTGTAATTGTAAAAATTCAGTGTTTTAGAGATTTTGTTTTATATTGTGGACTTGTGATAAAAATTGAGCAAGTAGTATCAGCATATGTAGGCCAGTTTTCTCCATTATTTGGTATTTTGTCCAACTACCGTGCTGTACGCAACCAACTTCACTTGATGGGTTTAAGAATTCCACCACCAGAGTTCGCCATCAGCTGCCATCATGTTAAAAAAATGATTGTTTTGAACGATGAGAATCCACGGAAGAGGATCGCCTTAAGAATCTACGAGTGGTTCGAGTTTCAGGAATTCTCTCAAGTTCTTTTTGAAATACACAGAGGGACCGTGCAAGGTTTAAAGCACGGACTGTGTTTAAAGCATGGAATGAGTAGAACGTTTCTTTTTAGGTGAAACGTAGTGTCGTTGTGTATTCCACTTTTATTTGGAAAACATCACTTTTTGTGTAATATTTCAACCAAGTTTTAGGTAGTGAAATATTTTCACGTTGATTGCAAACTAACTCTATTTTTTATTTCTTTAAAATGTTTAAAGCGAATGCATGGGTGAGCAGAGCACACAAGTAAGCCTCGCAAGGTACGCATGGTCGGTTGTGATAGAATGAGAGAAGTCTCGCTAGGCCTGGCAGTAGTGTCGGGAAGCAAATGCCTCTGCGGCACCTCAGATTGGGGGACACGAAAGTCCCGCTATGCCTGGCAGGAATGTCGGGGGGTTGATGCTTCTGCGGCACCTCAGAAATAGGTGAAGTGGAAGAGTCTGCCTCGCAGCTGAGGTAGGAGCGGCATATGAGTCACCAATCTAGGGTCGTCTCCGGCTTGGTAGACAAGTGGTATCACTCTGGTGCAGGATGAGGAAAAAGTGGATCGTGAGATGCCAACTCGGGGTACCTCCTGCAAGGTACCTGGCCTTCAAGTTGTTGGTGATCTCGCGGCTCAGGTGGGTGTGAGAGTTTTGGGGCACATGTGGTGCCAGTGTGTCATTGTGCACAGGTGGTACATGGTGCTATTTGTTCTTGAACTTGATGTGAAGCTTGTGTCGGTCGACAGGCTCGTGCAGAAGGGTGGTCGAGTTTTTTGACAACAACGGCTGCACAGTTGCGAACGGGGACAGAGTTGCACCGTTGATCAAAGGTCTTTACCATCTCCAAATCGAAGGCGGTGTTATATTTGATCAACAGCGACTTGTGTGGTGCTATGAATACGGCCACACCGGGAGGTCGTCGGTATTTTTTGTCATTGATCGACGACTACAGCCGCTATACCACTCTGTACATGCTGGAACGGAAGTCCGACACGGTGGATGCTATCCGTGATTTCGTGCGCTGGATGAAGACGCAGTTTGGTAGGCTACCGAAGGTCATCAAGTCGGATCAAGGAGTGGTCAAGTTTTTGAAGCAGGAGGGTATTTAACAGCAGTTTACTACAGCATACACGCCACAGTAGAACAGAGTTGCGGAGCGCAAGAATCGTTCTCTGGTGGAGGTGGCAAGCTGTATGATCGTCGAATCTGGATTGCATTACCGGTACTGGGCTGAGGCGGTGAATACAGCCAACTATCCGCAGAACATATTGCCAACGAAGCCGGTGCAGGAGACTCCCTGTGAGATTTGGTACGGGACTAAGCCGGACATGAGTATGATCCAGGTGTTCGGTTCGGAAGCGTTTTATTGACTTAAAGACAAACAAAATCGTTTTAGGTCGAGATGCTCGTCTCTTGGAGTTGGGAGAGAAGGTTTCGGATGCGCTTGATGATGATGTGATAGAGTTGCCGCAGGTACCAACAAAGCCAAATAGCACCAAGGAGCAGGAGGAGATGGATACGTCCGACACGGAATCCATCGACGACGGTGAAGATGAAGAAGGTTTCCGAGGTTTCGATGAGGAGCAGCTGGAACACGGATTTGATAACTCAGGTAACCAGAGTGTGTATGAATATGCCAGTGGAAGCGATGTGCCATGCCAGGGTGACGATAATATTTTGATCCAGGAGGAGCCTGCTCGCGTCCAGGAGAAGCAATTCACAGATACACCTCGCCCACAGAGAAACAGACGTCCTCACTTAGAACAAAATGCTACCACATGCTACCAAAACCATCGTCATGAAAACATTATCGCTCAATGCTAAATGCACTGTAGGAGGACAAGCGGCGAATAGAAGCCGCGATAGGCCGAACAAAAACCAGAAGAGCCAAAGTGTTGGCACATCAACGATACTCAACTCTGGAGAAGGAAATGAAACGCTAATGTGGACGGGACAAGCGACCGTGGGTGGACTCTCTGGCCGACGAAGGAGAGAAAGCCGCAACAACCAGGGACATTCGCCTCTACAATATCTCACAACGCTTAAGCGAGACGAAGATGAATACAACGATGCCTGTGAGAGACGCGAATGGTCAGCTATTGACCGACCCAACTGACCGGCTAAAACGTTGGTTCGAGCACTCGAACAACTTTTCCAAATGCATGCCAGGCCACCACTAGCCACCACCCCCTCCGCATGATCTGCCTGGGATCCGACGTATAACACGCGTCGATACCAAAGCTTTATCACTGCTAGAGAACCAAACAAACAGCCATCCAAAGCATGAAATCGAACAAATCCTCAGCACCCCAGGGGTCGATATCAGCCGAGATGCTCAACGCTGACCACATGACTTCCGCTGAACTGCTGCATCGTTTTTTCGTAATATCGACACCGCAACTTTCCCAGTCGACTGGATGCAAGTTATCTTAGTCAAGGTACCCAAAAAGGGTGACCTGACTGTATGCGATAACTGGCGAGGCATTATGTTGCTGTGTACCGTTCTCAAAGTTCTATGCAAAGTTATCCTAGCCCGGATTCAGGAGAAGAACAATGCGATTCTCCGGCGGCGGCAGGCCGGATTCCGTGCCGAAAGATCCTCTGTGGACCATATTGTCACACTCCGTATCATTCTGGTACAGGTCAAAGAATTCCAAGAATCTCTTTAAGGGAACATCCATTAATTACGTAACGCAAAAAATGGCCATTTTCAACCCCTTCCCCCTGTCACTTTTTATATGAATTTTTGAATTTTTTATATGGATTGCAACACTTCGGACAACCTCCCCCCCCCTCTGAGCGTTACGTAATTTATGGATGCTCCCTTGCTTGATATTCATTGGCTAGGAAAAAGCTTTCGACCGTCTCAATCACGATAATATGTGGAGCGCCCTGAGGCGCAAGGTGGTTCATGAGAAAATCATCGGCCTCATCGAGGCACAGTACGAGGCTTTTTCGTGTAGAGTGCTGCACAATGGGGTCTTGTCCGACCCTATCCGGGTCGTAGCTGGTGTGAGGCAAGGATATATTCTATCACCGTTACTGTTCCTCATCGTAATCGACGAGATTCTGGTAGGTGCGATTGACCGTGAGGCGTGAACCAAACCGCGGGCTGTTATGGCAGCCTATTACCATGGAGCACCTAAACGACCTCGAATTGGCTGATGATGTTGCACTCCTCGCTCAACGGCGCTCCTCTTCGGCAGGTTTTGTCTCAACGTCAACAAAACCAAATCGTTGGATGTAAACACGGTGACTTCTTCCAGTTTCACAGTAGCCGGGCAACCAGTGGAGAATGTTGAAAGCTTCCAATATCTTGGTAGCCAAATGGCGTCAGACGGTGGTACCAAGATCGACATAGGCGCACGGATCAAGAAAGCAAGGGGTGCCTTTTCGAGTTTAAGAAATATCTGGAACAACAGGCAGATAAGTGAACGCATCAAAATACGAATTTTCAACTCTAACGTGGAATCTGTGCTGTTATACGCTAGCGAAACATGGTGTGTATCAGTGGAGAACACTCAACGGCTGCATATGTTCATCAAAAGATGCCTGCGGTATATAATTCGGGCCCGGTGGCCTCACAGCTGGATCTGAAACAACGAGCTTCATCGTCTTCTTCTTCTTCTTCTTCATTGGCATTACATTCCCCACTGGGACATTGCCGCCTCGCAGATTCATTTAGCACTTCCACAGTTATTAACTGCGAGGTTTCTAAGCCAAGTTACCATTTCTGCATTCGTATATCATGAGGCTAACACGATGAAACTTTTATGCCCAGGGAAGTCGAGACAATTTCCAATCCGAAAACTGTCTAGACCGGCACCGGGAATCGAACCCTGCCACCCTCAGCATGGTCTTGCTTTGTAGTCGCGTATCTTACCGCACGGCTAAGGAGGGCTTCATCGTCATTGTCACCAGAGGCCGATAGCAACAGTAATTCGGGATCGAAAGTGGGGCTGGGTCGGCCACACTCTACGTAGGGGCGAAACGAAATCTGTAAACAAGCATTAGACTGGAACTGGAACCAGCGGGACATCGCATCAGAGGCAGACTCAGAGGCTCATGGTGGCGAAGCCTCAATAAAGAAATAAAAGAAGATGACCGAAATCTAACTTGGCATCAGGTTAAAGCGATAGCTGAAAAACACTCAGTATGGAGATCTTTCAAGTCGGCCCTTTGCACCAACCGAGGTGTGCAGGATCCATAAGTAAAAAGTAAGTAAGTACACTCAACCCTCTTTTTACGGCAGTTTTTTATACGTCACTTCGTTTTATGGCACCCTTTTTACGGCACGTGACGTAAAAAGAATTTGAAACATTATTGACATCCAAAAGTAAGCCTATAAGAAGGTACTCTTAGAAACCCAAAGAACAAAGTAGATGCTTTATATATTCATCATTTGCCTTCAACAATTGTTCCGTTTCAAGTCATCCAAGAATTTCAAGGAGTCTAAACGCGTAACCAAGGACCTAAGGTCTACAAGCGTCTACAAAGGTCTACAAAGAGCTGTTATCTATTGTAAAAAATGGTTTATGCCCTATTTGATATATTAAACCAAATTCCGTTCCAGAACATACAAGAAGTCCCTGGAATATAGGTCTTGTGATCTACCCGCGTAACTGATGGGCTGTTATCTCTTTTTTTAAATGGTTCATGCTCCATATGATCTATTAAACCAAACTCAATATGCCTTAAGCAGCCGTTCCCCTAGCAGCACACATGTTCCACATAGGTTACTGCAACTTTTATGCGACAAGATTCAGTCACAATCAAGTTGCTTCAACCTTTTTTGTCTAACTTGTGCTGCTCGGGTCCTTTCCTGGTCATCCAAGAATTCCCCAAACTCCTCAGCCACGGATTCATCCTAAATATGTCCTCCGAGTATTTGTCTTTCACTTGCGTCTCAAATGTAGGCATATGAGTTGTTCTAAGATCTTCAAATTGTCCTGGAGTTTGAATCAAATGGTCTGCTGGATCAACCAAGGCTTCCATGATGTCCCCGGCCGCGGTATCAACTCAATTATGTCCTCCGAGTATTTGTAGTTAACTCGCATCTCAACTGTAGGCATATGAGTTGTTCGAAGATCTCCAAATCGTCCTGGAGTTTGAATCAAATCGTCTGCCGAATCAACCAAGGCTTTCATTATGTCCCCGGCCGCGATATCAACCCAATTATGTCCACCGAGTATTTCTCTTTCATTTGCGTCTCAAATCCACATACATGAAATGTAGTACGATCTCCAAATCTTCCTGGAGTTTGAATCAAATGGTCTGCCGAATCAACCAAGGCATCCATGATGTCCTCATCCACGGTATCAATCCAATTATGTCCTTCGAGTATTTTTCTTTCACTTGCGTCTCAAATACAGGCATATAAGATGTTGTAAGATCTCCAAATTGTTCTGGAGTTTGAATCAAATGGTCTACCGAATCCACAATGGCTTCCATGATGTCCCCAACCGTGGTAATAACCCACTTAGGTGCTCCGAGTATTTGTCTTTCGCTTGCGCCTTAAATGGAGACATATAAGGTTTTCTGAGATCTCCAAATTGTTCTGGAGTTTGAATAAAATGGTCTACCGAATCAACAATGGCTTCCATGATGTCTCCAGTCGCGGTATCACCCCAATTATGTCCACCGAGTATTTCTCTTTCACTTGCGTCTCAAATCCAGACATATGAGATGTTGTAAGATCTCCAAATTGTCCAGTAGTTTGAATCAAATGGTCTTTCGGATCAACCAAGGTTTCCATGATGTCTCATGCCGTGGTATCAGCTCAATTATGTTTCCAGGGTATATGTCTTTCACTTGCGTTTCAATTACAGGCATATGAGTTGTTTTAAGATCTACAAATTGTCCTGGAGTTTGAATTAAGTGGTCTGCCGAATCAACCAAGGCCTAAATGATGTCCTCAGCTGCGGTAACAACGCGGGCAGCACAAGTCAGACAAATATCCCAAGGATTATTTTTAGTTTTATAACGGTCATGAAAACCATTATTTGCTCTACATGACTTCTGTAAAATCAGCCCAAGTTAAAATGTTTGTACGGATGGTTGTAGCAATTTGATTGTGACTAAATTCGGTCAATTCATATGGGCCATGCCCTTTTTGATCCATAGAACCAAAGTGAATACGGCTTCAACTATTGTTGCATTGCAGATCATCCATGAATATCATCCATCCCTGAAATATAAGCTTTACGGTCAACACGTTTAACAAAAAGGCTGTCATGTCTTAAAAAACATTGCTCATACCAGTTTTGATCCATAGGACTAAATTGGATACCTCTTCAACTATTGTTTCATTCCAGGTAATTTAAGAAAGTCATGAAGTACAGGTCTTTAGGTCTACAGGATTATTATTTTCAAATGGTTCATCCCATTTTGATCCATAGATCCATATTAAATACGCATTCAACAATTATTCCATTCCAGCTCATCGAAGAAATCTCTGAAGTCTAGACTTCGTGGCTGGGGACATAATGGAAGCCTTGATTGATTCGGTAGACTATTTGATTCAATCTCTAGAACAATTGGGAAATCTTCCAACATGTTACATGTCAGAATTTGAGACGCAATTCGCAAACTATCCAAATTTCAGGACAAATTTGGGATCCTATAACACCTCATATGCCATGATTTGAGAACGCAAGTGAAAGACAAATACTCGGAGGGCATGATTGGGATGATACCACAGCTGAGGACATCGTGCAAGCCTCAGTAGATTCGGTAAACCGTTTGATTCAAACTCCAGAACAATTTGGAGATCTTAAAACATCTCTTATGCCTGGATTTGAGACGTAAGTGAAGACAAATAATCAGAGGACATAATTGGGTTGATACCGCGGCTGGGAGCACCATTGAGGCCTTGGTTAATTCATTAGACTATTTGATTCAAACTCCAGGACAATTTGGAGATCTTACAACACCGCATATGTCTTGTTTTAAGACGCAAGTGAAAGACAAATACTCAGAGAACATAATTGAGTTGAAAGCACGGCTTAGGACATCATGAAGGCTTTGGTTGATTCGATAGACCGTTTGATTTGAACTCCAGGACAATTTGGAGATCTTAAAACATCTAATATACATGTACTTGAGCCGCTCTGGACATAGTGGAAGCCTTGGTTGATTCTGTAGACCATTTGATTCAAACTCCAGGACAATTTGGAGATCTTAAAACATCTAATATACATGTACTTGAGATCTTACAACTTCTCATATACCTGTATTTGAGACGATAGTAAAAGACCAATACTTTGAAGATAAAATTGAGTTAACACCGCGGCTCTGGACATAGTGGAAGCCTTGGTTGATTCTGTAGACCATTTGATTCAAACTCCAGGACAATTCGGAGATCTTAAAACATCTAATATACATGTACTTGAGACGCAAGTGAAAGACAAATATTCGGAAGGCCCGAATGGGATGATACCGCGGCTGAGGACATCATGCAAGCCTCAGTAGGTGCGGTAGACCATTTGATTCAAACTCCAGGACAATTTGGAGATCTTACAACTTCATACATGCAAGATTTGAAGACGGAAGTGAAAGACAAGTAATCGGAAGACAAAATTGGGTTAACACCGAGACTGGGGACATCATGGAAGCCTTGGTTGATTCGTTAGATCATTTGATTCAAACTTCAGGACAATTTGGAGATCTTATAACATCTCATATGCCTGGATTTGGAGAGATCTTACAATACCTCATGCAAGACGCAAATGAATGTATTTGAAAGTATCCTCACGATGAATAAATTAAGTGAAATACTAGAAATTTCAGCAAAAATTCTTTTTACGTCACATTCGGTTTACGTCCCCCCAATAAGTGACGTAAAAAGAGGGTTGAGTGTATTTCTAAAACAATTTCGACATTTCCTGAAAGATCATTCGAATTTTAATTTTAATTTCTAACGAATTCCTACAGGAATTCTCAAAGGAATTTCTAGAAGAACTTTTGAAGAAATTCCTAAAAAAAACTTGTAAAGGAATCAATGAAGATATTTTCGAAATTTTCTTATATTATCTTCTTTGAATTCCCAAGGGAATTTTTCTGCGAAGTAATTTCCGGTGGATTTTGTGGGGAAACCACAAGAGGAAAATTTTGCCCAAAACTGAAAGAAGGAATTCTTGCCCGAGAAATTTCCGAGAAAATAGAATTTCCGTTAGTATTCGAAGGATACTGAAATATTTTTTTGAAAGAGTTGCTATAGGAATTTCCTAAAGTACTCTTGATTTTTTTTGGAAAAATCTTGGTGGTATTTCCTGAAGAATTATTTACGAAAAAATGGCAGAAGTTAATTCCCCACGGTGCCAAATCATGATGCATTGAATTCATGTCTCGGATCCGGTGACACATCGGATAGGGGTTCGTGACAATCGATGGATGTGCACTGGGTTGATAGACTTGGAATATCTGGCACAGATCTGAGTCACGTGGGTTAGAGCAGAATTTGAAAGTAGCTTCACAGTGAATCATGGTGCGATTCGAAATTTAAATAAAGTGACGTAACAGTGACTTACTCAATATAGAGAACCTTCCTCTTGAGAATGGAAAATATATATACGTTGTCTGTGGCTAGTTTCAATCAACTTTTTATACATGTTCCAATTCAGGACATTTGCAGTCTATTTACCGAAACAGTTCATAATTAATATCATTTGAGACATACATTTTTCATTTTAATTCCAATTAAATGCCAGATCAGTATAACCAAAAATTCATCCGAAGATTTCAGGTCAGTAGCAAACCCCGGTTTTGACTCTGGAATTGCTTGCTAGAAAATCGTTATTGGTCTATACATTATCACACAGGATTTGCAAGTTTTTGGAAAAATATTCCAAAAAATCCTATAGTGAACTTTTCTATTATAGACGATGAAATACAATTAAAATTTCTTTACATTTAAACTGCCTGACTTTTTTTAATTCATTTGACGCCAAATTATGAATGATCCAATTACGCCAAAAATGCTGGTGCCCCACCTTTACCAGAACTCTGGCGCCCCCAGTGAAGGCATTCCACTAAAAAGTTCTAAACTTTGTTCAAGATCATACCCACGGTATTGTATTTGAATGTAATGAAAGTGTTCCTTTCAGTATTAAGTTTCAGAAGGGTTCATACTCAGATATTCTCTTTCGCATTACGCTATCGCTGAAGTATCTCGTTTCACAGACAAACAGACGTAACAGCTAGAACAATTTCCTGAATAATTCATCGCCCAGTTACTTTATCACCATCTCGCGTGCATGTTGCACGAAATGATGTTTAGTACGACAATGTCAACAGACGGCGCTAGTGTGAGATGTCAAATCGAAAGGTAAACGATGGGCGCGCCTCTAGGTGTGAAACAAGTAATCAGTGTAATTTAAAACGATCGGTCAGAGCATGGACGACGGGAATTTCATCAGTGTTACGTCTGTTTGTCTGTGCTCGTTCTATAAAATGCTATGCTTCAATTTTGCTAAATATATTTTGTGTCAAATAAAATACTAATAGAATAACAGAATCAATGGCCATGATTTTGCTACCTGCAAACGATTATTAAAACACTTGCATTTTCTTATCTAAACTATAGATAAAGAACCAAAGTTGCGAACATAACCGACCAAACAGAAGCATCCGAAAACCAAAACACTCATCAAAAAGAAATTTCTCAACTTAAAGCAATAACCAAAACAGAACCAACCGCCAATTATTATTTTTCATCCTTTTTATTAGACCTTCTTTTAATTCGAATTGAACAGGAATAATCCTAACTTCATGAAAAAAAATAATAATTAGATTATCTTCGCTGTTGCTTCCTTTCAGTGATAGCAAACAAATAAAAAGAATATTTCATTATTCCATTGTATTAATTGAAGACGACAAATAAAAAAATAATAAACGAAAAAGAGATACACTTTAATGTTTGATATATATGTTTGTATATGATTATTTTTTTTGTTTTTTTTTATTCATATTTTTAGGAGTTTGTTGTTGTAAAAAACAGCAATAAAATAATAGCGCAAAAATATACGAAAACATTTCACACCCTCATCCGAAACAAAGAAAAAACAAAAAAATCTATAGAACGATTTGCGGTATATTCTTTTAAAAAAATAGATGTAGATTAAATCTGGTTTCCTTAATTTGAAGATTTGCTTTGCTTGTTTTTTGCCTTTTTCCTCTGTGTTACTTGTCTACTGTCTAAAAATATGATTCCTACTTAAAATTCCAGAAAAAATACCTTTTCACAAAAAAAAATGTTCCAACTACTGCGAGAAGATACCAAAAATAAAGAAAAGACAAACTGAAAAGAACTAAATGATTCAATTGCGAGGAAAGGAGGAATAAGGGTAAATGGGATTTGGCGGGCAAAGTAAAATAAAGTTTCTTAGAAGGGGATGGGGTTCAGAATAGAAGGTTTTCTTCTCGGTAGTGTTTACTTCATTTCACTTAACGTTCTGCTTTGTACAAGTCCCGTCGAAGAATAAATGTTTCTTTTTTTTTTGTTTGTTTGTTGCATATTAGATTTACTCTCTTTTCATATTAATCAATGTTTTTTAAACACACAAAAGGGATCGAGAGGCTGCTGTTTGTTGGGATTGGGTCAATCTAAGTTTGCTTAATTTGCTCTCTTACTGATTCTTGGGTTTTTAATGTTACTTATGAATGCTATGCGTTTGTATAATTCGTTCCGCATTTTGGTTGTTTTCTTAAATGGAAAATTTATAGATTAGAATTAGAAGTACAACTTATTTCTTTTTCTAGAGCTTTCTTAAACTTCTTGGTTTTATTTTTTGTGGGGAAAACAAAAACGCAAGAAATGATCCGCTAGTTTGTTTTTTGTTTTACTATCTCTCTTAATCAGGTGATTCACAACTATGTGTACGATTTATAAGTTAAATTTGCATTTCTTTTCACTTACAGACGACGCGCTTTTTGCTCTCTAATTTATTGATGGTTTTTGTAGATTTTTTAACTTTACTTTTAGTTTGTGTGTGTTCTTATAAAACTTACCCATAATAATTTATCGCTAGACTTTCTCGTTCCGCACCGCAGTTTTTTTCTCCGTGTTTGCGTTACTTCTGCTAATTTGCTGGTAGTTCTATCTCAAGTATTACGATTTAACGGTTTTCCTTTAAATTTAAAAACAAAAATCATAGAGTTAACTTCTCTCTCTCGCTCGCTCGCTCGCTTTCGGCAATCTCTTGTTCTCTAAAGTTATCTTAAACACGACCTTTTTTGATTAAAGGGTTATGTGGTTTCCGTACATAGTTTAACCATATCGTAACGTTACTTTATATCCGAAAAATACGCGCGACTTTCGGCCACTTACCAACGAAAAAAAATCACTAGTATCGATCAACCCGACCCCTGGCCGATCACCTAACAGGGTGGGCTGGGCTTAAAAAATATCTTTCACTTATTACTCATTTGCTTTAGTTGTTTGTTTGTGTATGTCTGTTTGTTCCTAAGTATAGCAGTATTTGTGTTTGACAGCCTTCTCAGAGAGGGAAGTATGTCCTATATACCAAAGTTTAGGGTCCTTAACCGACGAACGACGAAAAACTTAAGAATTAGTTACGAAATTTTCAGCAGACCGGGGAGCCTGCCAAAAGTAAAGTCTCATCATCATTTACCAACTAGCATTTGCTTAGATTTTCCGTTAAATGTATGTTATGTTGCTTGTATGTGTCTCTAAACCTCCTTAAGGGAGAGCAGTACTTTGTTTGATCCATAACCTTATTACGAAAACGAAAATAAAACGAAAAATTTATCACTTTCTCACTGTTTCTACCATCTCTTTACACAATTACTTAATTTAATCAATACACAAAAAACTAAACGCGGATTTTTAAAACTTCTGCTGCTTTTGCTTCTTTGTTCATCTATTATTATGGGTACCTGATTAAGTAATAGCTTTATTTTTACGAAGATTTCATAACGTTGTATAGAGTATGTCCTTATCGTTCCGTTTCTAGAGCAAGCAAACAAAAAAACCTTAACAGAAGGGGCCATAACAAACTAAAAACGAATTCCTTAAGAAAAGACAGAAGTAACGTCGTACGTGCGAACATGTGAAGCGACGAAGGAGGTTTTGCTGTTTGTTTTTTGTGGGTTTTTTTTCTCCAAACACCACATATTAGATGTTCCACTCAAGAGAAGAAATGTTAGTGAGGGTTGTCCCAATCCGTCGGTTTAGAAAAAGAAATAAATTTTTTCAGTTAAATTTAACATTTTTTCCATTTTTTTATACCTTTTTTGATTTTTTAATAAGTTAAATCTAGTCTGCATAATCAAGTGATTTATTGGAACGTGACGGAGGCTGGGGACGAAATATAAGAAGGAAACCGAACCAATCAATCAATGGACGTTAGGTATGCGTTTGAGAGGTGAGAACTTTCTTGATCAAAATTTTGCAACAAGTCGATGTTTTCAAAAAAAAATTTCCACTTCCATGTTTTATTCATGTATCAATTTTGTATAATCGTTTGAGTGCGTGTACTTGTGTATGAACAATTTCTTCGTTTTTGTTTCACTCCTAACACTAATCAATAAAGGTTTCTTGTTTTGTTTTTATTTATATTAAGGATATAGACGTGTTCTTCATTTCAGTTTCTATGAATGAGTTGTATTTATGCTTATACTTTCTTTGTATTAATCTTTTTGCCTTCTGTCCAATTGTGTGTTTTGTTGTTTCTTCCAGCTCGCTGGATTTTGTTTTTATTCTTTTTGCTTCAATAATATTAATATATTTATAATTGTTTGCTTTCTTCCTAGAGTGCCTGCTTCTTCTTCCTCCTCTTGTTATAATAATATATGTATAATTAGTTTTGTTTTTCAAGTTTAAAAAAAATAAGAAATAATTCACTTCTGATCTAATCTTTACGACTTCGTTCCAATCAGGCTTCGATCGAAAGAGGAGGTTGCAACGGACCCCGCCGGATTCGCCCCGCCAGAGAGCTGCTGCTGGGCAAAGTGTTGCTGCTGCTGCTGTTGCTGATGGTGCTGGGGCGGCTGAGGCGGCGGCTGTTGCATCCTGCTCGTCGTCGTCGGCGTCATCATCTCTCAAAATGCTGGATAGGGTGGCTGCGAGGAAGCATCGTTGCCGCCGCCGTATGCTGACCGAGGCCTGTTGTAGGCAGCCGCGGTGTTCTGTTCGTTCTGATAGTAGCCACCGTAGCCGCCAGCCGCACCGGAACCGTACGCCGAACCACCGCCGTATTCGGATCCGGGTTTGGATGGTCCTCCCGCCGTTGGGCCAGCCGATCCAGCCGGGCCAGCCGCTGGGCCGGACTGTGGCCTCGAGTACATTTCTGCCGATCCGGTCGATCCCGTGTTTGGAGGCATATTCCAAGAATTCCAATTTCCAGAACCATAACCGCCTGCGCTTCCGGCGCCGGAACTATTATACATATCGTACCCACCATAGCCTTGCGTCTGCTGGGGAGTCGCGTTGTAGTTGCCCCACTGTTGTGGCGGAGGGGCTCCCCAACCTTGATAAGCATTGGCCGCTCCAGCCGAAGCCCCATATCCTCCGTAACCTTGCTGGGGCTGCGAAGCACCCCATCCTTGGTAGCCCTGCATCATGTTCGACTGCATATTTATTGGGGGACCACCCATCTGGCCGTTACCCATCGGGGGAGCTTGAGGCGATCCCCATTGATAGGAATCGGCGTTCATGCTGTTATTGTTGCCACTACCATCGCGGGGCTCGGCTTTCTTGATCTCAACTTGCTTACCACTGATGTTGACAAAGTGTTCCGCCGTGGCGCGCTCGACAGCCGGTTCGTTTTCAAACGAAAGGAAACCAAATCCTCGGCTCTTCTTCTTCTCCTGATCGTACATTATGACCACCTCCATCACGTTACCGTACCGGCTGAAAAAGCTTCGCAAATCTGTTTCGGTTATATTCGGCGGGAGACCGCCCAAAAATACCTTCGGATAGCCACCGGTCCGTTTTGGCTTATGCAGCGACCTCGGATTGCACGGCTTCGGGTCAATCGTCCGTCCATCCAGCGTATGCGGCCCGTTGTCCAGCGCCCGATCGACATTTTCCGGATCCGCAAAAGTGACAAATCCGAACCCACGGGAACGTCCCGTCTCGTTATTCTTCATCACCACACAGTCAATGACCTCGCCGTACCGACCGAAATAGCGCTGCAGGTTCTCCTGCGTCGTTTCCCACGATAGGCCACCGACGAACAACTTGCCCTTCTCGTGGTCGTCCAATTCCGCCGCGTTCATCTTCTTCGACGGATGCATCCTGTCGTTGCCGAACGCACTAATTTTGCTGGATGGCCACAAAAACAGAACCACGACGCACTTCCCGAAAACGCTTCCTCTTCTTCTTCTTCTCGCAACCAAATTCAAGCGACGGCACTACTTCTTCTTTTTCTTCGGCCTCCGCCAAAATCACTTCACTTCGGGAGCAGCGAAAATTTTCTCCTTTCTTCGAAAAAATGCTCCGCGGATATTTTTATCTGTTTTGCGATAAAACTAACTTACTTACTGTCTATATTTTATCGGTATCTGCTTCTTTACGTTTCAGTTATTAAAATTATTATACTTAAATCTCTGCTTTAACCTTAATAATGCCTTAAATACTAATTAGAAAACTAAAAAAGATTAAACTTCTTAGAAATCTAAATAACATGTAGGTAGGCTATGATGAGTGAGTGGATGGGTAAGTAGGCTGGGTGGCCACTCGCTCGTATTTTTAGGTTAGAACGAAAAAACTGCACGAAAGGTACAAGATGGCTGCCGCACCACGCAGAAAGGGAAATTTTCTACCTCCGTCATCAAAACGCGCGCGTATGCACGCACTCACAAACACACGGCCAACTCACGTGTGCAGGGATGCCAGATCGGGGATGTTACCCTGAAAAAGTTTGTAAATTGCTGCATCATTTAAAATTGATTCCCATCACTTTTTATTTCCATAATTAAAATTTATTTATTTAAATATACAGTGCAAATGTTAATAGAACACGTATAGTTAAAAAGCCTAATTACAGCTGAAATCTTGGATGCAATTGAATAAGAAGACATACATTCGCGCCGAAAAATAAAATTTGGTGGAATTTGGGCCCATTCACAAATTTTATAACCCAAAAACCCTGATTAATCTACCTAGCGGTGATGGTGCCTTTCTCGTGCATTATAAAATTAGTATTTTGGCACTCTTGAGCCCGATCTGGCCAATTTTTGATAGGAAACAATGGGACAGGATTCTGCGTCGAATGCAATTTGTTGCGAGCAAATCGGTTGAGGATAAGTGCCCGAAAAATGAGTGACACTTTTGCTACATTTTGGTACGTGGGTGCGCACAGACACACACACATACACACAGACATCACCTCAATTCATTAAAATAATAATATGCTTTTGTAAACAAAGATTCGAACGTCGATTTGACGAATCTGATAGCACTCCCACGCAAACCAACACTATTAGGCTGTGAACCATTCCACCGATTCGTTTAACTTTTAGTTAAAATTTGACAGTTCGATGGTTATTTCGCCGTGGTTAAAAATAACCCTGCTCCGGAGCATGGTTAGACTTGACAGTTCAATAGTTAAACTTTGTTCGCGAGAAAATTGGCGCCAAATCCATTTCGTTCCGAATAACTATTAATCTGTCAAAACTCAAATGGGTCGGCTTCGAAGTAAAATTTTAACCACGATGGGAAAATAACCATCGAAGTGTCAAATTTTAACTAAAAGTTAAACGAATCGGTGGAATGGTTCACAGCCTTAATAGGTAGGTGAAGGTTTCGGCTACCTGTTGATGTAGTTGGTTTGCGTCGAAGTGCTATCCGATTTGTCAAATACGTTTGAATCTTTGTTTACAAAAGCAGTAAGTCGTTTTGATAAAAAAAAAATTGAATTATTTCGAATGATTCGAATATTTTTGCAAAAAGAACTGGCCTCCCTGAACATATGTTTTATGGCATTTCACACATTTACATCACACTACGGAAGTTTCAACGGAAAACATTGACCAAAAGTATGTTCTAAATGAAGAGGAAATATTTCTGTCTTTTTCGTCTGATCTTTTTCATACAAAATATTGTTTGCATAAAGTGTAAGGTAATTACAAGTCCATATTCCCCATGAACTGTTACTTATTTAGTGTATGGCTCAATAGAGATATACATACAAGTGTGTTTTCAGCAAATTAACAAAATCATATACATTCGTTTCAACATTTTTTTTTAAAGCAGTTCTTTTAAATACACATATATTAAAAGAAAATTAGTTTTTACATTAACATAAAAAAATCATAGACACGTTTCATCAAAATATCAGATCAGCCAGACGGGTTTTTTTTAATTAGAATTATAATTTTGGAGAAAGCTCAATTTTATCTTTTGAATACTATTATAAGGGAAGATCCATTAATTACGTAACGCAAAAAATGGCCATTTTGAACCCCCCTCTCCCGGCTATGTCACACTATTTGTATGAATAATTTCAAATTTTTGAATGGATTGTCACACATCGGGCAACCCCCACTCCCCCTCTAAGCGTTACGTAATTTATAGATGCCCCCTAATCCTAAATAATGAACTCGCTATAATTGTTGAAAAATCATTTTAATAAAAGTATTAAATATTCGAAATCACTATAAATCTACTATAATCCTTGGATTTTTATTAGAGTTCTTCTTCTTCTTATTGGCATTACAACCCCACACTGGGACAGAGCTGCCTCGCAGCTTAGTGTTCATTAAGCACTTCCACAGTTACTAACTGCGAGGTTGCTAAGCCAGGTTACTATTTTTGCATTCGTATATCATGAGGCTAGCACCTAGCACGATGATACTTTTATGCCCAGGGAAGTAGAGACAATTTCCAATCCGAAAATTGCCTAGACCGGCACCGGGAATCGAACCCAGCCACCCTCAGCATGGTCTTGTTTTGTAGCCGCGCGTCTTACCGCACGGCTAAGGGCCGATGCCCACGTAGCGTCATTTCAACGCAGAGTGCACGTGGCGTTAAAAAGACGCAGGTGTGCACCGGGAAAAAGCGGTAACGCAGCGTCACCACGCCGATGCACACCAGCGTTATTTTAACGCTGCGTGCACGTGGCGTTGAAAAACCGCTACGTGGGCATCGGCCCTAAGGAGGGTAAAATACCCTATAGTGAACCCTCCATCCATTTTTACATTATTACAGCACAATGTAAACATTTTGCTATGAAATTCCATCGGGAAAACCTACTATGATTTGATTATGAGCATTGGAATTGCTATGGAAAGTAAAATTAGATGATTTTTTACAATTCTATAAACAATAAACAAAAGATATTTTAGTTACTAGATAAAGATTGTCGCTTCTGTTCCCTTTGTTCTGCTGTCCGAAACATGTGTGGTACATACCTGTCAAATCGTATGGATTTTCCTTCTTTGACATTTAGCTCCCCTATCCTCGCCAGCAAAAGATGTTCCGGACAGCGACAATCTTTATCTATAGTAACTAAAATATCTTTTCAATAAACACCTGAGTGTCCATTAAAGGGGGTCCAAAATAGGGAAGAAGAATAACCCGAAAAGGAACATGAAAATCAAATGAAGTGTCTACTATTAAGAAAGCAATTTCCTATTGTGGACCCCCAAGGGGTCTACTATAGGGCGAACTCAGTCAGACTTTAAAATGTTAATTTCAACGAATAACACCGTATTTGAGTGTTTTATGTATATATCGTAAAGAGAAGATGCAGAACTTGATATTAGATACCAAGCAGAATTAATATGTTGAAAATGTCTATTTTTTATGATATAAAGAGCATAATTTCGCTACTTCTAACCTACTCTGGTCAATTTTACCGTAACGTCCATACCAAGGTGAATACAAACAGGTGTAGCAGTATGCCAATTTCATGATTCAGCCATCTTGGATTTTTATATGGGGAAGCCACCGAGTTTGTTTATGTTTTGCACTGAAAATGAAGTTTTCACCCCCGCGCTAGTCTCTCCCATCTACTGTCGAAGTGAGAGAACCCTGATATAACAACCCTGGTCCATACAACGTTTTATAGGTTCAAATCACGATTTTCTGTCTTTAGTTGACCATTTTCTACTCATATTTGACACACTGTGCATTGCTTTCGATGCGTTTGTGTGCCAGTGTGGGTAGAAAAAATACTGCACGAATCGCTCTGGCCTATCTCCACATAGAGCTGCCCGATGCAAAAATCCCTTTTCAAGGGGTACAATCTATCGCAGCACCATCTTCGTTTCAGTGTACGAAATATAAAGCTTAGAAAACTTTTATTTACCAATCTTGACATGAGAAGTCTTGATATTTATTATTTCTATAGGCAAATTCGAGTATACACGGAACCGCGAAACAACTCACTTGGCGGTTCCTTTCACTCAAATCCGACCTTGCGTGGAAGAAGCCAAAAATAAGTAAAATGCGAAAAAATCCGGTGAGTACTTTGCCTTTACTCCCGTGTTGAATTTTCACCCACTCAAAGTTTCACCAACTCAAATTTATGTTATTTTCACTCACTCGAGACTATGGTGAAAACAAATCAAATTTGGCTTCTTCCACGAAACAGCACACGTTGGGTCGATGCAGCTCTCTTTGTTTATAATATCATTCATGAGAGGGAGTAAGAAAACTACCTAATATTGAGTTAAAAATTTGAACTTCGTACTCAAAGTTGAGTTCTTTAAACTTTTTTTTTAGGTTCTTTATTTTTTCTGTGTATCTTTGTTGGCGAGGATAGGGGATCTAAATGTCAATGAAGGAAAAATATACATTATACGATTTGACTATAGATAGTAGAATCTATAGATGAGCGAAAGCATGGCTGAGTCGATTTTTTGCCCGTGCACACGCGCATATGACGTCACAGCCCTTAACGTTTCCATTGAAATTGTGACGTCATGCTCGTTTGGAGACACGTTTGACAGTTCGTTTGGAGACAGAGGATTTATCTTCGCTCATCTATATATTCCACTATCTATAGATTTGACCACACATGTTACGGACAGCAGAACAAAGGGAACCGAAGCGACAATCTTTAACTGGTAACTAAAATATCTTTTGTGTGAACATATTTCAACGGAAACATG
This sequence comes from Armigeres subalbatus, assembly GCF_024139115.2. Classification (NCBI taxonomy): domain Eukaryota; kingdom Metazoa; phylum Arthropoda; class Insecta; order Diptera; family Culicidae; genus Armigeres; species Armigeres subalbatus. Next base: position 6,409,671 of record NC_085141.1, on the reverse strand, counting down.
CCAAAGACGAACATTTTCCCATTTTCTGATCAAAATACACTTTTTGGGAGATCAGAAAAGTTTTCAAAATGAACAGTAAAAACACAGAGAAACAGACGTCTCACTTGGAAGAAAATGCAACCAGAATCATCGTCACGGAAACATTATCGCCCAATGCTAAATGCACTGTAGGTGGTCAAGCGGCAACCAGGTGGCGGTAGTGTGCAAACGTCAAACACATGCATAATCGATGGCAGCGCCATCGGTGGCCAATCGACCACCTACAAAAAATTGAATCCACTGTTAAAAAGATGAACAATGGAACATGTGTACAGTAAGACGTCTGTTTCTCTGTGGTAAAAAGTTATCACAACATGGTGAGTGTAGCTTCAACGTCTGTTCTCTGTGGTAAAGCTTACCGCGTACCTGAAGAAATAAAATAGATCTCGCGGTCCTTAGCCTCTTACCACAGACAAACAGACGTAACACTACAGAAATTCCCATCGACTATAACTTCAACGTTCAATTTGAATTTGATTGATTGGGCGTTTCACAACTAGAGGCGCTAGCGTCGGAACCCTTCGAGTTTGATATTTCACTCCAGCGCCTTCTGGTGACGATGTCATATGAAATATTGTTTCGTGTAACATGCTCGCAAGATGGTGATGGAGGGATTGGGCGATGGATTTTTCTGAAAAATGTTCAAGCTGTAACGTCTGTTTGTCTGTGCTCTTACCCAGCAACTCCTATCCCTACCTCCTCGTGGTGGCCGGGATACGGGCAACCTTAGAGAAGATCGGGTAACCAACCCCGGCGGGAACTATGGTCGTATGCTAACAGGAAAGGAGGGGTTCGCTCCTCTCCCGAGGTGCAAATCTTACTGAGCGTCTGTTCTCCATGGGCTGCGAAATGGTGAGTTGACATCCGGGAAGGGGCGCCTAACATAGCTCTGGTCCCCACAAGTTCCAATACTCACGCTTCCACGGGTCTTCCGATGACAATTGACCGCTAGGGGTTGCGTACTTAGCTGGAAGTGCAGCCTGGGCACTGTTGTCCTACTGACATCAGCTAGAGTGAGAAGGTGCGTCCTGTGGAGTGAGCCTAGGATGTGGTGGGGTTTTCGACAGTGGGCTCTGTTGAGCTTCTATAAAAAACTGCATGTGTCCCCAAGCAGGCCCTATGAAAGCGATCGTGTGCCGCTCAAAGCGCACTAGCCTAGTCCTGGTGTTGGGTGGGACTTTAAACAAATTTGACCTGTCTGAGCGTCTGTTCACTAAGGAGGTGCGGCTCCAACAGCGTCTGTTCTAGCATCCAGCGGCTGAGTATAAAATGCTAAGCTCGTTTAGTGGAATGTATTAAACCGTCTAAGACGACGTCTTCGTCTTAGTTCGTCTTAGACGGTTTATGAAATGCTATTCCCCGGAAGCTATACCTAAGATGGCAGCCCCATCCCGGTGGATAGGGAACCTTGGGCCAACAACCTACTGTTCCCGAAACATCAATTTGTTCGAGAATCCGATAATGAAAGAATACGGACTGATTTTACGGCGACGACTCTTAGCGCGAAACAACGGACACGAATAGGAACATGGCACGTTTTAACCCTAGCCCAGCAGGGTAAATTGGCACAACTTGCCAATGAGGCACGCCGCATAAAGCTTGAGATCGTGGGACAAGTTCTGCTGTACTCTGGTTTACGAGGTGAACACGCTCTCCGGCATCGCGGAGTTGGCTTCCTGCTAAGCGCTCAGGCACATTCTGCGCTTTTGAAGTGGGAACCTATAAGTGAAAGGATAATCGTTGCCAGATTTAGAACACGGGTCCGAAACCTTACTATAATCCAATGTTATGAGCCAACCGATGCTGCCGATCTGCAAGACAAAGAGAACTTCTACAGTCAACTCAATGCCGTCGTAGATAGAATTCCGAAGGTTAATATCGAGATCTGTATGAGCGACTTCAATGCTAAGATCGGATCCGACAACTCGAACTATGAGCGCATTATGGGACGCCATGGTCTCAGAGAAATGAGCGAAAACGGAGAGCTGTTCGCTGAATTTTGTGTTAATAACGACATGGTGATCTGGGGATCGCTCTTCCCTCATCGAGCTGTTCACATGTTCACGTGGGTCTCCCGTGACGGCTTTACAGAAAATCAAATCGACCACATCTGCATCAGCCGAAAATGGAAACGGAGCCTTCTTGATGTACGGAATAAACGTAGTGCCGATGTCGCGTCTGATCATCACCTCCTCATCGGCGAAATACGCCTGCGCATTGCGCGGATTCTTCGGCAGGATGAAAGAGTTGGACGACGATTCAACACACGCCGACTGGAAGATGCCACTGTGAAACGGTCCTTCGTTGAAGAACTGGAGACGCGTGCTGCAAATATTCTGGAAGGTGGCAGCGTGTAAGACCAATGGACCGCCATCAAGAATGCCTTCATCGCCACCAGCGAGAACAATCTGGGCGAACTACGCACCCAGAGAAAACAATGGATCACCGATGAGACCTGGAGGAAGATAGAGGAGCGAAGAGAAGCCAAAGCCGCGATAGAGCGATCGAAAACCAGAGGAGCCAAAGTCTTAGCCCGTCAATGATACGCGGCTCTTGAGAAGGAAGTAAAACGCTCATGTCGACGGGACAAGCGATCGTGGGCAGACTCTCTGGCCGACGAAGAAGAGAGAGCCGCCGCAACCAGGGACATTCGCCTCCTCTACGATATCTCACGACGCTTAAGCGGGGCGAGATGAATGCAACGATGCCTGTGAAAGACGCGAATGATCAGTTATTGACCGACCCAACTGACCAGCTGAAACGCTGGTTCGAGCACTTCGAACAACTTTTTCAAGTGCCAGCCAGGCCATCACCACCTCGGCATGATCTGCCTAGGATCCGACGTATAACACGCGTCAATACCGAAGCTCCATCACTGCTAGAGATTCAAACAGCCATCCAAAGCATGAAATCGAATAAAGCCCCAGGGGTCAACCGCATATCAGCCGAGATGCTCAAAGCTGACCCCATGACATCCGCTCAACTACTGCATCGTTAATTTCATAATATCTGGGACACCTCAACTTTCCTAGTCGACTTGATGCAAGGTATCTTAGTGAAGGTACCCAAAAAGGGTGACCTGACTGTATGCGATAACTGGCGAGGCATTATGTTGCTGTGTACCGTTCTCAAAGTTCTGTGCAAAATTATCCTAGCCCGGATTCAGGAGAAGATCGATGCGACTCTCCGGCGGCAGCAAGCCGGATTCCGTGCCGGAAGATCCTGTGTGGACCATATTGTCACGCTCCGCATCATTCTGGAGCAGGTCAACGAATTCCAAGAGTCCCTTTACTTGGTATTCATTGACTACGAAAAAGCTTTCGACCATCTCAATCACGAGAATATGTGGAGCGCCCTGGACGCAAGGGGGTTCCTGAGAAAATCATCGGCCTCATCGAAGCACAGTACGAGGCCTTTTCGTGTAGAGTGTTGCACAATGGGGTCCTGCCCGATCCTATCCGGGTCGTAGCTGGTGTGAGGCAAGGATGTATTCTATCACCGTTACTGTTCCTCATCGTAATCGATGAGATTCTGGTAGATGCGACCGTGTACCAAACCGCGGGCTGTTATGGTAGCCTATAACCATGGACTCATGGAGCACCTAAACGGCTTCGAATTGGCAGATGACGTTGCACTCCTCGCGCAACGGCGCTCTGATATGCAGAGTAAGCTCAACGACCTTGCCGAGCGCTCCTCCTCGGCAGGTTTAGTCATCAACGTCAACAAAACCAAATCGTTGGATGTAAACACGGTGACTCCTTCCAGTTCCACAGTAGCCGGGCAACCAGTGGAGAATGTTGAAAGCTTCCAATATCTTGGTAGCCAAAATGGCGTCAAACGGCGGTACCAAGATCGACATAGGCGCACGGATCAAGAAAGCAAGGGCTGCCTTTGCGAGTTTAAGAAATATTTGGAAAAACAGGCAGATAAGTGAACGCACCAAAATACGAATTTTCAACTCTAACGTGAAATCTGTGCTGTTATACGCTAGCGAAACATGGTGTGTATCAGTGAAATCACTCAACGGCTGCAGGTGTTCATTAACAGATACCTGCGGTGGCCTCACAACTAGATCTCAAACAACGAGCTCCATCGTCGTTGTCACCAGAGACCGATAGCAACAGAAATTCGGGATCGGAAGTGGGGCTGGGTCGGCCACACTCTACGTAGAGGCGGAAATGAAATCTGTAATCAAGCATTAGACTGGAACCCAGCGGGACATCGCAGCAGAGGCAGACCCAGAGGCTCATGGCGGCGAAGCCTCAATAAAGAAATAAAAGAAGTCGACCGAAATCTAACCTGGCAACAGGTTAAAGCGATAGCCGGGCAACGCTCAGGATGGAGATCTTTCAAGTCGGCCCTTTGCACCACCGGAGGTGTACAGGATCCATAAGTAAGTAAGTAAGTCTGTTCTCTATGTCAGAATCGGCTCACAACAGCGTCTGTTCTCCATGTTAGGGACGGCTGATCATCGTCCGAGTTCCAGCGAGGAACTCTAAGTGAAACTGTGCACCATGATTCACCGGGAATAAGGAGGAATGGTCCTCCGGAAATTTAGGGGGTTTGGTGTCAGGCCCTGCAAGCCAGCCTTTAAAAAAAACATACGCAACGAATAATCAACAAGAGAGTACGGACCGGAACCATCGGCGAAGACCACTGCGACGAAAAGGGACTAGCGATTGGAAACGCGGTTCATGGAACTGCAAATCTCTCAACTTCATCGGGAGCACACGCATACTCGCCGATGTGCTCAAGGACCGTGAATTCGGCAACGTAGCGCTGCAGGAGGTTTGTTGGAAGGGATCAATGGTGCGAACGTTTAAAGGTAAACATACCATCTACCAGAGTTGCGGCAACACACACACACGAGCTGGGAACAGCTTTCATGGGCGATATGCAGAGGCGCGTGATCGAGTAGTGGCCGATCAATGAAATAATGTGCAGGTTGAGGATCAAAGGCCGGTTCTTCAACTTCAGCATAATCAACGTCCATAGCCCACACTCCGGAAGCACTGATGATGATAAGAACGCATTCTATGCTCAGCTAGAACGTGAGTACGATAGCTGCCCAAGCCACGGTTTAGACCGGCTATTGTGAAGTTCAGCGCTCACCGGCTGACGAACGAAAACGGCCTTCGACTAATTGATTTCTCCGCTTCCAAGAATATGGTTATTCGCAGCACCTACTTCCAACACGGCCTTCCGTATCGGTACACCTGGAGATCATCAATGCAGACAGAATCACAAATCGACCGCGTTCTGATTAATGGACGGCACTTCTCCGACATTATCGACGTCAGGACATACCGTGGCACCAACATCGACTCTGACCACTATCTGGTGATGGTTAAACTGCGCCCAAAACTATCCGTCATCAACCGTCAACCGCCGCGGTACGACCTAGAGCGACTGAAGCAACCTGATGTCGCCACTGCATACGCGCAGCACCTCGAAGCAGCGTTGTCGGACGAGGGTGAGCTCGATGAAACCCCTCTTGAGGACTGCTGGAATACAGTCAAAGCAGCCATTAACGACGCAGCAGAGAACAACGTCGGGTATGTGGGACAAAGTCAACGGGACGATTGCAGACTGATTCTGGAGGAGAAGGACGCAGCTGGTAAGGATGGTATCGGAGCTGAGCTCATTAAGATGGGCCCGGAAAAGCTGACAACTTATCTGCACAAACTGATAGTCAGAATCTGGGATACTGAACAGCTACCGGAGGAGTGAAAGGAAGGTGTTATATGCCTCATCTACATGAAAGGCGACAAACTGGAGTGTGAGAACTTTCGAGCGATCACCATCCTTAATGCCGCCTACAAAGCGATATCCCAGATCATCTTCCGTCGTCTGTCATAATTAGTGAATGAGTTCGTGGGAGGTTATCAAGCCGGCTTCGTTGACGGCCGCACGACAACGGACCAGATCTTTACTGTACGGTAAATCCTTCAAAAATGCCGTGAATACCAGCTCCCAACGCACCATCTGTTCATTGATTTCAAAGCAGCATACGATAGTGTAGACCGCATAGAGCTAATTATGGACGAGAACAGTTTCCCTGGGAAGCTTACCAGACTGATCAAAGCAACGGTGAATGGTGTGCATAACTGTGTGAAGATCTCGGGCAAACACTCCAGTTCGTTTGAATCTCGCCGGGGACTAGGACCAGTCCAGGTGATGGACTTTCGTGCCTGTTGTTTAACACTGCGCTAGAAGGTGTCATGCGGAGAGCCGGGTGTAACAGCCGGTGTACGATTTTCACGGATGACATGGACATTGTCGGCCGAGCATTTGCAAAGGTGGTCTTTTTTTACGATGCTGGCGGTGTCGCATTTGCTCAGATAAATTATTTCTCTATCAGACATCATGGCTAGGCTTGCCAGCAATCTTTTCTAGTTCTTAAATCCATGGTCATCAACTAAAAACGGCATAGGACAACTATGCATGTGACGGCAGTCAAACGCACGAAAGTGCGAAATTCGGGAACGAAAGTGGCGCTGGGTCAGCCACAGTTTACGTAGGAGCGGACACAAAATCTGTAAACAAGCATTAGACTGGAACCCATCGGGGCATCGCAGCAGAGGCAAATCTATATGTTAATGGTAGCGCAGCCTCAATAAGGAAATGAAAGAAGTCTACCAAAATCTAACTTGGTAACAGGTTAAGACGATAGATCCTTGAAGTCAGCCCTTTGCACCACTCGGGGTGTACAGAACCCACAAGCAATTCATTGTATCTTCGTTGTCCGGATACTTACCGACTACTTGTGCCGTGGAGGGTTTAAGATGGATTGAACATGAAGACATATTAATATTGATGAGGGCCCTCCTTAGCCGTGCGGTAAGACGCGCGGCTACAAAGCAAGACCATGCTGAGGGTGGCTGGGTTCGATTCCCGGTGCCGGTCTAGGCAATTTTCGGATTGGAAATTGTCTCGACTTCCCTGGGCATAAAAGTATCATCGTGTTAGCCTCATGATATACGCATGCAAAAATGGTAACTTGGCTTAGAAACCTCGCAGTTAATAACTGTGGAAGTGCTTAATGAACACTAAGCTGCGAGGCGGCTCTGTCCCAGTGTGGGGATGTAATGCCAGTAAGAAGAAGAAGAAGAACATATTAATATTGAATGTACTGAACTCGAGTGGCGATCTCTCTTCGCTTATGTGGTCGGGTTGGGATCTGACGACCAACTGGCACAACCTCACACAACCCTACTTCATCGAGCGCCGTTGCTGATGAAGCAAGTGTGTAGGAGCCAGACAATACTAAATACTCATCCTACTTGGTTGGCATTGTACAAAAATACATATGAAAGAGTTAGTTCTGAAAAAGTATTGCGAGGGTTCGGCTACGTGCCCGGTGCTGGGAATTTGGTTTCATCAGTACCCGCCAAGCTGCGGAGGACGACGGAGGCCCTTCGTAGCTTAGTAGGGAAAGCACCTGTCTAGCGTACTGGTTTCGTGGGTTCAAACCCTACCGAAGGGAGCGGTTACCCTCCAATACCTTTTCCGAACTAAAGCTATCACATGTTATGCATATGCAAAATCGAGTTCAGACATAGTAATTAATTAACTTTTAATGTACTGATTGAAGGCTTGTCATCCTGCTTTCGAATAACGCATGATTCGTTGAAATTTACTTTATCTTATTTGCAATTCTTCCTTATTTTTAAACTTTAAACCGTAGACAGGGATAGAACTAAACAAATACGTACTTCACTCGTAGCCAAGGTACTTCTGCCACTGAATTCGTTTGGCGCCTCTGGCTAAGGAGGATGCTTTCTGCTTGTTGGCCATCGTTTCGGACAGTTCTTTGACCGGGTAAATTTTTGCTTGCCGCGAGCTGGAGTTCATCGTGTAGTTCAAATACAAGGTGGACAGTTTGATGTTGGCGTACTTGGAGTGCGATAGGAACCGCTCGACGACGGCACTCAGCGATGTGTAGATGTTGCGCAAATCTGGCGACAATAGTTTTGTCACTGAAAGTGGAGTGGACAAAGTTTAATTAAATTCGATATTTTAAGTTAAATTGAACTAAGATTACCTCTGCTGTCGTGATGAGTCAGGTCAAACATGTATCTGTAGTAATTGAGCTGTTGATACAGATCCGATTCCGAGTATTGCTGGATTAGGAGACCTTTCTGGCAATGCAAACAGACCGGATTGTTCTTGGTGGCGACCTGAGAGTAAAGCTTGGTGTTCTTCCCACAAATTGGATTATCACAAACCATCCAGCGTTCGTAGAATCGCTTGATGTCGCCTCGTATGGCCAAGCTAAGTTGGTTGACGATCGCCGGGAGGTACTGCTGAGGCAAAACCTTGCAGGCGTCGTTGCGACATTTTTCGAAAACAGATTTGTGCCGCCCTCCTTCCGGCTTAAATCCGCTGGCAACAGGATTTTTCGTTTTGCATACCACGCATGTGAACTCAAACCAGTGGCAATAACGGAACTTCTGGGTAATGGTTTTCTGTATCGCTTCACCGTCTACGTAATCTCTTTCACCATCCTTCTGGGTCATATTCAGGCTCTGGAACTTCTTGGGATCCAGCCCAAGGCATAACGCTAATCGGCAAGCGTCCGTTCCGCTGAGGGGCTCGCATATTCTGAACACTACTGGGAAGACCTGCTGCGATAGATAATAATCGACATCTGGTTTCAATTTGTCTTTGTTGACCGGATCTTTCAGCTCATCGATGTGATAAGCCCGCTTCATGGCTGCTGCGGATGTTCCATCCTCACAAATTATGTACCCAACCACGTCGCCTCGTTTGAAATTTCGACTACGTGTTTTGTTCATTCTCATTGCCACAGTCACGTGAGGCAGCTGCGCAGTGTCCTGATATTCATTGAGCGGTCTTGTTATTTGTTTCGTTATTTCCAGAAGAGAAACTGCTGTAACCCCACTCAAGAGATCGTTTTTAACCTTTTCCAACTGCGTGTGGATGTTCTCTATCCGCTCATCCATCGGCTTGTCCGACAGGATTTCGTTCAAAATTACGGTTCCGGCAATCACCGCCAGCCTCGACCAATCTCGCCGAACGATATCCAAACCCTTCAGCTCCTGGGTGCATTCGAATTTTTCTCCGATCTTGGCAATCGAAACAGCCGCGTACTTCTTTTTCTTCAACAGCAGCAAGTACTTGTAGATTCCGTCGACGTCCAGCTCCAAGCATTTGTAAGTTTTATTGACGATCTGCTTGATGTTGGCACCGATCTTGAACACCTCGTCATAATCGATGCTGTTGGTGTTGATCATGATACTGTCCGTGTCACCATAGATAACCTGTTCGACAGGAAAGGGGAAGAAAATTAACACTCCAACAACAACAACCAAGCCTCCCAAACATTCGGAACGCTATTTTTAAATCGCTATATCTCTGCCGTTAGTGAACCGATTTGAACAATTTTGGGACTCACAAATTTTCCCGTGACCTTTTGGGACTTCAAATGTCGGAGCAAGTCGTGCATTTCATACAAATTACGTGGTTGATGCTCACCAGCTCGATGTTTATGCTGATAGGGACCGTACACATATTACGTAAATAAAAAATCATTTGTATGAAAAGGGGGGAGCGGGTGGGTAAAAAAACCCAGAAAAAATGCTTATGTAATATGTGTACGACTTCATATAAGTGAAATATTTTGGAATTCGTAAGATTGGGAATGTTGCCGTCTTCTACAAAAACGTTCAAGAGGTCAAAACGAAACTGTCGCAGATTATATTCTTTCGGAACTCATCCGGCTTGGCGGCGCTGGCGCATATATTATTCGTCTTATCGATTTTTTTAATTTATTTAAAGTCAACTTTCCCAAAGATCCCATATTTTTTGACACCAATTCCAGTAATTTCAGTAATTCCAGTATTTTCGCTTGCGTTTAGTGAGCGTCCTTTTCCCATACTGCTTTTCATTGAAACTTGAAATGGCCTGTGCTCAGTCAGTTTTGTGGTTTTATCCCAAATTTGCTCAGGTTTTCGGAGGACACTCGGAACATGGGATGCAGTCGAGTGGACGTGGTGGCGTATGTTCGATTTTTTAAGCCACCCTAATAATAATTTATGTTGTAATAAATACGACACCAATACTACTGCAGTGAATGAATGTTTTTATTGCACCAATACTTCCAAAACTTTGTTTTGGTACTCAACCAACCTTCACCTTAAAGAAACCATACGAAAAATCGTCCGGAAATTCGTTTTGAAGTTCCTCCGGGAATTCTTTTCGGTTTTTATCTTGGAAATTCCTCCAGAAATAATTTAGAAAAATGCTAATCATTCTTTTAGACACTCTTTTAGTGATTTCTTTGAAAAATTCCTTGGAAAACTGATCCCGAAATTCCTTCGGAAGTTCCTTCAGGAATTGCTTAGAAAAATCCTAACTTATTTAGTATTTTTTAATATATTCATAAAGAATTTCCGAGGGAATACTCAGAAGAACTGAAAAAGTAATCCCTAAGTGATTTCCCGAATAAATTCCTAGATTTCACCAAGAATAGCTTCGGAAATTCTCCAGAAATTCTTTTGAAGATGGCAAAACGTTTTTTGTTTAGTTGGTTAAAGCACCAGTCTAGCGTACTGTAGGGTCATGGGTTCAAGTCCCATCGACGGGAAAGTGGTTACCTCCAATCAGCCTTCAAGGTGCAACATGTGTCACGTAAGTTTTTCCACCCAATCAAACATTGCTTGCTATGTTCGAACTTGCACATAGCAATCTGAACACGAGCTTGAACACCGATACACCTAGGCGCAATGAACAATGTTCAAACATCGGGTTTGAACTTGGGTTCAAACATGTGCACCAGAATGCCACGCTTGGGTAAATGAACCGGTTGCTAGGGAAACTATTGTTGATTCTTCACGTTTCCCAGCACTACAAAAATTCCACACATTTTTATTGGCAAAAATCCATTAATTTAATTCATGATTCTAATTAGTGCACACATAACCACTCTCCACGCGAAGTACAAATATAATCTATAATCAAATAAAATGTATGTGTGGTCTCTAATATGCAGTTATTGAATTTATGTGTGGGTACAAATTGCATATATTTGGGTCGCCAAATTGCAAAAATTTATGTGTGCGACAAATATATTCAATATAAAGAATTTTTTCGGTGAGCCTTGTCATTCATACCACGAACAGAGAATTCAACCAAACATCAATGAAGGTATGATTGAAAAATTGAAACATTTTGTGCACATTTTTTTCACTTGCATAACGAAGCAATTATAGAGGTGAGGTCTTGATTCAGGCCCTTCATTCACGACGTCTTAGGTTCGAATCTGCTCTGAGCGGAGCTTTTTGTTCCATTTTCGAGGTTCTGAAAGCAATTCTTTTTAGGATTTCGGGATTCTGCAACCACCAAAAAACTGATTAGTTCATATTTCTAAAAGTTTGGGATAAGATTTTTCTGACACGTTTATAAGGGGATAAATTATTCTACTTACTTTGCGAGAGTCCGAGAATCTGAAGCGAAGTTCTGGATTGCATAGAGATTTCTTTATTTCAGGAAGACAGGGATTAACGGGGCTTTAATTCCAGTTTCGTATTTTTTTAGATTGTAATAATTGAAGATTTTATCTTTTATGAGAGCCATGTAGTTTATAGGACTTTTATGTTTAAGGATTTGTGGGCTCATTTCTGACCTGGAGCTCCATCGTTTGTGAATTTTCTTTGTATTGTATAATGTCATCGGCGTACTATTTATACATAGCAATGTAGAATACATTATGGACAGACCCCCTACTATATTTTAAAATTTCTATCAATTTAAATGTTTGGTTAACAACCAGTTCTTCACCCTCCCCCACTAAAAATGTGTCTTTGAACTTTTTGGAATCAACATCTATATTTTATTCACGATATGCAAATCCCATCGTAGGGAGTGAGTGCTAGTAATGGACCCCGTGCGTATAATGGACCCCCTGAACAAAAACCAAGAGTTTACGCTTGAATCTACAATTTCCTGCAAACTTCCATAGGATAAAGTTGCTTCACTTATCAGGGTAGTAGTTCCATACAATTGTTTAGCACTGGGAGACTGAGATTTAGTTATATTAAAAAATTTACGAATGTAAACGCGCTAGAGGGTCCATTACTAGCACAGAAGGGGGGGTCCATAATGCAACGTACACACCAGTCAAACAGTTTGACGAACATTGACTCCGCCCCCAAGAAAACGCTTCGGTTGCTGCTTTGTTTGAACGTGTGTGAAGTTGTTCGAACAACCATTTGACAGTTGGCGGCTCGGTTGGAAAAAATTAAAACGGTTTGATTTTGGTTTGAGTTGTCGTGGGTGGAGTCAAGGTTCGCCGAACATGTTTGAGCATTTGTAGTGAAGTTGCACAAACCCCCATATATTTTTTGTTGGTTGGTGCTCAAGTTGGCGTTTCGGTCGTTCGTGTGTGATGTTGTTGGTCGAATAAATTGATTGTTCGTGCCGCTGTTGGTAAAACTTGATGGATGTTTGAATAAACGAGAGGTGGAGTCAATGTTGGTCGAACTGCTTGACCGTGTGTACGTTCCATAATAGGCAACAGGAACATGTGGAAATGGAACATGTTAATCAAATGGGGGGAGGGACCATAATACGTATGTAAACAAACTCGATATTGCGTATTATGGACCTAGCGGTGGCCATAATAGGCAACCTGGCTACATAATTTTAAAATACATATTTTAGTAATAAAAATGAATGTTTTACCATGTGTTATGTACGAAACGCGATGCTGATACCTGTTGCTTGTCATCTAGTGCTGCAGAATGGCAATTTGTCATGAGTCTTACTCTAGCGAAGCGATTGAAGTAAGTTTCTGTCATTAAGGGGTCCATTACTAGCACTCACTACCTATCTAACAAAACAAAATGCATGCTTGCATATGTAACGGATATAAAATACTTGAAGGTCTACATTTTAGAATCATGTTGGGCAATATGTATTAACGTTCTGAACAAATAAAAATAGAGACCTATTTTACCTCGTTTAGAACATAAACGCAAGGATGCTTTAAATAATTATAACATTGGAGGCAGCCGATTGTCTTACCGGTCAAATGCACATAATATTCAGTTGTTATGAATATTAAGAATAATATCTGAAGATTTTATGCAAAATGTTGAATAAAAAAAATGTTGTGATATTGAGATATCGGACCAAGCGCAAACTGTGGGTAGGCGGTTAATTATCTTATTCAGCTATTCCACCACCCGACAAGGGCTGCAAAGTGCTATTTATAAAACTGAAACCATTCATGTGCCATTTTCTAAAAAAAATCCAAAGAAAAGGATTCAAACATTAGTGTTCTTAGTGAACGCCAAACGAGTTACCACTAGACCATCTCCTCTACTGAAGAAGAGAAACCATTTGACCAACATGAACAGATGAACAGCATACTGTGTGCAGGGTGGCCACCGAACCGGAAAAAACGGGAAAAGCGGGAAAAAGACGGGAAATTGAAGTCACCGGGAAAAAAGCGGGAAAAACCGGGAATTTAGGACATGAACCGGGAAAAACAAATTTCGTCATGTTACGTTCAAAATTCATCAAAGTTTTTAATGAAGTTGATATAAGTAAAATATTCACTTTTTTAATGTTTATTACTCAGTTGCATTATAACCGAATTATTTGATTTTAGTACATATTGTGTATGAGATACAAAAATAAAGTGAATCTTTTTTAGATCCAGTTAGTGTTTTGGAGGTTTTTGAAGACAATAAATGTTTCTATGATGGTTCAAAGCCCCTTCCTGCTCTAGAAGAGGAGGATCCCTTACAAATAAAACACTAATTTTCTGCATAACTCGAAAACTAATCAAGTAAATCGAACCAAATTTGGCAGTTGGAAAAACAACAAGATTCGACGTTTGCTCTGCCAAATGAAATCGAAACGCAGAGCAAAAATTAAAACTCAAATTGTGAATACAAACTGAATGTTTTTGCTAACTAATTCATTTTGGGCGAGACAAAATTCGACGAGTCAGCTAGTTAATCATGAATATTGTATTATGAGGCATCGAATATCGAAATATGCATTTTTTGGGAGAATGTATTCAGCTTCAAGTTATTCTTCTAATGCCCAAGCTTCCCTTACGTATTTCTATTATATTTTTAATTTGAGCGAGGCCTAATTTGAGCGTAATCAGTCATAAAAAACCCTCCTGACAATAATAGAACAAAACCTGCCAAAGCCGTCATTCCCCCTATTTTAATATATGTTCACGAGGAATTATAATGAAAAATTCTACAAATCAATTAAAACTGTTAATTTTTTGATACTTTGTTTATTCTGTGCATACATATTTTGTGATACGAGGTTTTGTTTGTAATATTTTAAAGAGTAAAATATCTTTAGTTCAGTATAACTTACCTAATATAATGGAAGGGTATGATAGTGCACGATATAATCTAAAATAATTTTCTAACTTGTTATACCAAAAATTAGGAATAAGTTCCAAAACTAGCCAAGATTTGATTTGAATGAATAAAAAGCTTTAAAATAGGAAATAAAATTCTACAAATTACAAATGTAAAATTTATTAAATTAAGGTACCACGGGACAAGTGGGACCTAAAAAACACTAGTTCAGCGAAATTGTCAACGCATGAATTTACTTTATAACAAGAGAGAATTGTGTACCTATTGATTAAAGCATTTCGCATAACACGTTGTTAGTAATTTAATGCATCTGATGCAAAGGTACAAATTATCAGTTGCTTTGATATTAAACTGACTTTCGCGCTCCTATTCGGTCAGAAAATAATACACTTGTACACCAAAAACTTTTAAAACCATTTAGAATTTTTTTAAGGTAGATAAAAACCGGGAAAATGCAATAAATTTCATCGGGAAAAGCGGGAAAAAACCGGGAAATTGAAAATCGAAATTCAGTGGCCACCCTGTGTGTGTAAACTGATGTTTAAACTTCCAGTTCAAACCCGTGTGTTTAAACTTGGGCGCACACACGTGTTCAAAGTGGGTGCGATTTTATTTAGGTTTATGATGAATTCGGTTTGGATCTAGTATGCATGTTTGAGTACGAACATGCACACGGGAAAACTGCACTTGTTTGAACACGGTTCATGTTTTCGTGAAGACTGCCTCCAATACATTTCCCAAATCAATATCTTCCACATAACGGACATATTCACATATAAGTTTTCATAACATTGTAAATTAACGTCCAAGTCGGGTGGTTTAATCCCCGGAAATAGGCAATTAACTTTGATTGAACTGAACCTGAGTTGCGTTCTCTTGCCTATCCAATTCCAGCCAATTCTTTAGGCTGGTTTACGCGTACAGGAAAGGCGAAGTTTTATAGTGGCTCCTAATCAATTGTGAGGACATATTTCCAGAGGAATGTTCAAAGGAACTCCGGGAAAATCCCCGAAGGAACCTCCGGAGGAATTTCAGGAGCAACTTCCTAAGGAATTTACGAAGGGACCTCCGGAGGAACTTCCCGAGGAATTTCCAAAGAAACTTTAGGAGGAATTCCCGGAAGAACTTCCGAAGGAATTCTGCGATGAACCTCCGGAGGAATTTCCTGAGGAATTCCTGGAGGAACTTCCTGAGAATCTTCCGGAGAAATTTCCGGACGACTGCCTGGAGGAATTTCCTGAGGAATTCCCGGAGAAACTTCCCGAGGAACTTTCGGAAGAACTCCCGGAGAAGCACTTGTAAGTGGAAATAAAACACTTGCGTGTTGGTCAAATTCTGAACAAAGAATGAAAATTGATTGATCTCGTTTAGATTACTAAACAATGGTTACTAAGGGTGCTCCAGGTTACACTCTATGGCACACTAAATTGATGGACTACTTAGATCGCAGCTATTCAGTATTCCAACACTCCTCCTTAACCTTCGATCCCACATAACTTTATAAACTGGTTGTGCTTCTGTTTCGCCAAAGCCTTTGTGCATCCATCAGCCGGATGTTCATTTGTTGAGATGTAATGGAGTTTGATGTTACCCTTTTCTTCTACGTCCTTTACAAAGTGATAGCAAATGGATACGTGCTTTGTCCGGGGATTCGAACTGCCGTTGCGTGCCATACATATCGAGGATTGATTGTCACAAAATATTGGTAGGGGTAGTAGGGGCAATATGAACATACGGGGCAATATGAGCCACCCTCATTTTGTGCTTATTGACAAGTTTTATCATGTAAAAGTTATATGATCTTTAAGAGGATGCTAAACATATGCATCAACGTGAAAACCGCATTAAAATTCAATTCAAACATGAAAATACACTTGAAAATGTAAATTTTCGCTGCATAGGCAAAATTATTATAAGATTTGAAGTTTATAAATAAGGTTTTGACACAAAACTGGTTAAAATACAGGTCAAAAATACACCACAATCAAAAGATATATTAAAATTGAATATTGTACACACATGTTTGTATTGATACAAATCTGAATTTATCATAAAACTTTTTTTTTCCCAAAACCAATCACTATGGGGCAATATGGGCATACCTGCACAGAGCAAGATATCAGGGCTTAAAATACGAACAAGTTCAAATTTCAGTAGTCAAATACAAGAATATTATCATATATGTAAGATCAATTACGGAAAAATTACAACAGCGCATTACTGCGATTGAAACAGAAAAAAGGACCATTGGCCAATTGAAATGTGGCTGTTCAAACGGTGAAGAGTGGCAAATCGGTTCAGTCCGCTGTTGTGCGGTTTTTTAATTTTATTTGGTATGGAATACTCACAACTGTTGTAGGAATATCATATTCTTCCATATTACGCCTAAATAAACATTTTGAATGGGTGGCCGATACTGCTCCAAATGGTGGCTCATATTGCCCCGTATAGTCGGGAACATACATTGAAATCAATACATTTTCAAAAGTGCATTCCAACAATTTCCAAACGCATTTTTCGTCATTCATCGATGTATTATGAAAGATAACATTCTCTAGTATAAGTCAACTACATTTGAACGATGTTTTTTAAGCTTTTCAGCGCTTTTCGGAACGATTTCCTTAGGTGGCCCATATTGCCCCGATCACCCCTAATGTTTGCTTGTCGTTGATTTGCAGAAAAAGTTGCTGCCACCAGAGCGCCTCTTGTGTTGTCCGAGATAATGCAATGTAATCCGCTTCACAAGACGATAGAGCCACGCATGGTTGTTGTAATGTTCGAATTAAATTAATTAAGAGTGTAAAACGGTACGGTAAAACAGTAAACGGGAGTCTCTGAAGAGATGCTAGATGAATAAATGATTCATTCGAACTTGAGCCGTGATCAAGAGCGGAGACAAACTTACAGCGTTTTTTAATATATATTACGAAAGAGTTTCTTATTCCTTAATAGTGATTTCTACCTCGATTATAGTCCACCTCGATACAACGTTAGTAGCGCATGTTGAAAGTTAACAGTTGTCTCTTTACACTCCACGAAACTGCTCCTCCCATCTTCTTGAAAATATATCCAGTAGTCGATTTGCGTTTATCCGGATCTCTTCCCCAATCCGCATGAGTATAGCCGGTAAACTGAGAATTGCCATCTTCTATGTACGTTAACTTCAAACCGGTCGTGCCACGTAGGTAGCGCATAATTCGTTTTACCGCCTCCCAGTGCTACATTCCACCAGTGCTATATTCGTACCACTGGTGAATATACTTCATTGTAATCAATTCCAGCTCTCTGAGAACTTCCTTTGATGACTAGCCGTGCTTTATATCGTTCTACTTCACTATCTGTTCCTCGCTTAGTTTTGGAAGACCCATTTATTGCGGATCGGCTTCCTGCCTCGTGATAAATTTGTCAAAATCCAGGTTTCATTTTCGTGTAACGCACGCATTTCCTCTTGCATCGCCTCAGTCCAGTGATGGTGATCTGCTCGCTCTAGTGCCTCAGCATAAGTCGTCGGATCATCAGCCCTGCCATCGTAGTTATCATTGCCAAACGGTTCAGGGATATTATGTACAGAAGTTGAACTCAAGCAAACGGAATCGGAATACTTGGCAGGAAATAAGCGCTCCCGTCCGCTGAGCCTCAACCCTTGTTGCTCATCAACTGGTCTTGTAAGTTGAATGGGAGCGCTTGTTCAGGTGCGACACTATTTGCAGAACATTCTGATAAACTTGGATCTCCAGAACCACTACCATGGATGGGCGAAGCTTCTCCAATTAGAGCCAAGAACGAAATTTCATTTTGGGTATTGTTTTCATCCGTTTCTATCCAGATAAAGAGCTCTATGAACTCTACAGCTTCTTGAGGTCGTATCTTCTCAAATTTTGGCGGTTGAACTTTATTTAAAATTGCTACATCTCTGCTGATTATTACGTTGCCAGAATCAGGGTTATAAATATGAAATCCTTTTGAATTCTGTGCATAGCCGACAGAAATACTCTCGCAAGACTTAGCATCAAACTTTCTTCTTTTTTGCTTCGGTATGTGAAACATAGCACGAGATCCAAACACCTTCAAATGTTGTAGATCTGGTTTCCGTTTGGACCATGCGTAACCATATCAAGGCTCAAGAAAAATGGGCGATGAAAAGAGCAGTCTGCATATTTTACCACCGGCGGTGTGTCGTCTGTCTCTTTCCGTCCTTCGAGAAATTGTGATTGTGGTAATGCAATATCGAGAAATAACATAACCGCTTATTTACAAAATACGGATTTGTGTAGGTGTGCGTTACCAATCTGTGTTCCTCCTTAAGTGACCTTGACGGACTACGATTTACCAGGTATGCTGCTGTGGATATAGCTTCTGCCCAATTTTTTTTTGGTAATTGAAAATTTATATCATGCACCTTGCCTTTTCAACTAGCGAGTGGTTCATCCGCTCGGCAACACCATTTTGCTCTGGGGTGTATGGACAACTAGTTTGATGTATGATGCCATCACGCTGCATGCTCCTCCGCATTCTTGAATTGATATATTCTGTTCGTTTGTCTTTCTACTCGCAATTTGAACTGCTCATACACTTCGGCCACTCGATGCTTAGACTCCACACAGTACACAAATACTTTCCTGCTGGCATCGTCGATAAAGGTGACAAAGAAAAAAGGTGACTTTTTCCCAGTGATGGAACTTCAATAGGACCGCATACTGCCGAGTGCACCATGTCCAGTAAGACACGTAGACAAGCAGCGCAATCTGGAACAGCTTCCTCCTTCAAACTTATGCCCTTATGCCATTGATAACAGTTTCATCATGCTTTGCTGATTTAGATGTCCTAATCGCTTGTGCCAGATGTTTGAATCCACTGTCAGGAAAGACTGCTCGGCCTTCTTAAGGTTCAATCTATACAAACCGTCTTCCTCTGTTCCTGATGCAATGAAACCATCTTCATTATCCACAACTTCGCATTTTGTCATCTTTTTTTTTTGCAAATTTTGCTAATTGATAATAAATTAGTTAAATACTCACGCTCCTCTAATGTGGACGTGTACTATACACATGTGGAAGTATTGGCTTGAGAAATGGATTGCGAGTGATTTGACTATGCGTCCAATTTGGGAATCTCGAGCTCGTTCAGTAGCCTCTAGGTTGCGAAGGCCGACGGAAGTCCTTCGTAGCTTAGTTGTTTAAAGCACCAGTCTAGCGTACTGTAGGGTCATGGGTTCGAGTCCCATCGAAGGGAAAGTGGTTACCTCCAATACATTTTCCAAATCAATGTCTTCCACATAACGTACATATTCATATATGAGTTTTCATAACATTGTAAATTAACGTTCAAGTCGGGTGGTTTAATCCCCGGAAATAGGCAATTAACTTTGATTGAACTGAATAAATTAGTTACCAAGTCAGGAACCAGTAACACGTCCTGAACTTCGATATTTTTACTTCGATATCCAGTTCAACGAGCCCTTCCGCAACTGATTGGATGGACTGGTTGTTTGCGGTGTCTATGGAGTTCACAATACGCTCTTGTTTCTTGAAACCTTCTTCACTTCTGGTCATATGACTACTTGCAGCCGAATCGAAGTACCATTCTTCTTCTGTTCCTCTGCCCACAGCCAACATTGCGCACAAAGTCTTTCCCTTGAGTTTCGTTTGCTGCTTTTGTGGACAGTTCAATGCGTAATGACCTGGTTAATGACAGTTGAAGCAGTTTCCATTTTTCTTCTCACTCTTCAATTGTCTTTATTTCTGCTTGGTATATAATGCTTTTTCCATTCCACACTGTTTCAGTGATTGCTTTTACGTCTTGAAGAATTTTAGCCTTGACAGTATCAGCAGTTAGTTTAATGCCCGAAGCTTGCAGACCCATACCTATTCATCGGGTTATAATACTCCGGCAATCCTTTCAGTAACAGCGATGCCAACCACTGATCATTTACTTCAAATCAAATCTCCCTTAAGTTTTGTGCCGTTGCAACTACGTATTTTTCGACGAAGCCATGTTCTTCTAATTTCACAGAGGTAAGCTTATCCAACAATCCAGCCCATTGTCTTGGAACGCCTTCTGCAGATTTTCCTATGCTTCTTTTGCGGTTCTCTGCGGCTATAATTGTTGTTCTCCAAACAATAACGCTCGATCAATGATTTCCGGATCAACCTCTTGACCTTCTATCGGTTTCTCTGCTCGCCAGGAACCTTTTCTTATCAGCGTCATCTCCATTGCGAATGCCCACGATGCATAATTTTCACTTCCGCGCAGCTTCTCCATACTTGAGAGATTTATAGGGTTTCCTAAGACATGAACAAAACATCCAAGCCGCAAGCTATCACTACCAGCTGGTAATTCTGTGCCGCTATTTGTCGTCCTTGTACTTCTGCCTGAGCTGCTTCCAGCAATACTGTCATTATCGACCGAATCTCTCGGAATCACGGCTGTGAATTCTGCTTATCATTGTATTCAGGCTAAGGCCAACTCTATGCTCATAACTAATTGTAAGTGGAAATAAAATACTTGCGTGTTGGTCATAGTCTGAACAAATAATGAAAATTTATTGATCCCATTTGGATTACTAAACAATTGTTACTAAGGGTGCTCAAGGTTACACTATATGGTATATGGCACTGCACGGAAACGTATCTTTCTCTTTCGTTCCTCATATATTTTGACGTTTACTGGCCTTGTTGTTTTCAAATTTCTTTGCAGCGAGAAAGAGACGAAGCAGTCCGTGCAGTGCCCTATACTAAATTTATGAATTACTTATATCGCAGATTATTCAGTATTCCAACAGAAACTTCTGGAGGAATTCCTGAAGGAATTTTAGGAGGAACTTTCGGAGGAATTTACGAAGCAACTTTCGGAGGAATTTCCGAAAGAACTCCGGGAAGAATTTCCAAAGGAACATCAGGATAAATTCCCGGAGGAACTTCTTGAGAATTCCCAAACTTCTGAAGGAATTCCTGGTAATGAACATTCGTCAAGCTAATGTGTTGCAGAGTAATCAGGTCTTCAACATGATGGATATGATTACTTGGCAGCTTTGTCAATCGTAAGGATTTCAAAATATTTGACTGATCAAATTCTCACATATACACTAGCGCCACCAAGCGAATAAGTCCCGAAATAATATGATCCGTACCAATATGGTTTTATGGCCGGGCACATAGCCAGAATGTCGGACAGTAATCCGGTGAAAATGGTTCTCGACACCGATCCGACGGGAACAAAAAGGCGAGGTGCACAGCGAGCAAGGTGAATCGATGAGGAGGACGATTTGTAGGGCTGTTACAAACTAGTCGAATTCCAATCCGCGAAATTCGCGACTGGCAAATTGAAATCCGCGACTGTAGAAACAAATTCGCGACAAACAAAAATATTTTTTTTTTCAAAACACGTTTTATAAATGCAAAATTTCAATATTTTTGCTTCTAATCTATTGGAATATTCGTTGATAGAAAAGAAAATGAAAGAACCTTCGCTAATTTATGTAATACCCAAAACTGCATAGTAAACGCTTCAAGCATATCACGAGCCACAGAAAATATATGTGCAGCGTTGAACTATGCCCGAAAGAAATGTTGTATCGATGCATTTCGTTATGAGTTGGTTGGGCAGATGGCAGTCTGTTGTCATACACTGAGGAAAATGCACGTATGATTTTCAATCAAACGCTTTATGAAAATTTTCCACAACGAATCGATATGAATTTCGATATGTTGCCTTATGAAGGACGATTTTCATTTAAAGTGCGGTAGAGACTGGGTTCGAACCATGGACGTCGGGGTTGTGAGGCCACTATGTAGACCACACGCCCATCGACGCTTGGGTATCGAAGAGGTAACTGCGTATAAGAATCACTGTTGGTGGAATAATCGATCGAATATTCATAAGGCGCCAGTTATGAATTTCGATAGTCCAGTTCGCTGAGTGTAGGTAAATACCAGTTAGATCAAGGGCTATATGTATTTGAATTATACTTTTTAGTACGCTATATAATTTTCTTCTAATCTCTACCATCGTTTTACAAGGGCATGGACGCATAAATTATCTGTCAGGCTGTTTATTGATCATTCATTTCATTGTGTACTTCCATCAATCCGCCAGGAAGTAATAAGACCAATTTCTTCAAAAGCAAGCAGAGGCCAGAACAAAGCTTGACGAATCTGATTAAAAAGCACTCAGGCAGAATGATACCAGAGGCGGACAGGCACGGTTCTAAGGCCTGCGAATTTTTAAAAAATAGGATAATGTTATTGATTTGAAAAATGATGTCATTACCACTACGTATGAGATAATGGATGGATATTGCTATGCTTATACAACACGATCCTGAAATCTAACTCCCACGAGTCCGGTGCCAACGCATTTCGACCAATCTCACTCACCAGCTGCATGGCTAAACTCTTCGAACGGATCATTAATCGCCGGTTGATCACCGAACTAGACTTGAGTGGACGACTCGACAAGCGCCAACATGCTTTTCGGACAGGACACGGTACGGACACGTATTTTGCCGAGCTTGAAAGGTCGCTACCTACCACTGACGAACACTGTCTTATTGCATCTCTTGATCTGTCGAAGGCGTACGACACCACCTGGCGACATGGCATACTACGAACCTTGAAATCTTGGCGAATTCGAGGGCGCATGCAAATCTTCCTCTCGGAGCGCACCTTCCAGGTGTCCATAGGGGGGGACACATGTCTCAACAATATTCGCAGGAGAACGGAGTTCCACAGGGTTCCGTCTTGTCCGTGACGTTGTTCCTCGTGGCCATGCAGCCGATCTTCCGTGTGCTGCCAGACGGAGTTCAAATTCTTTTGTACGCGGATGATATCCTTCTCGTAGTACGAAGGTCAAAGGAGAAGGTTTGCACCGGAAACTGCATGCGGCAGTCAAGGCAGTAGATAAGTGGACGAAGAGTGTTGGATTCACCATATCAGCGACGAAATCGCAAACATTCTATTGTAGTCCAAATGCACGCCGTGAGCCGACACAGAGCATCACCATAGACCGATCCCCCATCCCGAAGACCAATCGCCTGAGGATTCTAGGTGTCACTCTCGACCGAACACTTACGTTCAAACCGCACTGTAAGATGGCCAAGAAAGCTTGCGAATCGCGACTAAGGATCCTGCAGATGATCGGAGCGAAACTTCCGCGTGGCAATCGCACGACTCTTATGCAGGTAGGCTCGGCTTTAATCACCGCTAAGCTGACATATGGAATAGGATTAGTTAGCCGAGGAGGTCCGGAAACACTGCAAAGTCTCGCTCCCGCATACAACACAATGGTCCGCTACGCTTCCGGAGCATTCGTACCTAGCCCGATTAACTCGGTCATGGCTGAAGCTAGCAATGTACCGTTCGAACTATTGACAGTTCAATCTATCGCACGGACGGCCATTCGGATGTTAGCTGAAATTCGACACAACAGCATCCTTTCGCTGGTTCATCGAGCTTCCGACCGTGTACTCGAAGTAACGGGTACAGCGCTTCCCGCTGTCGGCCAGCTTATAAGACAGAGCAATCGTGTTTGGCACGCACGAAAACCGTCGATGGGATGTAAAGAACAGTGTCCGAGCCGGCGACCCACCAGACAGAGTTCGTCCAGTCGTCCAACAGCTACTTTCCACCTAATTTCACAGGTCGACAGTAATTTACACAGATGGCTCCAAGCATGATGACAAGGTAGGGTCCGCCTTCCACTCCCATGGCCTAGTCGGAAAGTTTAGTCTCCCAAAAGAATGCAGCGTCTTCTCGGCTGAGGCGTATGCCATCAAGAAGGCAGTAACTATGCGAAATATCAATGACGACTTGGTGATACTAACGGACTCTGCAAGCTGCTTGTTGGCGTTAGAATCGGGAGCATCGAAACATCCGTGGATCCAGGAAATAGAACAAACAGCACAAAACAAACCTGTCCGTTTCTGCTGGATCCCCGGGCACACTGGTGTGAACGGAAATACTGTGGCTGATCAACTAGCGAACGAGGCCAGGGAACAGCCTGTCATTGACACGCCTATCCCTGGAGAAGATGCGTTACGAATGGTAAAACAGGCGATACGACTCCGGTGGGACCGTCAGTGGTATGAGTGTAGAGACGCGAAGCTGAGGGAGATAAAATACGATACGAATAGGTGGGCAGACCAGGGTAGCGTAGCCGACCAGCGTGCCCTAACTCGGTTGAGAATTGGCCACACGCGGCTGACCCACTCTTTCCTGCTGAAAAAGGATCCTCCGCCCACCTGCGATTGCTGTGGAACCGTAAACGACGTACGACACCTTATTTTGCATTGCCGGAAGTATGAGAAAGAACGACAGGAGAACGACATCAGCACTACTAGTCTGAGAGATGCCCTGAGTAATGATGAAGGAAGAACAAAGAAACTTATGGTGTTCTTGCACCAAACGCGATTATACGAGCAACTCTGAATGGTGGGAGGTCTTAAAAATGGTATCAGCAAAATTATATCATCGGCAGAGCTACACGAAGCCTTTTCTCAGTGCCGGCTGTTGCCGGCAGATCGGGATACAATCGTGTAGTAATTTCGGCAACGGCTGGCACTGTGGGGCAAAACGTCCTACAGGTCAGTACTCGTTTATTCCAACCGCCAACAGATACTGTCTCGCAAAAAATTCCAGGTCGCTACCAAGCAGCAGCAGTCCTCTCATCCGGGAAAGGGCCCCGACGAATCGTCGAAGAAATATTACACAAAGCGCTTCCCCAGTGCTGGCTGTTGTCGGTGTTTTCAAGACTAGTGTAATGGTTTCGACAGCGGCTGGCACTGTGGGGCAAAGCGTCCCACAGGCAAGTTCCAGCTCTGAGCTAATATCCTCACAGGTTATCGTGGCACCTTTTCTCCCACAGATGACCAACCAACGCAGAGCAGAGTTCGCTGCAGACTTCGGCACGAGTTGTCGTTACGGCGGCGCCTCCGGTCTACAGTACCACATGCATTACATAATTCTTTGTTTGCACAGGGGAAGATCCATAAAGTACGTCACGCAAAAATTGGCGATTTTCAACCCCCTCTCCCCCCTTCGTCACGTTTTTTGTAACAAATCCCCAAAATTTTTGTAAGGATCGTCACGCTGCTCAGATCCCCTCTCCCCCCTAGAGGCGTGACGTACTTTGTGGACGGCCCCAGAAGAAGTGACTGACAATTTATTCGTTAGGACGAGAGAAGGAGAAGGTGAAGCTGAAGAGAAGAAAGATTATGAGATGGTTTCCTCTCTCGAAGGGAAAGGGCGAATAATTTTGAATGTCATTTCAATTAGTTGTAAATCAAAATTTTAGACGCATACTCCCTGACACGAATGCACCCATGGCGGTGTGAAGTGTCTCTAATAAACAAACAAACAACAAACAACACGGCAGACTCGACACGTTGTTCATTTGCAGGAAGAGCATCAAGCGAAGATAAGATGCACTAGAGATCCCAAAAGAGGCTGTAGGCTTCATGGTAGGTCGCGTACACGATGGCGTTTTGCAATTTAATGTGGACCTGAGGGTACTAAACTGAGGATTGAATGAGTACGTAAGAGTTAATGAATCTATATCGCAGTGAAGCTGGGTAAACGGAAATAGTTAGATTCTGCCACCACATGTGCAAACTAGTTCGTAAGTGAGTAATCTTCCAAACTAAGAGGGGACTTGTCAGGATCTAGCGATTAACCATCTATAGTGAGCATAACAATGCCGTATGTGCTATCCATCGTAGGCTTCTTTTGGAGTCTCAAGATTCAAGTTCAATCAGACAGTTTGTTGCAACTGGGTGGTCACGAATAAACTCTCAATGGATATGAGAACAGCGAGAAATTTTGAAGCACAGGTAATGGAACAAAAACGCATGGAACTGAAAAAAATAGCCTACCAAAAAGTGATTGGAATACATAATAAAACAAAGGACGAATACTGAAATGTTTGAATGAGATGCCTGTAATAGTGGGAGTCATTAAGCACGGTACAAAACTGGACTCAACTGATGGTTGGGCAATGAAAAAAACCTATCTATCGTTCAAGCGACAATATTCGGATTTCTGAATATCGCTCCAACCATCCCAATCTAGACCTTAATCCTTCAGCAGCAAGTTAACACACCACGCGCAAAAAAAGATAACTGCGAGACACTCGAGGATGCAGATGAACCAGATTCCCACCACCATAGGGGCGGCAGGAACCCCAGGATTCCAGTCCTCACGGAAAAGCCGGAACCGTGGGAACCCTATCATCACAATTTTTGTCTATTTTATTAGTGTTTTTGTGTTTTTTATCTGCCAAATTTTATCCTTACAATAATTTCTATGTGGCAATTTTAATTCAAAACAACTGGCGAAGCCTTTGGTTGGCTCACAAGGCGACGCTTCTGGTCCGGCTTTCCTCTTAATTTAAATTGCTATTGGCAGAACTAAAGGTTGGCTCGCGAAAGGAATCCTTCTGATTTCTTTCCTCTTTTGTATTGAACCTAATATTACAAATCAAAAACACATAATAAAGACAGTTCGATCAGCTATCAGTTCCGTCCCGGCAGTTGTAGGTGTGAATATTAATGCGTTTAATCCGACTTTATCGTCGACCCTCTATGCAGTGCAAGTAATCATAATTGTAATTCCGGAATAAGTGGCACAAATGTTCCAAGCAATAAAATAAATAGTTCTCGGCATTTCGGGTATCTTTAAATGGGGGTCTACTACGAAAGGCCGAATCAAAAAAGGCCGAATCACGAATGGCCGAATTTCAAAAGGCCGAAAGCAAAAAAGGCCGAATGCACAAAAGGCCGAAACCACAAAAGGCCGAATATAATCGGCAGACCAACAAAGTGGACCGGAGCGCTCGCGCGCTCGCTCCGGTCCACTTTGTTGGTTTGCCGATTTTATTCAGACTTTTTTTATTCAAATACCTAATATAATTTAGAATATTCGGATTATTTTGTGATTTCTCAGTGAAGTCTTGTGAGGTAAGTTTCTCTTAAATTGGGAGAAAATGATATGCATTGAGGAACACCGCGTTACCGCAAGTTATACAGCTTTTGGTCAAAAGCATAATAATTGAAAAAGTCTATTTTGTTTAGCTTCTGATGTCGCAATTAGATCATGAGTAGTGCGCATCATTAGCACAATACACAACCATGCATCATGAAGCGCACAACTCCTACATTGATGCAAATCGGCAATTCGATTCTGTGAGCCATGAATCCGTAGGAATTTAACTCGGGCTCTTGCATTAGATTTGGGAATTTAACTTTTCCCAATACTACTGATAATGATTACTACGTCAGCAAAGGAAGAAAAAAGAGAGCTCTTGGATTACTCCGTTACTTTAAAGTGATAATATTTATACGTATGTTCATGCTTTCATTACTGCAATGAAGATTGATCTATTATGCAATATATAAGGAATCAAATTGACTCTGTAAACACCGTCATACAACTTCTTTCAATTGAAAGATTGAACTTCGACGTTGAACTGACGTTAAATACCTCAACTGAATAAGATTGATTAGATTGCTGCTAGTAGTTGCAAAACACGTGGACAAGTTTTTCTTAATGGGGCAGCATAATAAAAGTAAACGTAAATTTGTGAATATTCCAAGTTCTCTTAATTGAAAGATTGAAACTTTTGTAATGATTCGGCCTTTTGTGTTATTCGGCCTTTTGAGATTCGGCCTTTTGTATCATTCGGCCTTTCGTGGTTCGGCCTTCTGGGTTTTCGGCCTTTTGTGGTATGCTAGAACATTTTCGGCCTTTTGTGATTCGGCCTTCTGTGGTTCGGCCTTTTGTGATTCGGCCTTTTGTACTGATCCCGTATGATCGATCTGGCAATTCGAGCGACTTTCTATGCATCCACTTAAACCAACATCCATACGACTATTGAAGGGTTATTCGAATACCATGTGTTTGGATCTTTGACGGATTGCTTATATTGCAAATGCCCAAATAATTGACATGTTGAATTTTTCCTAAAATTAAATTGAGGAAATCGCGATTTTCGCGAGAGTGTAATTATAAATCCGCGATTTTCGCGACAATGTTTGACGAAACCGCGATTTTCGCGACTGGAAGGGTAAATCCGCGACAAATCCGCGAAATTCGCGAAAAACGCGAAAATCGCGAAATCCGCGACAGTTGTAACAGCCCTGGATTTGCGAACCCTCCGCAGACTGCGTGGTTGGCGACGTGCAGCCATAGATCGAGCTGAATTGAGCAGACTTTTACGCATTGCACAGGTCACTCCGGCCTTAGTCTGATAATAAATAAATAAAAACAAAATGTTTTTGACCCCCTGAATAATTCTGTAAAATATGGCAACTTTCTAAATCTCACGGATTCCAAAATATCTAACTGAACGAGTTATTCCCATATATACTAGCGCCGCCAAGTAGATGAGCTCCGAAATGCTATGATCTGCAACAGTTTCGTTTTATTCTCTTGAACAATTCTGTAGAAGATAGCAACTTTCTAAATTTTTCGGATTCCAAAATATTTTACTTCTATCAGTATGAACATCTAGCAGGTGAGCACCAACAACGCTGTGTATGAAATTCACGACTTGGTCCGACTTTTTAAGGTATCGAGTGGTCCAAAAAGATCCGATTAGAGGTTTCAACTTTTCAGATAAATCTTGGAGGACGGGAAAATTTGTGAGTCCAAAAATCGTTCAAATCGGATCTCTAATGGCTGAGTTATAGCGATTTGAAAATAGTGTTCCAACTTTTTTCGAGGAGTGAGTGTTAAAAAGAAAATATTATCAGAAACCAAAAAATATTACACCAACCTGATAATTCAGTTTTTCCACTATGCTCTTGGTGTTCATAAGAATTTCCCGACCTTTTTGCGTGATCAGTGCGGCCATGTGCTGAGCATAGAATCGGGATCTGGTGTAACCCAAACACCCGTACAGGGAATTGGCCGTAAGCTTGAGCGCCATCTGACGAATGTTGTACTGCATCTTAAGTTCCGGTGCCAGACCGGATGCTTTCATCAGCTGTTTCACTGATTTTCTGCTCTCGACGAGTTTACGAATTTGGCGGGGCAATATTCCCATTTCGTTTGTTTGTAGGATCTCGGCGCCGGAGTTCTCGTCATCTACCGCATCGGTCGTCGGCGGTGGTAGCACCGTGGTGAAACAAATATTGTACTCCTGGATGATGCTGGGGTAAAGGGAGTTGAAATCCATCAGCAGGATGAATTTGTCGTAGAATCCCTTTATCGGTTCCAACACAAGACCGCCGGAGTATGCCGCCTTATTTTTAGGCTTGCGCCGATCAGCAGCCGCTTCCGGTTTCTCCTGGTTAAAACCTGGTATTTAAAGAAAAAATATTATTCTAAACGACTTTATTGGCAATCTCAAAAAAAACTTACCCGGTCCAGCCCTGGGAGCCTTATCCGGCACGATGTAGTCCTTTTCGGTAAACGCATGCAGGAGCAGGAATTCGTTCCTCTCGGCTCGACCCCCGTGTAAAGTCCGGTTCATTAAATTCCCTGCAATCTGAGTGATCTGCAATGCCAGTGGCAGCACGTTTAGCTCGCACATAATTCTCATCGTAAAGTAATTATCCTGCATGGTCAGCACGATCAGCTCCTTCAGTTCCGATGAGTTTTCGTACATTCCAGGAATGTCGTCCAGCAACACGTCTTTTCGAGAACCCTCCTTGACCTTTAGCACTTCCGTACAGAGAGTGGCCAAGTCGTAACTCCTGGATTTAATCAGTTCCTCCGCGCTGGTCTTCACATCGAGTACCATCCGACCTACAAAGAAGTCGTCCACTCGCTTGCTCGACGGCATCTTCATCTTCAGTCGGCCAATACGAGCCCATTGTGGAATCTTCATTGCCATTAACCTCTGGCATATCAAATCAAGCTGAAATCCGTAAACATCGTGTGTGACCACAAGGTCCGGATCAATGTTTCCGTACATCGAAAGGAACCAATTCAACAGGGTTCGTTCGTTTTCGCATTTGGTCACTTTGGTTTTCAGCGTCGGGTCTTGTGGGTTGAAATCGTGGGGCCAGCTGGTTCCAGCTGGACGAGCGGCTCCACAAAAATGGCGATTGAAGGGCTGACTTGGAGGGGGTTTGTTCAGCGGGAATCGATCGTGAACCAGCATGGATATCATCGCAATCTCGTTGGTGGCCTTATTGAGGATGCTACGTACATTAATTGCGCATATTACAAGCGGAGGAGGTGCCATGGTTGATGCATCTTGGGCCACACTTATGCAATTGATTCCTGGAACTTCGTACTCGACTTTGCTGTGACTGGCAGGGCTGGGGCTTGCTTTAAAGTTCTTCATCTCCAACCAACAGGGACCCTTAACCTTCCGTTCCAGTAGGAATTGTTCCACGATATTTGTATTGGTTCCGAAGATATGGGAAATTGTACGATACTTCCGCTCTGTGTCCGGCGGTGGAAGTTTGGCACTGTATCTAACTTCCAGGTACTCACTCTCAGCTGGAATTTTCAAATTGGCCATAGAGCTCGTGTAAGCAAAGTTCTTCGTCACCACCTTTGTTCTATACTTGGTAATCTTCAAACTAGTGCTAATGTCGTTGCAGAACTCGTTGTAAACATCCAGCATGCTCACGTCCTTTTCGGTATCCATTCCGCTGGAGATGTTGTATTCCTTCTCTCTTGCTAACATGTACATACAGCGGTCCACGTTCTGAACATGGATACAAACAGACTGGAACTCGTTTACCTTCTTCCCTGTGGCCATTTTACCAAAAATATACATCTCCCCCTGTCTCTTGGTTGGATCTGACCAGGCATCCCAAAACCAAAACCTTACTGTTTCGCCTCCGTCCGTAGAACAAGTGCCTTCCGGAATGCACATGTCCATATCGGCTATCATATCATCATCCAATTCCGTTTCGCAAATATTTCCCCATCCACTTAGCAATTTGTCTGAATCAAGTTTGACTTCTGCCTTAACTTCTACTTTGACTTGGCTCAATGGGCATTTCTGGGTCACCTGGGTTTCTACTTCCGCTCCTGTTAGATCGAAATCATCATCCAAAAAGTCGTTTTCCAAATGGGACAATTCTGCTGCTTCCACAGCAACAGGCTCTGATTTAACTTCAACCTCGTCTATTCTGACGGGCTCTGGTGGAATTTCCTCAGATATCTTCATCGGCTCCTTCCTCGATACAGAAACCGCAGCCTTAGTTTTCTGCTTAGTCGAGCTTTGCTTCAGAACACGGTCCAACATCTCTTCGTCACTGTCCGCCTCCTCGACTTTTTCAGTTTTCTTTATGTTCTTGCTAAAGTTTTCCATATATTTCCGCATTTCTTCGTCCTTGTCGACAGGTTTCGATTTCGGGGTCATCTTCAACGGACGTATCTCCGTTGTCTGATTCGTGGAGCCCTGCTTTTGACCACCATCCTTCTCTGAACTGAGTTCTCCTAAAATATCTGCCAGCACATCATCGTCCGCTATTTTCACCTTTGATTCATGTTCCTTGTTGAAGTAATTCTTCAGGGACTTCCGTCCCGTTACCGGTGCTGTTTCCTCGCGTGTTCGTTTCTTTCCCTTCGGGTCTTTTTGTTTCTTCTTACTTCGGCTAGGTCCCTCATCTTCCAGTTCGTCCTCATCGAATACTTCTCGACCGTTTTCGACATAACCGTAGCCGGATCCATCTAAAAAAAATACATTCTTCGTTTACGAGATCTACGGCCTAATTTGTTATATTTACTAAATTATTGTAGTTATATTTTTTATTGGCAACGATAACCGGTTAATTTACGCCTATTGTAATTTGTAATTACGATTTACAAATAGTTTCCTTGACAATGTAAAAACAGACTATCATGCAAGTGTTTTTCGTAAATTTAAAAATGAACGCTAAAATATAATTACCATCATCGTCCACGAAGTCCTCCCGCTGCCTTTCGTTCACAATCTTGGCGTACTCTGTTTCGTCCACTTCGTCGTAAACGTTTTTAATATCGTCCACCTCGTACTTGTGCTTACCGCCGGCTGCTTTAACATTCCTCAGCTTCTCCAGTGCCGCAAACCGGCCATGTTTATCAATCCGCCGCCGTTTGCTTCTTTGCTCCGAACCTGAGAATCACAAAAAAAAAACGCAATCAATTACCTCCTTTGAACAGAATGGTTATATTTTCCTACTTGGAGAGTCACACATTTTTCAACAATTTAGAGTTATTCAATTAATTTATATTTAAAAATAGCAATTTAAAAAACCATAAAAATCTCCGCGAAAACGATGCTTCCTTGCTTTAGTCGTAAATTTAATTTGCTTTCGCGCCAAACCATGAAAATTCTTGTTTGTCAGCTGTCACAAATGCTTCGAAAATGTCCCCATAAAACATTTGACAGATGGGAAATTTGCAGGTACACCGACGAAGTCGGGTGCCGACGAAACCAACTGTTTTTATCGCCGACGAAATCGGGTGTTGACTTTGGTGTCGACGAAACAAACTGTTTTTATCACCGACGAAATCGGGTGTCGTGAAAATCAACCTAAAATAAATTAAAGTGTGAATATCTTTATTATGTAAGTTGAAAAATATGGTGCAGTTCAATGGCAAGTACAGGGGTAGACAAAAAGGTTGAGATAGGGGAAGTTTTGTCGAAATTCAAATCAGCAAATAACTTTGCTTAGAATAAACCGATTTTGATAAAACCGGAAACTCTTCTAGCATCAGAGATGTTCCGGGTTTTCCGAAGGCATACTAAAAAGGCTGTATTATTCCGGCTGTCATTTTATGTTACGTTTACTATCATTGTGTTTTCTGCTTTCTTCAAAACTAGAACTAATCTGACGACCAATGCTGGTTGTAGATTGAAAATCCTTCAGATATACGCAGAGATATGGCCATCTACATGAAAACGGTCTGTTTGTGTGTATGGATGTGTGTGGGCAAAAAGTATCGACAATTTTTCCGCAACAAGTTTCTCGCAACAAGTTTCGGCGGGAAATTCATTTTCTTATTAAAAATTAGCCGGATCTATCGGCTCATATGTTATGGCCAAAATACATTTTTTTATATTTTTTTCTTATATTAATCAGTGTAAAATTTAGCGTGATGAACCAGTTCTTGACTACAACATTCTATGCAATAACACGTAAAGAAGTCCATTTTTGGGCATTTATCTTAAATACTATACTCTTTTACCTTCATCATTTGCTCGCAGCAAATTGCATTCGACGAGGATTCCTATTCCATTGTTTCCTATGGTAAATTGGCCGGATCAGACTGAATCTGAAGCTAAGTTTCTGCCAGATTATGGAGGTTGAATCGCACATTGATAAATCACATTTTTATTATTTTCGTTCATTTTCTACCGGTTAATCCCAACGAGGGACAACTATCGACACCAGGAAGACGACTTCCAGCCTGGTCCTTGCATGTCGCACCTATCAACACATCAACGCCGGAACCTAAGGCTTTTTGTCCTATTTGGAAGAAGGCGTGACCAAACTAATGCCAACGGTGCCGGCCAGAATCCAGGCATACAATGGTATGAGGCATGAGCTGCTGGGAGAACCATCCATCGTTCACACCGCGAAAATCGGGTGACTGCGGTGGGCCGGGTACGTAGCCAGAATTTCAGACAGTAACCCGGTTAAAATGGTTCTCGACAACGATCCGACGGGCACAAGAAGGCGAGGTGCGCAGCGGGCAAGGTGGATCGATCAGGTGGAAGATGACTTGTGGACCCTCCGTAGACTGCGTGGTTGGCGACGTGTAGCCACGGACCGAGCCGAATCGAGAAGACTCTTATATACCGCACAGGCCAATTCGGCTTTAGTCTGAATAAATAAATAATGGTATGAGGCAAGCTCTGCAGCACAACTTAACCAACCGTTTGTTTGTCAACTAAATCAACTTATTAAATAAAAATAAATCACCATATTACGTCGGGTTATGTTTGCTTTCCGATTTAAACATCCGATTTATAGCTTATTTTAGAAGATCAGAAACAACCGATTTTATCGGGAATCGTCTGCTATTCATTAAAATACAATTACTAAATCGAGCTATTTATTTGCTTTTCATCAGCCGATTTCGTCAGCTATATTTTATTATTCAATTGAATCAGTTGATTAATAATGTGATTCTTTGGGTTTTCATCGGTCGATTTCGTCGGTTTAA
Source organism: Armigeres subalbatus (assembly GCF_024139115.2). NCBI lineage: Eukaryota > Metazoa > Arthropoda > Insecta > Diptera > Culicidae > Armigeres > Armigeres subalbatus. The sequence goes on along the minus strand of NC_085141.1, from coordinate 6,375,149 downwards.
CTGCTTTTTTGCGCTAGACTACGTTAGCCGATTAATCTGCCAACTAAGTTGCTTCAAATCTGTTGATTTGGTTGGCCGATTTAAAGTATTGTTTAATCGCTAAACGCCCCTGTAAAGCTCCCATAAGCGTCTGTGCAACAAACAACCGATTCGTCGGATACAAAGTAGGCCGATCCAACCGACGAAACCCGACTAAGTCGGGGGAAAAGTCGGTAGGATGTTTTATGGGGGTCGAAAACAAAAAAAACGAACGGCGGGATTGATTCCCCATACACTGATGCTACGTTTTGACAGCGCAAGTGAATTGAACAACTCAATGAATTATTGGCAGTGGCTGCTTTTCTACTCGCCGCTACCACATCCAGGCGCTATAGTATATGCGTAAAATAGCCAGCATGAGTTAACCGCCAGATATTTGTATGGCGAAAGACATCTAACGCGGTTTTTCTCAAAATTAGGAACTTTTCATGAAAAACTATTTGGTACCGGTTATGTAGAAAGGTGTCCGCTACTACGCCTACCAAATATTTTTTCAATGAAGGTGCTTAATTTTGAGAAATCGAACCTTAGATGCCTTTCGCCATACTGATTTCAGAAAGTTAACTCCTAGTGTGCCGCTGTAAGCACGCTCAAAGCAGGCGATTCATTGACTTGCCAAAAGTCGAACATGTTCAACTTTCTTTTCGTTCAAGTGAATTGAATTAAGGTGTTTACACTTTCAATTCGCGTTCGATTCAAGCGACTTGCTCAATTCACTTGCCTTGTCTAAACGTAGCATGAATCTAAACGTTCAATCAAAGTGTTCCCTTGGTTTGTACGTTTACTTCGACATTGTTGTTTCAAAAGGGGAAAGTCGTTGGGGCAGCAGGGACCATGTCCAAGGGCTTGACGACCCCTCCCCAGCTGTCTGTGAGTCAGGGAGAACTGCCTAGGGCGTGGTGGGATTTAGCAGTGGGCTCTGCTAAAATCCCTCCCAAAAAATACAAGTGCCCGTAAGCAGACTCTATCAAAGCGACTGTGTGCCGCTTCAAAAGCACAAGCCCAGGGAGTGCCATTGGCACATCAGGATCGATCCCAGTAAGATCCTGATTATGGTATACTGGTTGCATGTTATTGGTCTTGTTTTTGGATATTGAGATATTGTGAACGCGAGGGCTGGTAGTCTGGTTATTCTATTCTCTTAGTAAGGCCGGGTGACACCGACCTGAAACGGCGAATGGGCTAATGGCCAGGCTGTCTTCCGTCCCCTAAAACCGTGGCGGGCCTTGTAGCACGCGGTACAATCCTGTCGCTCAGCTGGCAGCTGAGTGGGAGTAGGCTCAGATGCTTTTCCCTGACTAGCGCTGATCTGGCTCTGAACACGAAAGTGTCAACCCTCGCATGGCCTCCCTGCATGCCGCAAGGTATGTATAGATAACCATGGGATCGCGAAGGCGACTACACCAGCAGGATTCGACAGCAGCCGCAAGGGGGACCCAACAGCGATGAATTCTAACAACACAAAACACAAAACGTCGAGGGATGCAGGTGAGGCGAATGGTGGTAAGGAGAACCCTTTCACCAGACGTAGCGGCCTTGAAAGGTCTCCCCAAAGATCGCCGGGGGAAGGCGATGGAGAAGCCCGTGGAGGGTCTGAGGAGGTGCCGGTTGAAGTAAAGATGGACGGCCCCACCCTGACCCGCGTCATCAAATCTGTGATGGTGAACCACGAAAAACGCGGTGGTCACACGATGGAGGTAGCCACGGAGGTATCCGACGTTGTCGTTCCTAGACAACCGGGTTAAGTACAGCAAGGATCTGAAACTTGCTGTGCAGGCACTCTGTGCCCTAGTAGTTGAGGCTAAATCGGAGTGGAGGTCCCTACTAGAGGCCAGCAAGAGTGCGGAGAGAGAGCTCCGCAAACTTGTCAAGGAGCGGAAGCAGGCGGATAAGGACAAAGAGGAGGCAGAATCGAAAATTCGTCTCCTGTCCGAGGGCAAACGACTGGCGGAGAGCCAGGTCGAGGAACTCCGCAAAAGGATGGCTGTAACAGGGGCGACCCCGAAGCTGAGTAAGGTTACGCAGGAGGCGAACCTGAAAGCAGCTGTCGAGAAGTCTGCAGCCCCGAAGCCAGAGAAAAGGAAAAAGGTCGAGCAGAAGGATGGCCATCCCAAGCCGGTGAACCCAGTGCCCCCACCATCGAGGACCACTGAAGCTCGCCGGGAGGAAGATCTACCGTGGAGGGAGGTCGTGAATCCCAAGAAGGCGAGAAGGCAACGGCAGCAGGCGGCAGAGAAAGCGGCAGGCGGAGCGATACGCGCCACTGTTAAGAAGGGTAGAGCCCAGAAGGAGACGGGTGCGCCTTCCAATGTCAGTGGTAAGCGTAAAGACAGAGGCGAGGCGATTATCGTCAGTACTGACGACAAGAGCTACGCCGAAGTCTTGAAGGCCATGAGAGTTAATGACAAACTCGCTGGCCTAGGAGAGGATGTCAACTGCATCCGAAGGACGCGGAGAGGCGAGATGATTCTCGTCTTGAAGCGGGATGCTGCTCAGAAGAGTACTGAGTACAAAAAGTTGACGGAGGAAGTCCTGGGCGATGGGGTTCAAGTAAGAGCCCTATGTCCAGTTTCGAACATCCAGTGCAAGGGCCTGGATGAAGTAACCGAGGCTAGAGACCTGGTCGACGCACTGAGAGATCAGTGCAATGTCGAGATCCAGGAATCTACGGTTCGGTTACGCAAAGCTTCGCTGGAATGCAGGTTGCCTCATTCCAAGTACCTCAGGCTGAGGCCAAAAAGGTAATGGATAAGGCTAAACTGAAAGTGGGTTGGTCGGTATGTCCGCTAAGTATAAGCCAACCGCTTCAGACCTGTTTCAGGTGTCTTGGCAACGGTCATAAGTCTTATGACTGTAAAGGACCTGATCGCAGTAAGCTATGCCGTAGGTGTGGAGCTGAAGGCCACCAAGCTCGCACCTGTCAGGCTGCACCAAGGTGTCTGATCTGTCCCCGGGTACAGACAACAGACACCTCACCGGTGTCCAGGCTTGTCCGGCCTCTAGAAGGATCCAGACACGCAGGTAACACAGCTGAATCTGAACCACTGCAAGGCGGCTCAATTGCTGCTACAACAGTCGGTTACTGAGTGTAAAGCTGATGTAGCTTTGCTGTCCGATCCATACCGCATCCCTGCCGGTAACGGTAGTTGGATTGCGGATAAGTCTCAGATGGTGGCCATCTGGACTTGCGGGCGATATCCCATCCAGGAGATAGTATCATCACCTGATGATGAGGGTTTCGTTATAGCAAAGGTAAACGGTGTTTACTTTTGTAGCTGTTACTGTCCTCCCAGGTGGAGTATAGTGCAGTTTACTAGGGTAGTGGACATGCTTGTAGCGAAACTAACTGGCTTAAAACCATTAGTTGTAGCCGGCGACTTCAATGCGTGGGCAGTGGACTAGGGATCCCGGTCCACAAACGCCAGAGGACATATCCTGCTAGAGTCGCTAGCGGTATTGAACGTAGTCCTGCTGAATGAAGGCCAAGTGCCAACGTTCAGGGGACCGAACGGTGATTCATGCATCGATGTGACCTTCTGCAGCGCGGGATGGACGGTGGAGCCAGAATGGGAGGTTCATGAGGGGCATACCTCCAGCGATCATCAGGAAATTCGTTTTATGATCCGGTATACCCCCGTAGCAACCACAACCCGGATAAAAAATATCATTAAAATATCATACATTTTATTGTTACATCACCATTTAAAACATAGTTACTACAATTGAATAGAATGGAATTCAAACATTTAAAGCACATAAGAATTAATGGTTTTCCACGATTAAATGAATGGTAAATGGGATTTTTACAATAACAAATGGGGGTTGTTATGTATCTTTACAATAAAAAAATCGAAAATTTTCCATACAAAATTCAGAGCAAAACAATTGATTTTACGGTTCTTCAATGAGATGATTTCAAAGGACAAAACCATAGAAAACAATGTGTTTCAAATGTTTTTCATACTTTTTTTCATTGTTTTACAGTAGAAATACAATACTATTTGGAATACATCTCACACCAATACTACAATAGAAATACAATACAATTAAAGGTCTTACAATTCATTTTATTTCTTTGCTTTGAAATTTAGTTTTAACTAAATTTTAGAGTTTATTTTATCCTGTTACTGAGCGCTCTTCAAAGCTACTCGCTGAGCATGCCGTAAGTGTTGCTGCTGGTAAAGAGTACTGGTGTTCGTAGTCTAATTGTAATAATTGCGGTGCTTGATGCGGCCGCTATCTTCCGGCATCCTCTTTGGGACTGATCCTGTGGATGATGAACATTATAAAAAATGTCAATGGTCTTCAAGCGGACATAGAAAATATGAAGAAAAGTTACCTGTATCAGCTCTTATATTCGGTGGATATGACTAACGAATAGCAGCAGCTGTTTTGTATGGAAAACGTTGACGATTGATGGCAAACTACGGTTTCCAGTGAGCTTCATAGTTCTGAAAGAAACAAGTCAACATGTTAACTAAAACGAAGGAACTACTTTGGTGATAACAATCAAGAACTTCCCGGGAAGTCCTATACAGATTTTCCCGCATGGTCAGTTAATCAAAACCTTCACAACACTTACAAGCACTTAGGCACTTACCATCATGACAAGGCACAGTAGACAATGATTCACTATTCAACCACTAGCAGAATCAAAAAAAGCGGAAAGCAAAGAAGCGTCTTGCACTTTGACCGTTCGATTTTTTTTATTTTTCCCCAATCACAAACAAAACATTACACGCTTAAATGGAATTAGTTTTCCACGGAGTAAAAAAAAATAAATATAAAAACTTTTTTTAAATTATTTTAATTATTGCAGAGATGCGATTTTTTTAAGATCTGAAATATAATTTATATATAAAAAAAAATTGTTTCTCAACAGTGGAAACTATTGTTATTTTATAGTTTTCGTTGTTGCATCATTATTACAAATACTTCAAACATTCACTTATTTTTTTCAGATTTTCGTCTTTAAAAATGGATTTTTGATCAACGAAATGGACTTATTTAAAAATTTGGTCAAAAGTTTAATTAACATAAGCGAACCACAACAATATTATGGAATGATTGGTGACATTTGGGTTTATTGTTCTTTTGATGTAAATACAATATAGATGTTTTTCAACTGTAAGTTATCTACATTAAATGAACAGTCGATTGTATTGTTCACCATACAATCTATAATATTCCAATGGATTAAACCATACAAGGTACTGTAAATTTTTATCCGGGAAGGCGGATCGGCAAAGCCGATCTAGGATGGCGCACCTCGCAGTTCAACCCAGAACTCTTGGAGGAATCACTACGATGGGAGACGCGAACAACGGGATTAAGTGGCGACGAGTTAATCGATGTACTAACCCGTACATGCGATGTGACGATGCCTAGGAGGACCAAACCTCCCGGAAACCGGCAACCTGTGTACTGGTGGACTGACACAATTGCAGACCTTCGTAGAACCTGTCTTCGAGCAAAGAGAAGGCTGCGACGTGCCAGAACAGACGCTGATAAGGTCGAGAGACGCAGGGTGTTCCAGACAGCGAGCAGAGCTCTGAACTACGAAATCAAATGTAGTAAGAGAGCCTGCTTCGAGCGGCTGTGCAGGATGGCAAACGACAATCCATGGGGAGATGCATACAGGATGGTGATGGCTAGGACCAATACCACGCCACCTGAGAAATCTCCGGGATGTTGGCCAAAATAGTCGACAGGTTGTTTCCGAGGCATGAATCATCGAACTGGCCCGCTACACCGTACGAGTCAGTTGACGTGGTACCGCTAGTGACTAACGAAGAGCTTATCGTAGCCGCAAGAAAACTTAAGCTCAATAAGGCGCCAGGCCCGGATGGTATTCCAAACCTGGCCCTTAAACACGCCATTCTTGCCAATCCAGATATGTTCAGGAGCTGCCTCCAGAGATGCATGGACGAAGGAAACTTCCCAGATCGATGGAAACGGCAGAAATTGGTGCTATTACCGAAGCCTGGCAAACAGCCGGGGATCCTTCGGCATACAGACCAATTTGCCTACTCGACACAGCTGGAAAGCTGCTAGAGAGGGTCATTCTGAATAGATTGTCGGCTTATACAGAGTGTGCTGGTGGCTTATCTAGCAACCAGTATGGCTTCCGTAAGGGCCGTTCTACCATCGAAGCAATTCGAGCGGTAACGGATACGGCCAAGATAGCGAGAGGTTTAAACAGAAGAGGTATTAGGTACTGCGCGTTGATTACACTTGATGTAAAAACGCGTTTAACAATGCTAGCTGGGCAGCAATTGCTGACTCCCTGCACCGATTGAGAGTTCCGGATTACCTGTGCAGGATACTGAAAAGCTATTTTCAGAATAGGGTGCTGTTATACGACACTGATGCTGGTCAAAAGTCGATCGTAGTGTCCGCGGGTGTTCCACAGGGATCGATCCTTGGACCGGTTCTGTGGAATATTATGTACGATGGAGTATTACGCCTAAGTCTCCCGGCCGGTGTGAAAATAGAAGGCTTCGCGGATGACGTAATGCTAGAGGTAACAGGAGACACTCTCGACGAAGTCGAACTGAAGGCTTCATACGCGATTGGCAGAGTGGAGGAATGGCTCAACTCGAGGCGGTTGTCCCTTGCACATCACAAGACGGAAGTCGTGGTAGTGCATAACCGTCATGGGTTGCAACAGGCGAGAATAAGAGTAGGGACCTGCACAGTTAACTCCGTGAGGTCTCTCAAGCATCTGGGCGTGATGATCGATGATAAGCTCAATTTTACGAGCCACGTCGATTATGCATGTCAGCGGGCTTCATTGGCGATAAAATCTTTATCACGAATGATGTCCAACAGATCGACGGTGCATAGTCAAGTGCGTAGGCTGATAGCTGGCGTAGCATTGTCTATCATCCGTTATGGCGTGCTGGCATGGGTCGTAGCACTAAAAGCCAAGTACAATGTAAAGAAATTGATCAGAGTACACCGGCTGATGTGTTTACGTGTCGCGAGCGCATATCGCACCATATCATATGAGGCGGTGTGCGTTATAGCTGGAATGATGCCGATCGACATACTCTTAGAGGAGGATGTGGAGTGCTACAACGAAAGGTGCAAGGTGCGAGTGCGACGGTGCAAGTGCGACGTGTCAAGAGAGCAGCTTCGTTGCTTAAATGGCAAAGAGCATGGGACACCGCAGTCAAAGGTCGTTGGACCCACAGACTGATTCCAGATGTGTCCAACTGGGTTGATAGGAAGCATGGTCAAGTCAACTTCCACCTAACACAGGTGTTGTCTGAACATGGCTGCTTTAAGAAATTCCTACACAGGTTTGGCTTCGCAGATTCTGCGGAGTGTCCTGAATGTGTAGGTGAGGTAGAATCGGCAGAGCATGTGATGTTCGCATGCCCGCGATTCGAGATAGAACGCAATGCCATGCTGCTTATTAGTGGTATGGATACAACCCCGGACAACCTCGTCGAGAGGATGTGCCGGGAGGAAGCTATATGGAATGCGGTGAACACAGCATCTTGACAGATTATGTCGAAACTGCAGCGGTGGTGGCGTCTTTAACAAAACCAACGTGTGCAGTAAGGGCACCTGTGATGCAGTGAACACTTTGCTCATCCCGACAACCAACATGTCGTGGGTGGGCTGCGGGGACCTCAGTATGTAGATATAGAGGTCATTGCGGTTCACGCGCGGTGGTTGTTGTCGGGGTGCTCGTCTCCAACGTGAGATTATGATACGGACCGTTAGGTCACTATCATAGCTTGCGATCGACGGGTGGTGAGGTAGCCACCCTTGAAGTCAATGTTGTGTGTATTGACGTCAAGTGCGTTAGCATAGGCGTGAGCGTTCTCAATGGTCCCCCCCTGATGTATTGCTTAATTGCGGGCCGGGGGTACGGACTAGCGAAAGGGTTTTGGTTTTAGTGGGTCGGGTAAGAGTTACATGACATACCCATCCCCACACTACCTGAGTACCTCCTCAGGTGTCTGGTTGCAGATTTCCGTTTACCCTTGCTCAAGAAAAAAAAAAAAAAAAAGGGCGAAAGTCGCAAACGTAAACATTGACTTCTGCTGATTTCAGGAAGATTAGAGACTTCTGGCGGTATTTTCCACTTCCGTTCGATAGAAGGCGCGGAGCGCCACCAGTTCCAAGTGGTTGTTAGCTGAGAGCAGTCCTAGTTGTTGAGGAATTTGCAGGAGAAGGCATTGTTTTCGTTTGCGACATTGGCCCTTATGAAACAACTGTGTCGACTTGCTAGGTGGACACGGTCGGTAGAGTAGCCGTTCCACCAAGTGTTCGTTAAGGTGATTATACAGTCAAGCCATGTGGTGAATTTCAAAACCAGCGTAATATTTTTTGTACATTGCTGAAATTAAAGTCGATTGCTTAGCATGAGTAATCAAACGATCTACAGATGTTGTGATCCCCATGGGCGTTGTTGTTCTCTCAATTCGTGCTCTTGAAAAACCACTAGAAAAAGCACGTGGTTTCCAAGATGGCCGATTTGTGGCTTTATTGTATAATCACCTTAAAGTAGTCGCTAGAGTATCCGCTGTTGGTTTGAGCGAGACAAAGTAAACGTCAAAAAATTCCAACCAGCAATCTGAGTGAAAGAGCGAATATTTGTTTACCGGCCACCACGTGCTTTTTGGAATTTGCATTTTTGGCGGTAAAGGTAGCCTCACACCTCGAGAATTTGGATCGCGGATTTTTTCCCCATGTATTTTTGCATATGCGATGTTTTCGGGATTTGGACACGGAAAATCAAAATCCGGGCCCCATTTAAAATGCACGGGGACCAAAATCCGGTGGAAAATTTTCCCGAGGTGTAAGGTAGCCTTAAGGTAGCCTCACACCTCGGGAATTTGGTCCGCGGATTTTTTCCTCATGCATTTTTGCATATGCGATGTTTTCGGGATTTGGGCACGGAAAATCAAAATCCCGGCCCCATTTAAAATGCACGGGGATCAAAATCCGGCGGAAAATTTTCCCGAGGTGTAAAGTAGCCTTTAAGGCCACCTTACACCTCGGGAATTTGGTCCGCGGATTTTTCCCCATGCATTTTTGCATATGCGATGTTTTCGGGATTTGGGCACGGAAAATCAAAATCCCGGCCCCATTTAAAATGCACGGGGACCAAAATCCGGAGGAAAATTTTCCCGAGGTGTAAGGCAGCCTTTAAGGTAGCCTCACACCTCGGGAATTTGGTCCGCGGATTTTTTCCCCATGTGTTTTTGCATATGCGATGTTTTCAGAATTTGGGCACGGAAAATAAAAATCCCGGCCCCCTTTAAAATACACGGGGGCAAAAATCCGGCGGAAAATTTTCCCGAGGTTTAAAGGTAGCCTCAAACCTCGGGAATTTGATCCGCGGATTTTTTCCTCATGCATTTTTGCATATGCGATGTTTTCGGGATTTGGACACGGAAAGTCAAAATCCCGGCCCCCTTTAAAATACACGGGGACCAAATTCCGGCGGAAAATTTTCCCGAGGTGTAAGGCAGCCGTTAAATGGGGCCGGGATTTTGATTTTCCGTGCCCGAATTCCGAAAACATCGCATATGTAAAAATCCATGGGGAAGAAATCCGCCGACCAAATTCCCGAGGTGTGAGGCTACCTTTAGATGTATATAATATTTATTACCTGATCGTGAGATATAAAATGTTTAATACTTGCCGCAAAAAACCCCGAAAAAAATACATACACAGAAAAAGAAACATGGTTTTATGAAATATTTTGCCTTCTTCATTTAAAAAGCGTTAAATTTTCTCTAAAATAAAAGTAGAATTAATTACTGTAAAATTTATGTGTTGGTTTTGAAAATGTTTTTCGCCTACTTAGAGTTAGAAATACTACACCCAAAATAATTGTCACGTTATAGCTACGTGAAAACATACGTGGATTTTTTCCACAGCATTTTTCACGTAACAATTAACTGATTCGAAGGTGCAGGAACTCAGTTCCACTCAATCGAATGTCACCAGTATCCCACATGAAGGTTACGTGACTGCTTCATGACTTTCAAGGTTTTATTTATTTAATTTTTTATTTAAAGAAATAAGAAACAAAAATATAATTCGTTTTCAGTTTTTATTTAAAGTAAAAGTGATATATTTATATATATTTGAAACATTTTGATGAATTTCCGTGTGGTAGATTTTTTTTGTTGACCGGGAAACGGATCCGAAAGCGGGAGAAGCAGTTGAGAATTTTGGCAGTTTTTATGGCGGATTTGCACATGACCGATGATTTTGCTGCAAAAGTATACGAAAACATCATTACAAAACGGATATATAATAAGAAATAGAACTAACCTTATGAGGAACTGATTTCGCGTAATGAACACTTAGGAAAATTATTTTGTGCACAACACTGACTTGCAAATGTTTTAATGGTCGATTCTGACAGCTGAGTGAGTTCCCAGCCAATGTTTTAAAGACATGAAATTCACGTAAATCGTACCGTTTATTTTGGCGAATTTCAAGAAATTGTATTTAATGTTCACTATATACCATTACGTCAGGTGAAATAAATGGTGTCAGTGAAATTTAGTGGTTACGTGATTTTTCACGTGTAGTTGACGGGTTTATTATTCTGAGTGTAGAATTAGAGATCGGCAAAGACGCCATCTTGTTTCCAATCGAACCGTCAAAAGCGGTTCCAATTCAACTTGTTTACTTTTTGTTCCCATAAGAAGCAAGCAAAAAGTTCAAGTGCTCCCAGTATTATTTTCACGACTTCATGCATTTTCATACGTTGCCATTTCGACAGTTTTTCACTTCGCCGGTCTCTGGTTATAGGGTTGCTACTTAGAGTGTATATTTAAAAGTTTTTCTTTTCAACACAAACATTGTAAATTGTCAAACCACCTATTTCAAAATACTTTTTTTTCTGTTCTGTCAGTGACAGACACAGTTGTTGTTCATGATCGCTTGCCGGAGGATGTGGTCTGCTTTTATTTTTTATAATAATAATAAATTAAACAAAATCTTAAGTTTTCCTACGGCACCGTGGTAAATTTTAACACAGGTAAGTAGTTAAAATATTACACTGTATGATAAATTGTTTGCATAAGCTCCGGCGATTTATTATTACTGATTTCACGCCATTCTTCTTTTCTAGAGTCTAAGATCTTTCATCATCCGATTCAGAATGCTATGTTGGCGAGAAACATTAATTTTTTTTTACAATATTGCGCCTTTTGCACTTTATAAGAGTTCTGCGAGATTTTTTTTCTCACAGTCATCTTTTTCTCACACTCAACACACTCAAAAAAGTTTGATTTTCCGTGTATAATGTTTGTGTGTGAGTTCTCAATCTGAAAACAAATAGGGCACTGCACGGACTACTTTGTCTCTTTTTCGCTGCAAAGAAATTAGAAAACAACAAGGCCAGTAAACGTCAAAATGTATGAGGAACGAAAGAGAAAGAGATGTTTCTGTGCAGTGCCCTATTAGGCTTTCAGCGATCGTGTACGTACACGCACGTTTCACTCACACTTTTACTCGGTTTGTTTGCAACCACGAGCAGCTGTCACGGCAAAATCAAATGGGATTGTTTGCAACCACGAACCTGCGTTCGTGTTGGTGTGAAATGTCGGCGAGACCCTAAAGGCTGGTTTACAGTTCGGAAAACGTGTCCCGGGATTTGGTCTCCCATGTAATTTAAATGGGAGCGGGATTTGCGTTTCCCGTGACAGGAGCAGAAGTCTACACGAAAAAATATTTTCCTGAAGTGTAAACCCAATCGCGGGAATAGTGTACGGTTAAAAATCCCATGTGTAGAGATGCAAATCCCGCGGGGAAACAATTCCGTTTGAATTGTTTCCGCACGGGAAATGTGTAATCTATGACGGAAATTGATTATGGGAAGAATTTTGTGAAGTGGATAGTGAAAACTGAGAAATGTGAAAAGTGTGAAGAGAAAACTAAGGAATGATAAGCGAGAAATGAAAAAATGAATAAGTAAGCAATGGGCAATGAGCAATGAGCAGTGAGAATAAGAAGTAAGGAGTGTACAATTAGAAGTAAGAGTTGAGTAGTGAGAAATGAGTAGTGTAATGAGTAGTGAGAATGAGGCGCGAGAAGTGAAAAGTAGGAAGTGAGTTATGAAGAGTGAGAAAAGAAAAGTGATTAATGAGAAGTGAGAAGGAAGAATGATAAGTGAAAAATTAGTTGTGAGAAGTGAAATGAATAGTGAGAAGTTGGAATTGAGAATGAGAAGTAAGAAGAGTAAAGTGAGAAATGAGTACTAAGAAGTGGGAAGTGAAAAGTGCTCTAACTCATTCTCATTCACTCGCTCTAACTCATTCTCAGACACTTTCTCTCACTCATGCACTCACTCAATCTCACTCATACACACACATTCTCACTCACTCGCTCAATCTCACTAACTCTCACTTATTCACTCTCACTCAATCACTCACTAACTCTTTCTCACTCACTCACTCTCTCTCATTCACGTACTTTCACACACTCATTCTCACTCACTCACTCAACCTCACACACTCATTCTCACTTATTCACGAATTCTCACTCACTCACTTTCACTCATTTCTTCTTTCTCTCCCACTCAATCGCTCTCTCTCACTCATTCTCTCCCTTTCTCTCGCTATATCTCCCTCTTCTAATTATCTTTCCAACTCTTGTATAAAGAAATCCGAACCAAAACCCCGAAGTGTAAACTCAAGCACGGGCGAGGATACGCAGATTCTCAAATCCTGAAGTGTAAACCCAATCACGGAAAATGTTTTGACAGTGGAGACTTATCGGCGGAAAATTTTCCCTGACAAAACCCGGAGCAAAATCCCGTAACAAATCCCGCGGACACGTTTTCCAAACTGTAAAGGCTACCTTACACCTCGGGAAAATTTTCTGCCGGATTTTGGTCCCCGTGCATTTTAAATGGGGCCGGGATTTTGATTTTCCGTGCAAAAATCCCGAAAACATCGCATATGCAAAAATGCATGCGGAAAACATCCGCGGACCAAATTCCCGAGGTGTGAGGCTGCCTTAAACCAGCCTTAATAGACGTCAAATCAAGGCGGGAATCGATTTAGTGTACACGCTTACATGTGACTAACAAGAAATGGGTTATAATTGGGTAAGTTTTAGTAACAAAAATCGATCAACCCGAAATGAGAGTGAGTGTGAGAAAAAGAAGCAGGCAAATCACAATCTACACATAACTCTTCAAATTCGTGAAATCGGCAATATGTTGTTGCAGAAAATAACTACCTACTTGGAACCGAAAGGTACGTTATTTTTAAACTGCATGCCGCGCACTGCTAGTATGACAACACATACGGAACTATAATTTTTTCTCATCTTTACAGGAAAAACCCTTAGCGCAATCTGTGAACCCCAACGAGTGGCTGAATGTCTGGATCATTTTAAAACTTCATGGAAGTTTTAAGAGATGTATTGGGTGCATTTTTTCATGTTCGTATGTAGAATTTTCTATTTTTGAACTCTCACTGTTACCAAATATACTATATTAACAATATGATTCACTCTCACGAAATTTTGGCGACACCACATGTGGCGCCAACTCGCGTCCAAAAGGATCGATACACACGTAAATCGAACTACCCAAAATATGACGATCGTTTTACACACACTTCAAAATGTCATCATGAAAAAAATAGGGATGCTTGATGTTTTTTTGCAAACTTAATCGATTATGTTTAATCGAATGCAAACGGAAAATCAAATGTTGTAGCAGAAGTGTGGTAGGCATATTTTTGTGGATATAATAAATTTGATATAGCTCGCTGAACTGTATCCAGCGGGACCATTCCGGTGCACCATATCGAAATTGACGCACGCTGAAGCAGTTGGAGAGCTATACTAGGTTGCTGTGGAAGTTAACATTCTTCTTGGGCGAAACCCAATTAAAAAGCAGCTAAACGTCAGAATGTGATGTCAAAAACGCGTTGACGTTTTGTTTCCGTGTTCGGCGGGATCGATATTTTCTGGCGCGTAAAATTTTCCTTTGTTCAATGCAAAAAGTAAACAACATTGACGCTTGTCAAAACGCCCCAATTAGCGAACGGCATTCGCTAGTTGGGGTGTGGTCGTGCCCCAATTAGCGAACGATCACTGTATTGTCGCGCTAATCTTTTTCTAGAATGCTGCGGCGGTCTTACACTCGCAGGCTCGACTGCGAAGGTAAACGTCAAGATAGCCGCCGTGTTAAAAGATAGGCAGAATTTTCCCGCTCAAAACAAAACCACGTGCTTTTCGCGAAATGACAGCAGTGTTCGATTGTTTTAGTGAGAGGCAACCGGAATCACTGCGTACATGGAGAGTGTTTATCATGGCAAGTGCATACAGTGGGTGAGATTTTCATCGACACTGTTGTGTTTAGTGATCGTTGCGATTACCTGAGACGATCCCCACCGATGTGTATCCAAATGAGTGTCTAGTATAGGAACGAAATGCGTTCATATTTTATTTATGCACTTGTTCTCGCACCGGTTGCTTCTATCAAGGTTGTTGAAGTGCAATCATGCTTCGCACCGGTGGTGAATATCCGGTTGCTATAAGCCATTTTATAGAAAGCTCAAATGACAGGAGACCAAATACTAATATTTACATTTCACAAGGAACATTTGCGAAAATGAAATGAAATGATGATGATGATGACGAAATGATGGTTTACATGCAAATTTACCAAAACAAAGACCGAGCCCTTCACTCAAAATTTCGATCAGCTGTTCGAATCTGTCTCATAAAATGGCTTATTGAGGCAAACACGGAAATAAATAAAATCAGGAAAAAAATATTATTTATTTTCAAATCTTTCAGAACGCGCTCCAACTTTTGTAATATAAGTATGTGCGTAATGCATTTTGTGATTATCAGATTAGCTAGACACACATCTGCTAGGTGGTGCTAGCTTATATGCAATAATTTAGTGAGGTGGATATCTCGAGATCTATAAGACTTAGCAAGATTTTGTCTTCTACAAAGTTGTTCGGGTAGCCATAACATTTATGATGGAGACTAGTTTAGTTTGGAGTTCATACGCATAGTGGCGCTAGTGTATGAGAAATAACCTGTTAGGTTCAATATTTCTAAATCCGTTAGAGTTAGAAAGTGGCCATCTTCTACAAAGTTATCCGAATTATCTGTTAGGTTGGTTATGTTATATAAGATTTAAAAGGGTAGTCAAAACCAGAAGTTTAGTTTGAAACCGCAATACTCGTTGGCGCTCGAGTTGAGTTGAATCGAGTCAAGTACGAGACACTGAGAATGGCCTTACTGTAGAAGTCGAAATAAGTATCTGTCAAAGGTACAACCAAGTGGTGGAATTAAATGGAATTGTACGAACTCGTCTTATGGCAAGTAACTTTGTACAATACGGCAATATTCTGAAAATTCCAGATTTTGAGATATTTAACCTATCAGTTTATTTCTTATACACTAGCGCCGCTAAGCGATTGTGTTTAAAACTATACTTGCTTGCATCATGACGGTTTTCACCACCCGAACAACTTTGTGGAATACGGCAATATTCTAAAAATCAGTTTTCGAAATATCTAACCTAGCAGGTAATTTCCGAGGTAATTTCTTATATACTAGCGCCACCAAGCGGTTATATCTTAATCTAAACCTGCATAGGTCATAATGGTTTTGACCACCCGAACAACTTTGTAGAAGGCGGCAATATTCTAAAAATTACATATTTTGAGATACCTGACCTATCAGGTTATTTCCAATACACTAGCGCCGCCAAGCGGTTGTATTATTAACTAAACTTGCTTTCGTCATGATGGTTTTAATCATCCGAACAACTTTGTAGAAGACGGCAATATTCTTAAGATTTCAACTATCGAAATATCTAACCTTTTAGGTTATTGATAAGAAAATTATTTTGAGCTTTTTAGTGGAATGTTTTCACCTGTCATAAGACGAGTTTAAACAATCCCATTGAATTCCACCACTTAATTGTATCTTGACAGATACGTATTTCGACCTCAACAGTAAGGCCGTCTTCAGTGTCTCGTACTTGACTCGACTTGAAGAAAATGATCGCAGCTTTTAGGTTATTTCCAATTCACTAGCGCCGCCATGCGGTTGTATTTCAAATTAAACTTGTTTTCGTCATGATAGTTTTGACCGCCCGAACAACTTTGTAGAAGACGCCAATATTCTAAAAATTCCAGATTTCGAGATATCTAACCTATCAGGTTATTTCATATGCACTAGCGCCACCAATCAGTTGAAATCCAAACTAAACTGACCTCCATCACAATGGTTTTGATGATGAATAACCGAACCATTTTTCAGAAGACGGCACATTTCTATTTTTCTATTTTATCTCGAGATGCATAATATGTGGATTCTCCTATAGCGGGTGGTTATTAACGCACACATAAAATTTATTTGTAAATTTCTTTAGATTTTTGCCAATAAAAATGTGTGGATTTTTATTCGTGTAGGTTTGTTTTGCAGCCATCATTGCTCGACCGTATCCCACTGACAGTTCTGTATCCTAATGAGAATCAAATGTGATGTTTGTAAACAAAACACATACTATCATGAATTTTACACTGAGATGTTGGCTGCAAAAACATGGCGTCGTGCCACCCATCTGGTGGTGTGCCCTTGAAAACGCGAGTATAGAGCTTGCTGACGTTTGATCATCTTTCTCTTGTACGCGCACAGAATGGATAGAATTTGTTTTCATCGGGAAATGCTTCGGAAGCGTTTCCCGATGAAAACAAATCCTATCCCTTCCGTGCGCGTGCAAGAGAAAGATTATTAACGTCTGCAAGCCTTACACGCCCGTTTCAAATCACTTAGAGACTGAGTGAAATTGTATTGCCGTCTCTTTTTTTCTCACGGAAATCTTACTCATTTTTCGTAAAAAGTGGAACTACTCAAATTTTGAGTAGTTCCACTTTTTACGAAAATTGAGTAACTTTTCCATGGGAAAAAAAGAGACAGCAATACAATTTCACTCAGTCTCTGAGTGATTTGAAACTGGTGTGTATACTTTTAAAATTGGATTCTGGGGATTGACGAATCCAAGAGATAGAAAGAAGAAGACATGCGATGGTGAGAAACGACAAAATCGTTCATGGCGAAGTATACGGCGGCGATTTTAAAATGCTCGTATAAAATTCTAAAGGTATTCTAATTAAAAACTAATGAATGTAAAGTGTGAGAAAAATGAAAAGCTAGATTTAGAACTCATTATTCAAAAAAAAAAATTTTTTCGTGTAATGCACCTAAAATATAGATTTCCATTTTTCTCGCACTTTACCTTGATTAATTTTTAATTAGAATTGGCTTTTAATTTTATACGGACATTTTAGAATCGCTGCCGTATACTTCGCCATGAACGATTTTGTTGTTTCTCACCATCGCATGCCTTCTTCTTTTTATCACTTGGATTTGTCAATTCTGTGAGATTATCCTTATACTAATGACACACTGGTGGTATAAGTACCATGGTACAAGTTGTACCACTAGTGTGTCACCTTGTACCATGCTGGTACAACGTGGAAAACCATGGTACAATATGTACTAGGGTATATAACCGTGGTACTTGTACCATCAGTGTGTCTTTAGTATTAAGGAATTTGGAATTTCAATTGAAAACCGTTTCTGCGTTACATACACGGTTAGAAAAAAGTACCTATTATTAGGTACTTTTCACTCAAATCGGTGGTTCAGTGGGTACCCAAAATTAAGTATTTTTTTCTGGAAATTAAGTAAAATTCACATAATATTGCCGATTAAAACAATTCGAAGAGATATGTGTAGTCTGTGATTTGCCCGCTTCTTTTTCTCACACTCACTCTCATTTCGGGATGATCGATTTTTGTTACTGTAATTTACCCAATTATAACCCATTACTCGTTAGTCACATGTAAGCGTGCACACTAAATCGATTCCCGCCATGATTTGACGTCTATTTGTTTTCAGATTGAGCACTCACACACAAATATTATACACGGAAAATCAAACTTTTTTGGGTGTATGGAGTGTATGAGAAAAAGATGACTGTGAGAAAAAAATCTCGCAAAACTCTTATAAAGTGCAAAAAGCGCAATATTAAGTAAAATATACTTAATTTTAAATAGAAACTAACCAAAGGTTAGGTAAATTTCACTCAACTTTTGTAAACATGAGATTACTCAACGTTGGGTTCCCACACTTTAATGCCCTTGTTGAGTGGTTTTGCTCTTCATTTTATGACAACAAAGGGAAGAGGGAGGGAGATGCAAGAGAAAAAAAGTACCTAAAATTAGGTACTTTTTTCTAACCGTGTAATATTTTGAACAGACCTCATGAAAAGGCCTAATAATTTGCTTCGAAAATTTTGACGTTTAATCGATCCCGCCAATCATTGCTGTCATTTCTGTCAAATCAACACGCGCACGATACTTTTTGCCGGCCGCCAAATGATAGTCTTCTCTCGCTTATGCAAACGCAAAACCATATCCGGACAGTTTTTGTTGTTTTTCGTCTGCGGATCTTCCATTCCTTTCTGTCTGCACATTCCTTTTGTTCTCGTCGTCTCTCTGGGCTTCGGAAGTGCGGCAGACGACAGCGCGGTGCTCATCGCAGTTTGTTCTCACTCGCGTTTTTCATCTGTTCCCCGTTTGGTTGTTGCATGGCGAGGCGAGTTTTTCTTGGCGTTTGAAAACCTTTCCGCGAAGGACCAGTGTGTGAGCAAAGGAATTTTCCCGAGTTCCGCAGAGAATCGGTCGTTCCCTGGTGCTTCCGTCCACCGGCTAGCGAGTCGGAGTTTCCGTGTGTTCAGGCCGTACATTTTCCATCGATAAGGTAAGTCGCAAAATGGTGAAGAGTGTCCGACATGTGCTTTTTCACGTTCTTGTTGCTTTCGGTTTCCAAGGGTGATCGCCGAAAGCTACACTCCAGTTGGAGTGATTGACGTCCTAAATTACGGGTTGCTTCGAATGGTTTTTGCGAAAAAAAAAACACTTCACAGCTTTCTCCCGTGGACATGCCAATTGCGTGCGATGAAGTATTCGAGAAGTTAGTCGGCAAGTGGGAATTAAATTTTGCTTCGTAGATGGAAAAGAAGGAGACAAGTAGATGGGAACATAACCTTGACTATTGCTGTTTTTTGGTGCTGAGTTTCGCGTCTGGACCTTAAGTGCGTCATTTCCGATATTTACCTTGGATGGTCGGGACCCAATGCGGATTACATCCCAAAAAAGGGCGTTATGAAATTTGAGAACTTATTAGTAAATTTGACAAAAACTTGAAGAAAGGTATTAGTAATTGCAATTGCTTTTATCTTCAAGAAAAGTAGCTTTTGGGAGTAAGAGGTAGTGAGTTATCAAAATAATTTAACTAGGTTCCTATAGTAGGTGAAATTGTCTGGCTGTTGCATGACCATACTATCTAGTAGATGAATAAGGTAGAGGAAATCTTTCTTAGGTTACAGTTGTAATTTTATTGAATACGACAATCTGTTAGTTTACACTGTGCATTAGGTCAGTTACCTTTGTTCTACTCTATATTGTGCTGCGGAAAACGACGGAGATCCTTCGTAGCTTAGTAGCGAAAGCACCTGTCTAGCGTACTGGTTTCGTGGGATCAAACCCCACCGAAGGGAACGATTACCCTCCCAATATCTTTTCCGAACTAAAATCTATCACATGTGCATAAGCATAATCGAGTTTCAGACAGCTCAAAAATTGCTTTATTTTCGGAGTAACGCTAGAAACTCACTGGCCAAACTATGAGACCCGTAATGCTGGGTAGTGTGTTACGGGGTAAGATCTACCACGGTTACATTGCCAGCTACAGGCAAATCCTGACCCAACGAATACCTTCCTCATTATCCAACTCCGTGGTACTTATGAGGGTGTCGCTAAGTCGGTGGCCTTTTGTTAAGTAAGTACTACATCAACACTTCCTTCCTCTCCCTAGTTACGGTGAAGATGGGCGTGGCCAGGAGTAGTAATCCTCATGCTTTTGTTATTTTTGTTTAAGACTGGAATTAAGGACCACTCCTCTTCTTGATTTCTGATAGCATTCTAGATAAGGATCTCAAAAGTAAAACATGAGTATCACTAGTGTCCAATCTACGAATTTCACCGTAACAATGCTTATGCCAACGCTAGAAACTCACTGGCCAAACTATGAACATGTCCAAAACTGGAAAAGTTACGGAAAAGGACCAGCCGAATACGTTAGGTTATTGTCGATGACAAAATAGTACTTACGTGTCGTTCCTAACTAATCAGGGGAAAAGCTGGTTGCTTTGCAAACGTGTTGTAAGTCGTGGCCTTCTGATGTTCAATTCAAATTATGCCGCGTTGGCGCGGTTGCGTATGGTAAGTCACGTGAGACGTAAGATCGATAAGATAGATATCAGCAACGAATATTATGCATTTTATACACTGCCAAATGAGAGTTCAAATAACTAAGACTGGACAAGTTCTCTCGTGTTATCAGCCTTGCCATATTCCAGTTGGTTCGACATACCTTCTCGGCCTCTAACATTGGATTTCTTATCCGAACCACGAACCACGGAACTTAAGTTGATGCAGTGGTTTGACGTCGAGTTAGACAAGCTGTTGGGGATTGCAACTCAGGATTGCCGGGACGCGCGATAGAACTTAGCTTCTTTTCCCAATATTTTGGACAGTGTTGCTTTAAATGTTGTTGCAAACATCGTGGACTGCTATTACGTTTTGAGGAATGACACTTTACCATTTTTGCTTTCCAATGGAGTTATCATCCGGATCAAACGCATTGAAATTCGCACCTGGAATCGCTGGGACTGAGCTGATGTCGCACGTAAGTCCGCTGGGTGTTATCAAATCAACTCTATCTATTCAGTTGAGCGACCTTTTGGACCTTCTGCTGCATTCAGTTCTGCTCCTTAGAGACTCTTACACTACTCCAGACTGCTCATTCCAACTAGTCGCCTTTGTACTGTCATAGCTCAATTCTCATCACAGTTTGGTTTGCGATTTCTGACATTTCGCGACCCGAGATTTATCATTTCTTCCTGTGCTAGTGCCTGAGCACATTTTTATTTCAAACATTGAGACTCCGTGCGAAATCATGGTTGAAATCTTTTCGACTGGGTACTTTTTTGTTCATAGGGAGTAGGATTGCGCCACTTCTACATATCCATCTGCTCCAAGAAGGCATTGCATGAATCTTCGCTATCTTTTTCCCACTTGATAAAAAATAGAAAACTGATCCTGCTGCTTGCTAAGTAGGATTTTCTTCAGGTGATAGGATACCATTCTTCTTATTAGATAATTCGCAGACCTTACAGTCATTTTTACCTGCATCCTTTTTTTGGAGAGTTCTTCAAGCTTGGTTGGGTGGAATTTTAGGATCAGTTTAGAAAAATCGAGTACTCAAAGAATCTAGTCCTTTGAATTTCTAAGTTGGCATTATTTATTATTTAATCAGACTAAGGCCGAAGTGGCCTGTGCGGTATATAAAAGTCTTCTCCATTCGGCTCGGTCCATGGCTACACGTCGCCAACCACGCAGTCTACGGAGGGTCCGCAAGTCATCTTCCACCTGATCGATCCACCTTGCCCGCTGCGCACCTCGCCTTCTTGTGCCCGTCGGATCGTTGTCGAGAACCATTTTCACCGGGTTACTGTCCGACATTCTGGCTACGTGCCCGGCCCATCGCAGTCGTCCGATTTTCGCGGTGTGAACGATGGATGGTTCTCCCAACAGCTGATGCAATTCGTGGTTCATTCGCCTCCTCCACGTACCGTCCGCCATCTGCACCCCACCATAGATGGTACGCAGCACTTTCCTTTCGAAAACTCCAAGTGCGCGTTGGTCCTCCACGAGCATCGTCCAGGTCTCGTGTCCGTAGAGGACTACCGGTCTAATTAGCGTTTTGTAGATTGTCAGTTTGGTACGGCGGCGAACTCTATTCGATCGGAGCGTCTTGCGGAGTCCAAAGTACGTAGGGGAAAGTGGGGTAAGATGGCCATATGGGGCAAGACAGCCAACGTTAATTATGCCTTAAGTGAGCATTATATTCACATTATTATTACAAGGGATGGTTTACAATAATGTAAAAGGGCTATACAACTGAAAAATGCACTTTGACAACCACACTTGTTCTTGTAATATTTATTTGAAGATGGTTTAGTTGAAATTCGAATTTTCTTATAATTTGCTAGTTACATAATTTAACAATTGAAGCCCAAATTACTCATTTTTCAGGACAAATTGATATTTACCGAAGCTTTTATTTATCTCTAGCCTATATACAATAATATTTTGAGGAGATTCAAAGTAATTAGGTTTGATAGGATATAAATCTTTGGATATACGTCGGCCTGGGGCGGTATTGCCATCTGTATAGGAACAAGATCTTCTCCAGAATTAAGAGTCGCCTAACCCTTAAAAGCATTAAAAAAATGATCAAAATAGTTTCTGCGTGAATCAGAGATGATTTAAAACAAAGGATATTGTTTTAACAGTAAAAATTAGTTTTAGGCAAATTCTGATATTGTCGTAGTGCCAGTTGTCAAGAAATCAACATGAAATACGACATTTTTAAACGAAGCACCATTTGAACATAACCCATAGAAGTGCAAGAAATGTGTCTCTTATTCTAAAAAAATTTAGCACACTTTTGATATAGTTTTTGGTCCATGCTCGTCTTGCCCCGAGGGGGTGGTCATATTGCCCCATATGATAAATATAGGCATAATAAAAACACCTTTTTTAAAATCAGTTTATAAGATACTGAAACGTTATTATTCAGTGTTTGTTGATACTTATGTCAAAGACGGGTCATCATAAAGGTGTTTCATGGACAAATCAGCAGAATTTGAAGCAGTGTCACTATTTTACAAGAGTTATCGCTTAGGATGGCCATCTTGCCCCACTTTCCCCTACGATTTCCAGCCACTATGCGTCTCCGAATTTCTCTGCTGGTGTCATTTATTTTTTTTTTTTTATTTTTTTTTTTTTTTGGTTTTTTATTTGGCTTTACTTATATACACATAGCCTGCCAAGTGTTAGCTACAACCTACTACATATCAATATTACATTCAATTACAAAATTTGTTAAAGTAGTAAGAATGTCAATGTCTTTTTCCTTAAGTATAGTTTTCAGATCTGGTATTACATGTTTTCTAGTTAGAATTGCCCAAAGTTTATGTCTCTGATTTACAAATCTGACACACTCGAATAACACATGACCTGGATCACCACGCGCTTCGCCACAAGAGCACGTGTCGTCGTCTATAATCCTGTTACGTGTGAGATGAGCCGGGAGGCGGGAGTGGTTGCTGATAAGTTTACACAGAATGACTACCTGTCTTCGATTGAACGGATCGTCCATGAACCAGGGTTGCTGAGAGACAGTGCGCAGAATACTATTGCAGAAACGACCTTTTGTTCCTTCGGACCAGTTATCCTGCCATATACGCAGTCCTTTTTGCTTCGCCGGGAAGCTAATATCTAGATGAGTCAGCTGATGTTGTTGTTCCGCTCCGCTAATGCACGCTTCTTTTGCCAGTTCGTCTGCTTCTTCATTCATGACAATGCCACTGTGGGAAGGAACCCAGAAGAATGTGATGTCAAAACCCTCGGACTCCGTTAAGTGTACTGTTTCCTTAATTTCGAACCAGGCCTTTGGAGTTGATGAATTAATGTCTCTCGATTGAAGACCTTTCAAGACACTCATGCTGTCTGTCATCACAACGTACTTTCCCCTAGCGGAATTTTGATGAGACGCACTGCACTCAGTATTGCGAGAAGCTCTGCCATGTACACAGATATGCTTTGCGGTAGTCTCACACAAATACGGGGCGCCAAGAAGTTATTCACAACTGCGTATCCTGTTCCATTTGAACCCTTAGATCCATCGGTCGCACATACATGGGCTTCACCAAAGGATCTCCTTATTTCTCTCACTACTAATTCGTTTGCGGACAGCTCTCCAGGTTGTTTCATGATCGACTGCATTCGAAGATTGATGGAGAGTTGCTTTTTCCTCACTACTGGGTCGAAAAGAAAGCAAGGTAGGTTTGGAAGGCTATGATTACAGTGGAAGAAATCTTGCAAACAGGAAATAGGTTGCGAAAATATCGAGGTGTATCGAGGATTCGGGGGATTACATCTTCTAAGCCAGGATTCTAAGCCCAACCTCCTGTTGACAAACCGTAATCTAGCTGTGTCTCTCCGAATACCCAGAGGTGTTAATCCGGCCATCACTTCCAGTGAACCTGTATGAGTCGTTTTAGTAGACCCGAGGCAAATACGAATACACGAGTACTGAATCCGATCTAGAGTCAAAGCGTCTTTTCTCGGTATCCGTTCCAAGAGAACTGCACCATATTCGAGAATTGGGAGGACACATGATTTGTATATTTGAAGCATGGTTCGGATGTGCGCTCCTCAATATTGTCCAGCTATACTTCTTAGAAAATTAACATACGGAAGCGAGCGTTGTTTCACATTGTTTACATGGTGTGACCACGACAGGTTTGATGTTAGCTGTATTCCAAGTATCTTCACAGATTCCACAACTGGTAATATTTCTTCATCGATGCGAATTATTGGAACTTCGTCATATTTAACCTTCGAAATAACCATGACGTGGCATTTCGTCGATGATAGTTCAAGGCCAATGTTAGAGATGTCTTCTACCAAACAATTTAAACCGGCTTGCAAGACTTCACTCGTTTCTTCCAGAAGATTACCACAAACAGCTATGGTGAAGTCATCAGCATACCCCACTCGAATGATACGTCTAGGAATATTCTTCATCATTCTGGTTACTAGAATATTGAAGCAAATAGGACTCAACGGAGATCCTTGAGGGAGTCCTTTCCACGTAGTACGGAGAATTTCCTGCTTGTCATTAGTTTTTATCACAATTATTCTTTCTTGGAAGAGCCAATACACTGCCCTGATCATGCACATATCAATGCCCATTACTCTCATTTCTGCAACTAAACAGTTGATATCCACATTATCATAAGCACTTTTAATATCGATACTGCACAGAAGAACATGTTCACGTCTTTGAAATGCCCGATAAGATTCCTCGATAATAATGCTGACAGCGTCAACCGTGCTTTTCCCTTTTCGAAATCCGCACATCTCGAATGGAAAAAGTTGTTTATTTTCGATATACCATTCTAACTTTTCTTTAATCATTGCTTCATATGTCTTACGGAAACAAGACGCTAGAGCAATTGGACGAATCGTTGAGGCAGAGCTTATCTGTTGTCCCGGCTTTGGTATGGCTATTATTTGAAAAAGCTTCCACTCACTAGGCAGCTCTCCGTTCTCAAAAATTCGGTTGTAGATCCTAAGCAATGTCTGCATTCCAATAGATGGAAGGTTTGCAATGGCGGAATATGAAACGCCATCAGCACCAGGTGCCGTATCCTTTCCAGTCTTAATAACAGCTTGTAGATCACACATAGAAAAGTAATTGCCTCTAATATGATCTCCACAAGTGCATGCTGGAAACTCAATGGGAATGTTTCGAGAACAGCAAGGGGCAAGTTTATCCAGTAAACCCTCCAGAACGGCATTGGAGATACTTTGACGACTCCCTGAAGCAGTTCGACCTTTGTAGCGACGTGCCATTTTCCAAAGTGTGTTGATTGAGGTAGAGCTATCGAGACCATCACAAAACACTTTCCAGCTCAATGTTTTCTTCTCCTTTATCATTTCTCTAAATTGGTTTTCAGATTTCCTGTAGGCTTCGTAAGCTTCGTATGTTAACACTCGTTTCCATGTTTTGAATGCCGCTCTGGATTCCTGTTTGGCTGAGGTGAGTTCTTCGTCCCAGTACGGTTGCGGAATCTTCGTATTTCCAGATCTTAATGTAGGATTAGGTGCGGAATGTACGAGAGCATTCCATACCATCCCAAAAAATCCGACATAGTCCAACGTCTCTCCAGTTTGTTCGAAAGCTTCCAAGTCATTAGCTATTTTGCTAGTATATGTTTCCCATTTTATTTTCTTCCAATTTAAAATTGTCTGAGTTTGTTGGATTGTTGTGTCTAGTAACCCGAACACGATAGGAAAATGGTCACTTCCTGCAGGATTGTCGAGAACTTTCCAGCCGAACAGCAGACTTACTTCTGGTGAAGTTATAGTGAGATCGATAGCACTCCATGAATGATTTTGGTCGAAACGTGTTGATTCACCATTATTAAGAACGATGAGATTTTCCGAATCCAGAGCTTCATATAAGTAACGGCCACGTTGATTTTCACTATGATTCCCCACATCTGATGCTTGGCGTTAAAATCTCCACCAACGACGTAGGGTTTTGGTATCGAACGGAAAAATTGAATAAAATTGTTCTCCGATACGTTCGCTTGAGGGTGTATGTAGATGGATACAATCGTTATAACGCCGACACTAGTTCGAACTTGACAGGAAATATGCTGGATATCAACGTGAGTATTCAGTTGAAAGGCCGAAGGGTTCAATTCTTTTCGAATCGCAAGTGCAACGCCCATTGAGTTTCTACGATGATCTTTACGAAATGTTACATAATGCGGGATGTTTAGATACGTAGTTCGATCGAGATGAGTCTCACTTAAGAAGACGATACTAGATTGGAGTTCGTTAATAAGGTCAATCAGCACCGAGCGTTTGCTGAGCAAACCTCGGCAATTCCATTGCAAACATCGTATTGATTCAACATCCATTGTATCCACTAGCGTGGATTATTATCATAAGCGTAACGTATTGAGATACTGCTTTACGTGATTATTGACCATCTCGGAAATTCTGTCAAGAACGAGATCACGAATTTTGATTCTTGATTCCACATCTCCAGGAGCGACCTCCAGGACTTCGGCCATTACATCCACTACCTCATTTGAGACCATACCGGACTGAATAGATTTGCATACCCCTTCCGAAATGTTTACCTCGAGTTGGGGAAGCTCATCGTGCCAGTCGGTGTCATTCAAACGGCGTTTCGGTGCAGGAGCAGTCGTGACGGAATTATTCAAAGAAGGTGAGACGGTTGACGATGCAGATTCTAGAGAGACGGTTATTGATGCACATTCCATAGATTGAGTACGCTGATTGTTTTCTTGATGAATAGTAGTTCCGGATTCTTCCTGTATCACGGAACAGAACCAGTCAATATATCCTTGAGAATGAGAGTGTTGGCGTTCAGCATCTTGCTTCTTCTTTGTGATGATTTTGCGACATCTTCTGTGATCATTTGCTTTATGAGCACCCTGACAATTGACACACTGGGGATTTTCCTGCATACATTGATGTTCGGGATCATTATTTCCTTCCAGACAGTTGGGGCAGCGTATAGCACTTTTACAATTCTTCTTGTCGTGTCCCAATCGCCAACAGTTACCACATTGACGAGTTTGGTACACGTAAGGCTTAACTGCATACAGCACATTGTTTATCTCGACGTGGGAGGGGAGCACTAGACCATCGAATGTAAATATGACAGTATACAACGATTTGATTGAGCCATCATTCGCTTTTTGGTTATGCGACGACACTCAACTATCGGTGGATTTTCTGTTTGGTACATTTTAGCTTTATCGAATGCAACAGCCGTTGTTAATTCCTCCGTATCCACTTCGGGCTCGATGTAAGCCACACCGAGGCACTCCACTAAACGTTGCGGGATCGAGAATTTTACGTTTTCTTGCTCTGTTTCCACCAGTAGGTTGGCGGCCCGAGCTGAGCGCATCAAGATTTTTAGCTTCTTCTTTGACATCGGAATAGATCGGATATAATCGCTTCCGAACTTTTGGATTAGCATTTTTCCTATTTTAGTAGCAACAATGTTGGCACCGTTTCTTGATTCTGCGATTATCAAAAACGGACCGGAATTTGCCTCGTTGTATTTTCTTATCCGCCGCACGGGCAGACTATCATCGTTGGGGACCGGCATTTGCCGCACAATAGTTGTGAGCGTAGGTAGAGAAAAAGAGATGTTATTGACTTGCTTCACAGAGCGAACAATATCGATGTGATACGTACCAGTGCACAAACAAGACTCGCTGGTGTCATTTTCGGCAGTCACCAGTGAGCCCAAGTACACAAATTCTTCTACCACCTCGATTTCGTCACCACCGATGCAAACTCGCGGTGGGTGGCTCACATTGTCTTCTCTTGAACCTCTTCCTATCATGTACTTCGTCTTCGACGTGTTGATGACTAGTCCGATCCGCTTAGCTTCCCTCTTCAGTCTGATGTAGGCTTCCTCCATCTTCTCAAAGTTACGTGCCATAATATCTATGTCGTCGGCGAAACCAAATAGCTGGACGGACTTATTGAAAATTGTACCACTCGTGTTAATCCCTGCTCTTCGTATTACCCTTCCAAAGCGATGTTGAATAGCAAACACGAAAGACCATCACCTTGCCGTAACCCTCTGCGGGTTTCGAAGGGACTCGAGAATGCCCCTGAAACTCGAACTACGCACATCACCCGATCCATCGTCGCTTTGATCAACCGTGTCAGTTTATCCGGAAAACCGTGTTCGTGCATTAGCTGCCATAGCTGGTCCCGATCGATTGTATCATATGCGGCTTTGAAGTCGATGAATAGATGATGTGTGGGCACGTTGTATTCGCGGCATTTCTGCAGTACTTGGCGAATGGCGAACACCTGGTCCGTGGTGGAGCGTTCGCCCATAAAACCCGCCTGGTACTGCCCCACGAACTCCCTTGCAGTTGGTGCTAGTCGACGGCATAAAATTTGAGAGAGTACCTTGTAGGCGGCGTTCAGCAATGTGATTGCGCGGTAGTTGCTACAATCCAGCTTATCGCCCTTTTGTAGATGGGACACACGACACCTTCCATCCACTCCTGCGGCAAAACTTCCTCCTCCCAAATCTTGGTAATGACCCAGTGCAGCGCTCTAGCCAGTGCCTCACCACCGTGTTTAAATAGCTCTCCTGGTAGTTGGTCAACCCCAGGGGCTTTGTTGTTCTTCAGCCGGCCAATCTCCTCCTGGATTTCCTGGAGATCCGGAGCCGGTAAAATTGTTTCCTGCGCGCGTTCTCCCAGGTCCATCACCATACCGCCATCTTCGTCTGCCAAATCGCCATTCAGGTGTTCTTCGTAGTGCTGCCGCCACCTTTGGATCACCTCACGCTCGTTCGTAAGAAGGTTCCCGTTTATGTCCTTACACATATCAGGCTGTGGCACGTGGCCCTTACGTGAACGGTTTAACTTCTCATAGAACTTTCGTGTGTTATTAGCGCGGTACAGTTGCTCCGTTTCTTCACGGTCTCGATCTTCCTGCTGGCGCTTTTTCCTCCGGAAAATCGAGTTTTGTCTGTTCCGCGCCTGTTTATATCGTGCCTCGTTCGCCCTCGTGCGGTGTTGCAGCAATCTCGCCCATGCTGCATTCTTCTCTTCCACTAACTGCTCACATTCGCCGTCATACCAGTCGTTTCTCTGATCCGGCGGCACCGTGCCAAGTGCAGCGGTTGCGGTGCTACCAATGGCGGATCGAATATATCTCCAGCCATCTTCAAGAGACGCTGCGCCTAGCTGATTAGAACCTGGGCACCGGCTAGTCAGAGCTTGAGCTCTACTGTACCCAAGGTCGGCTTGATAGGGCCATTCTAGAGTTCTTTCTACTTATAAATAACTGGCTCACACCGCAATTACTATTTTGAACTATTTATTATAAAACTTACATGGGTGTATGAGTGTGAATAGTGTGCGGATGGGCCGGCCGGCGAATACGATAGGTGATTCCTTGTTGCGTGGGACTGCCACATGCGGAGAGAGCGACCTTCCCCGGGACTGTTCTTCGGGTGTTATACGACTCGCAGGGAGCCTGGTGCACTAGCCGCTGTCCGTGCGACAATTAGCGTGGGCGCCTTTGCAGGGGTCCTGGAGATCGGGCTGGAGGAATTCTTCGAACTATGCGGCGCTCGTTGAACCACTTCGTGGTTGATCAGTTGGCCGGTGTAGTCTTTTGGTCGTCGATTGACCTCCGGAACTCCAACACTTCCCTAATAACAGAGTATCGCGTTTCTGGTCGTGGGTGGATGACCTAACCTCACTTCGTCACGTGTGCGGGTTTTGACCCAGGGGCTTCGAGAACTCCGGAACGACAATATGGGTGTATGGTACAAACCGGAAGTTCTATGAATAATTTGGTCCTTGCTGGGCACCTTTTGGGTCCTGATTCACTAACAGGGTAGAGATCAATAGTGTCCCTGTTTCGCTTAACACTGTCTATTTCTTTAAATTTGTAGAAAACGTAGAAAACTGTTGAAACGATTAACAGCAGAATCAGTAACCGAGTCATCCAAAGCGTTCCAGTCGAATCGGGACAAACTACGTCTGAGTAGTTGGAAATTAGTCTTGCGTCTTGCGACATCCAAACAATCGTCTAATCCAGCGGTTCTCAACCTGGGGTACATGTACCCCTGGGGGTACCTTTGCTAACCCCAGGGGGTACCTCGGACAAAAAGGCGTAATGGCGGATGTATTAGAACTCTAATAAATATTTATCGATAAAAATTTGATAATTGTAAATATTTTTTTATTTCAAAACCTAGTATAATATGTCCGGTGATCAGTAAATCAAAGCCTATCAAATCTTGCTCACCACAACCAGCACAGTGTATGAAGGGCAGTTGGATAAAAGATCAGAAAAGAAACTTCAAGGCAGGGTTGTAAATATTCGGCAGCACTGGATGAAGGTGATGTTTTTTTATATCATTTTTTTATTTTCTTCCTGCTTTGAAATCAACCTCACATTCCCGGAGTGGCAGAAAAGTAAACAACAGAACTCACATCACTCACAGCGCCGCGAAGATGAAATTTACCACAGCAAAATGTATACATTCACCCAGCAAATTGAAAAAATTCACCACGCGTTTAAATGGGCCACTCACAGTCATACGGTAAGGCGCGAACTGAGCAGCATGTCAGAGCGACTTGTGAGTGGCTGAATGCGAAATTGAATAGTCGGCGTTGGAAATGATGTTTCGGCTGCACCTAGTCGCACTCACCACGGCGGCGATGAAGGCGACAGCAGATTTTACTGAGATCCATGTTTTTCACTGCATTGACTGTGAAATATTTCTACCCTGCTTCAAGGTTCTTAAGTTGGTTTGAGGCCTCTCGCTTCTTTGAAAAGGGGGGTTCCCATACAAACAAAACACCAATTTCTTCATAGCTCGAGAATTAATCAAGCAAATGGAACCAAATCTGGCATGTGAAGGTTTTGGAAGGAAAGATATGTGTTTGTGATGTTTCGAAACCCCTCCCGCTTCTGGAAAGGGGGGCTCCCATACAAATGAAACAAAAATTTCGAAATAACTCAATCGATTTCAGGTGAAGCAAATTCGTCGGGTCTGCTAGTAATATAATGAGAATATGCTACTTAACTAAAATCTTTAATTTTAAGATACGGAAGCCTTAATTTGAGAGACATCAACTTTTTTTTTTTCATGCGTAACGCGTGACGGAAGCCTCCTTTCAAGAGGTTCGGAAGCCTCCTTTCAAGAGGCTCGTAAGCCTCCTTTCAAGAGGCTCGTAAGCCTCCTTTCAAGAGGTTCGGAAGCCTTCTTCAAAAGGCTCGGATGACTCCTTTCAATAAGCTCGGAAGCCTCCTTTCAAAGGGCCCAGGAGGCCTTTCAAGAGGCTCGGAAGCCTCCTTTCAAGAGGCTCGGAAGCCTCCTTTCAAGAGGCTCGGAAGCCTCCTTTCAAGAGGCTCAGAAGCCTCCTTTTAAGAGGCTCAGAAGCCTCCTTTCAAGAGGCTCGGAAGCCTCCTTTCAAGAGGCTCGGAAGCCTCCTTTCAAGAGGCTCGGAAGCCTCCTTTCAAGAGGCTCGGAAGCCTCCTTTCAAGAGGCTCGGAAGCCTCCTTTCAAGAGGCTCGGAAGCCTCCTTTCAAGAGGCTCAGAAGCCTCCTTTCAAGAGGCTCGGAAGCCTCCTTTCAAGAGGCTCGGAAGCCTCCTTTCAAGAGGCTCAGAGCCTCCTTTCAAGAGGCCTGGAAGCCTCCTTTCAAGAGGCTCAGAAGCCTCCTTTCAAGAGGCTCAGAAGCCTCCTTTCAAGAGGCTCAGAAGCCTCCTTTCAAGAGGCTCAGAAGCCTCCTTTCAAGAGGCTCGGAAGCCTCCTTTCAAGAGGCTCAGAAGCCTCCTTTCAAGAGGCTCAGAAGCCTCCTTTCAAGAGGCTCAGAAGCCTCCTTTCAAGAGGCTCGGAAGCCTCCTTTCAAGAGGCTCGGAAGCCTCCTTTCAAGAGGCTCGGAAGCCTCCTTTCAAGAGGCTCGGAAGCCTCCTTTCAAGAGGCTCGGAAGCCTCCTTTCAAGAGGCTCGGAAGCCTCCTTTCAAGAGGCTCAGAAGCCTCCTTTCAAGAGGCTCGGAAGCCTCCTTTCAAGAGGCTCGGAAGCCTCCTTTCAAGAGGCTCAGAAGCCTTCTTTCAAGAGGCTCAGAAGCCTCCTTTCAAGAGGCTCAGAAGCCTCCTTTCAAGAGGCTCAGAAGCCTCCTTTCAAGAGGCTCGGAATCATTCTTTCAAGAGGCTCGGAAGCCTCCTTTCAAGAGGCTCGGAAGCCTCCTTTCAAGAGGCTCGGAAGCCTCCTTTCAAGAGGCTCGGAAGCCTCCTTCCAAGAGGCTCGGAAGCATCCTTTGAAAAGGCTCGGAAGGCTCGGAAGCCCCCAACAGTTCTGAATGTATTGTGAAAGTTTTGGATTTAAATGGAAAGTTTCATGGAATGATGAAAATCTCAAATAACTTTTTGGAGAGGCATATTTCCCCTTTGGTTTTCAGGTCCCTTTTCCTTATATAAAATAAAAATAGAAAAATAGGGGGTACCTCGGTGAAAGCAAAAGTTCGAAGGGGTACCTCTCAAGAAAAAGGTTGAGAACCGCTCGTCTAATCCAACATGACGGCCATTTGCGATAGAAATTTCAAAAGCAGGATGATGGATATTAAGAGGAGCAATCGTATCCGATGCTTCAAAGACCGCACAGTCAGAAATTAAATTTTCGTTCACAAACACCAAATCAAGGAAGCGAGATTGGAAATTGGATATAAAAAAATAATTTGGCTTAATCCCATAGAATCGGTTCCATCACCGAGAAGGCGGCTGGCAGGGGTGGTCGTCGAATTTACGGGTGACTAAACAAGACCGGGTTGATTGAAATCTCCCAGCATCATCCTCTTTCATCGCAACCTTCACATTTTGCCGTTAAACTTTCAATGCGTTCTCTGCTACTGTCCTACAAATGCTGCTGAAACCGTTTCTTTGAACTCTTATTCTTGTTCGCTTTGACTTATCTGTCAACAATACTAAAAAATATGAGTGAGAGTTTTTAGCGTTTTGTGCATAACAAACATCCATCTGGTAAATTTTCCATAGCAAACTATGGACATGATTTCGCGTCGAATGGAACCTGTGGCGAGTGATTTGGCAATGCTAATTTCACTTGTCATAAGACAAGTTTGTACAATCCCATT
Source organism: Armigeres subalbatus (assembly GCF_024139115.2). Classification (NCBI taxonomy): domain Eukaryota; kingdom Metazoa; phylum Arthropoda; class Insecta; order Diptera; family Culicidae; genus Armigeres; species Armigeres subalbatus. The sequence continues at coordinate 6,341,699 of NC_085141.1, read as the reverse complement.
GAATTCCACCACTTAATTGTATCTTGACAGATACGTATTTCGACCTCAACAGTAAGGCCGTCTTCAGAGTCTCGTACTTGACTCGACTTGAAGAAATTGATCGCAGCTTACACTATTTATACTATGCGTAGGTATAATAATTTATCTAGGTACTTATTTACTACGGTGCTTACTTCTACTCGCTTGTTGCGCTTAATGCTTAGGTATAAATTTGAAGAGCCAGGAGCTACCATTTCCTTGATCTTTATTCAACAACCGCGTTTGTCGGTAGATTTCCAAGCTCTCAGCAACATCAAGTTTCCACGGAGAAGAGACATTTCTTAAAATTTTAGTGTTTGATGTCGTAATTGAATGATTTTCCTGATATACATTTTCAGCTACCTTAGACCTAAACTCATAATTTGATCCCTTATCAGTTTCCCTCTTAGCCTTACTTACTTCTGCAATATGTTCTCAGTCGATGGCGTAGCTGGTGGGTGATGTGTTGATCATAGGGGACCGATACCCTCTTCAGCGGTTCATCGATCGGTGTCAGTGTTGTCAGTTCGTTTTGCTATTTTTCCAAAGAGTATATCTACAAAAATTTGTACAAATACATACGTCTGTCCTAGCCAAGGCCACGGAGGTTGACGGCACTGAAGATAATATTCATCTGTGTATGTATCTGTGTATCATATCACAATTGGAGCACTTCAGTGCACCTTCAACGATTCACAGTGGATCGGCAGCTTTGCAGACTGAGCCCCTGATCGTATTGAGATGAGTGACGTTTAGCGCTCGCACACTAATGTGCACTTCGGCATGTGTAAATACATGTTTGTTTTCCTTCTGCTCATAACCTCAAAATTGATTGGGTCATCACAATGATTGCAAAGGAGTCAAAAAATATATGGAAATAAACTCATTTTAACCCAATCATTGCTGAGTTGCACCATCTAGGAGTGTTTGTTTTCCTTTTATCGCCACTCACACATTCGGACGTGAGAATCTCAATGTCCCGGCATACTTATCAGGTATAGCTCTTTACATGGAGGATCCGCTAGGGCTCATTAGCACTTTCCAAGGGGTCGGGAAATTAACCAATTTATTTCTCGTCAACTGGAAGTAGCGAAGCCAACGCGTAGCCAGAGGTAGGATATGATAGGTTGTAATATAGATTGAAATTGAGAAGTCATGAATCACAATAGATTAGTCTTCTATTTTAGAGACATTCAAATTTCAGATTTTTTTCAATTAGGAGTGGAGAACTATTTAGACTTATGAGGATTTGCATCAGGTTGGAAAATTCAAAATGGTAATTTCGATGCAATTAAATGAATAGAAAATAGCTTAATGATAGGAATCTGAATTTATGTTTCTCCATAACAATGAATATTTCCTACATAAACTTTGCATTGGTTCTGATGATAAGTCTTAACATAATACCTAGTAAACCAGAAATCAATTAAGAAAAAACCGTAGGAATAAAAAAAATAGAAATGAAAAAATGAATGAAATAATAATATTGAACATTTTAGATTTAGGTATTTAGATAGGATTTTTTTTGTTGTGTTTGAGAAATTGTTTACTCTACTATTGGATAGAAAAATATTAAATTGAAATTCTGAGATAGAAGAAAGACAAAAGAAAAAAGTAGAGATTGAGCTATAAAAGAGAAAATAGAATTTGATAAAAGGAGAAAGCAGATATTGATAGATAGAGGAAGGACACACAGGATTTGTAAGGCAATACTTAACAATTCTTTTGTAGTTTTATACACACTGTATCTAACAATGACTAAAACACTAATAAGACGAAGTTATATAAGACATTTAAGTTGAAACTTAACAGAATAGAAATAACTCAATAAATAATTAACGCTTAACGTACATACAAATAATACTGACATATTCAAATTTACATTTTAACTAGACTTTGTCCTATGTGACTGACTTGACTGACCAAACCACATTTCTGAAAGTTATCAAGAGGATTATGTTAGCTGATTCCCACAGTCCGGTGTTCATTTGGTCAAAGTAGACTAGTTCTTCCGGCATAATCACTTGTCAACTTTCAAAAACCCATCCCGATCATAGCAATCCTAAGGGGCAAAAAAATAAAAATTAAAAAAAATTGTACACATACATACATCTGTTCATGGTGATGGTCTGCGTGGAACTGCTGTTGGATTTGTCCGAGCGAAGTTTGAATTATTGTCGGCGTAGCACCAACTTAGAATTCGGAAGTAGGGACTTCCGAACCGAACTTTCTTCCGAAGTTTTATCTGTCAAACTAATTGATACGTTGTTTAGCGCATCTTTAGGCGAATCTAGCGCACTACTTCCGAAGTTGGGTAAATTGCCTGTATCTGGAGAAAAATCCAACTTCGGTTTAAAAAGCCTTCTAACTTTGTTGGATGGGTCGTTTTGAGAAATTGGTATTTACCTAATACAATTTTAAAGCGGTCTTTCTGAGCTTCTTTTGTTTGGTGGGAATTGGGAATATGGTTCAAACACTAGGGGTTATAGTAGGGGGAACGTAGGGACGAGTTAAGCCTGACTCAGGGATTGAATCCTAAGGAGAAAGAGCAAGTCTCTCACTTATCATCTTTGTATACATATACGATATGTAGCATACCGCGAGAAACTTTTTTGCAAGCTGTCATGATAGAGAACTGATTTGGGATCAGAAAAATATATTAAGCTCTTTTAGTGGAATGTATTCAACCGTCTAAGACGAATTAAGTACTGTCCATTTAATTCCACGGTTGATTCGGGATGTTATACCCCATGATAAATTTCTTTTAGAAAGCTCCAAATGCGGGGAACACTGGCTCTGATGATGCATTTGAACTTGCCTCTTTTTTATCGTTGTTCGTTATCTATTCAGAGCGATTTCTGCAAGCCCTGGTCTGGCTTATACGAGGCTAATACATACAGACATATACTACTGTTATTAATATTTTTCTATCTGTTTGTTTATATTGTTACAGGTGTACAGTTCCGTTCCTAGCTAATTGATTAAGAAAAACTAGCCAACACAATGACTGGAACCGAAAACAATGCCTCGAAGGCTGTCGTGCCTGTATCCGACGCCCTAGACCAGATGGCAGAGTACCTAGAAGATCCGGCATACATGTGCTCGGCGTCGCGTCGGATGATGATGAAGGAAGTTATCAAGACATTGCCCGGTGACGTTCAGCCGAAGATCAACGCCCTGAAGCATCTGCAGAAGAAGTATTTGAGCCTGGAAGCAAAATTCTTCGAGGAGGTTTACGCTCTGGAATGCAAATATCAGGCACTGTACCAGCCACTGGTGGATCGCCGAAAGGCCATCATTGCCGGGGAAGCCGAATTGGCAGCTGGTGAAGCGGAATGGAAAGATGAGAGCGACGACGAGGAAAAGGATGTCGACTCTGAACTGACGGAACAGTTCAAGCGTATGGCTCTGAACTATAAAAACCAACACTCGAAGGTGATCGAAGAGTCAAAGGGAATTCCTGCCTTCTGGTTGACCGTGTTCAAGAACACGCAGACCATGGCTGATATGATCCAACCGCACGATGAACCGTTATTGGAACATTTAACCAACGTAAACATCGTGTATAAGACGGATCCGATGAGTTATGTGCTGGAGTTCCACTTTTCGCCGAACACTTACTTCAAGGACGCGGTTTTGACCAAGACATACTTCATGCGGTGCCAAGTGGATGAAGAAGAACCTTTCAGCTTTGAAGGTGAGGGATTTTGTGGGCCGTTTTTTTTTGAATGCATATTGTGGTCTTTCCACTTATCGACGCGTCGCTAAGTATTCTATCCATCTTTCTCTTCTAGGTCCTGAAATCTTCAAGTGCACCGGCTGCTCGATTCAGTGGAATCCTAGCAAGAACGTGACGGTCAAAACGGTCAAGAAACAACAAAAACACAAACACCGCGGAGTGATTCGCACTCTGACCAAGACGCTTCCAAACGACTCCTTCTTCAACTTTTTCAATCCGCCTCAGGTGCAGGACGACGACAAAGACGTTGACGATGCGACCCAGATGTTGCTGGCGTCGGACTTCGAGATTGGTCATTTCTTGCGAGCTCGTATCATCCCGAAGGCCATCCTGTACTACACCGGCGAGGTGATGGACGAAGACGATGACGGCGAGGAAGAGGAGGAGGAGGAAGAAGAGGATGAGGAAGGAATGAGTGAAGAGGAGGAAGAGGAAGAGGAGGAGGAGGAAGAAGAAGAGGAAGAGCGACCGGTGGCGAAAAGCCGGAAAGGAGGACGTGGCGGCGGTGGTGGTAAGAAGTCCGCCCGTAAGCCGCAAAATCAGGCCGAATGCCAACAACAGTAAAGAAGAGTTTAATTCATTGTGTAATCTTATTATTTTTTGTATTCGCTTATTTGGAATAATATGTTTCAATTGTCGTAAACTCAATGTCACACATACAACACACGCCTATACTCCACAATGCGCGTACACACAAATATAAAAATGCATTATGATGATCAACATTCGCATTCAGAATATTACGGATATATCGTATCGCTGAAATAAGAGAATGAAAATTTACGGATATCTGTCCTGAGAGTTCTGTCCCTAATTGTTAAAAAATATACCGTTTTGTTAGTAAAGCATGCACCCAATAATGCAAACCGTCATAGTGCGGTTATCAAAGCGATGTCCTCTGGTTATCATGATTCCCATGATTCCGTAAGTGACGTATAGACCATTCACGTAGTTTATGTAATTGTTGTGATTTTGACACAATACGAGCTTAACGAGGTAGCTCAACGATTGTAACATCAATCCACACGTTGCATTTTTAGTGTTTACGGTTTGAAATACTTTAAACATGCGATGTTTGTCCTTAAATCATCACATACCTATACGTTACCTATGAAATCATGGGTAGTACATCTAACTACACATTAAAAGTTCCGTTTACACGTAGGCGTAAGGCTGTAACAACTAACTTTTGAAACACTGAATTTTAAATCTCCCAGTAAATCTATGGATAGAATATAAAAAACCTTCGACCAGTTTCCTTTATTATGCCCTAAGATAATTATTTTTTTCTAATAAAACCATTCAAGTACTCGTATCTGTTTTCTTTTACAATTTATTTTTTCCCCAAAAGTCCATTTTTTATTAGGCTCAAATAACCGATTTAGACACTCTTAGAGTTTCCGATATTTATGGGATTTGTACTGTCCTCTGTATCTATTTTGTGATATCATTGTTATAATTTGCTTCTATTTTTGCTAGCTTTGTTTTTATACTTTATTTTTTCGTACATATATAGACAAATGCTGTCCAGAAATGGAAACACGTCACGCTTCGTTGTTGAAAACTAACATTTAAGAGGAATTTAGCAAAGCTAAAGTCAATAAAAAAGTCAATAAAACAATTTCACACAAAAACTAGATAATATGGTTTCACTGTAATTTCGCAATATTTAGGGTTTTTTTTGAGCAAGTGTAAACGGAAATCTGCAGCCAGACACCTGAGGAGGTTAACTCAGGTAGTGTGGGGATGGGTATGTCATGTAACTCTTACCCGACCCACAAAAACCAAAACCCTTTCGCCAGTCCGTACCCCCGGCCCGCAATTAAGCAATACATCAGAGGGGGACTATTGAGAACGCTCACGCCTATGCTAACGCACTTGAAGTTAATACACATCGACTTCAAGGGTGGTAACCTCACCACCCGTCGATCGCAAGCTATGATACTAACCTAGCGATCCGTATCATAATCTCACGTTGGAGACGAGCACCCCCACAACCGCGCATGAACCGCAATGACCTCTATATCTACATACGGAGGTCATGGCAGCCCACCAGCGACATGTTGGTTGTCGGGGTGAGCAAAGTGTTCACTGCATCACAGGTGCCCTTACTGCATTCGTTGGTTTTGTTCAAGACGCCACCCCCGCTGCAGTTTCGACATAATCTGTTGAGATGCTGTGTTCACCGCATTCCATATAACTTCCTCCCGGCACATCCTCTCGACGAGGTTGTCCGGGGTTGTATCCATACCGCTAACAAGCAGCATGGCATTGCGTTCTACCTCGAATCGCGGGCATGCGAACATCACATGCTCTGTCGACTGCACCTCACCTACACATTCTGGACACTCCGCAGAATCTGCGAAGCCAAACCTGTGCAGGATTTTTTTAAAGCAACCATGTTCACTGACAACACCTGTGTTAGGTGGAAGTTGACCTGACCATGTTTTCTATCGACCCAGTTGGACACATCTGGAATCAGTCTGTGGGTCCAACGACCTTTGACTGCGGTGTCCCATGCTCTTTGCCATTTGAGCAGCGAGGCTGATCTCTTGACACGTCGCACATGCACCGAGTCCCTTTCGTTGTAGCACTCCACATCTTCCTCTAGGAGTATGTCTATCGGCATGATCCCAGTTATAACGCATATGATATGGTGCGATATGCGCACGTAGGCACATCAGCCGGTGGACTCTGATCAGTTTCTTTACATTGTACTCGGCCTTTAGTGCTACGGCCCATGCCGGTACACCATAGCGGATGATAGATAATGCTACGCCCGCTATCAACTTACGCACGCGCTGCCTCGCAGTGGTTTAAGTTTAGCTGTGTTACTTGCATGTCTGAACCCTTTTAGAGGCCGGACAGGCCTGTGGACCGGTGAGGTGTCTGTTGTCTGTACCAGGGGGACCTTTCCGCGTTCGACAGATGCAGTTGACGTCGCCTCCTAGGCCAGTAAGCTTATCGTCGCTCCTCATGGCCTTCAGGACATCGGCATAGCTTTTATCGTCAGACTTGACAATAATCACTTCGCCTCTGTCTTTCCGCTTACCGTTGCCATTGGAAGGCGCACCCTTTGCAACACGGGCTCTACTCTTCTTAGCAGATGTAAGCTGCGTTCCACCTGCCTCCTTGCCTGCGGCTTCTTTCGCTCGTCGCTTCGCCTTCTTGGGATTCACAACCACAGTCCAGGGTTGTTCATCGTCCCGGCGTACTTCAGTTGCCCTCCTAGGTGGAGGCACTGACTTCCTCTGTTCCTTAGGGTCGGGAATTTGCACGACCCTCTCCCGGCGTGATACAGTTTCCTTCCTTGGTGGAGGAACTGGTTTCGATTTAGCTTCATTCAGGTCGGCCTGCACGACTTTACTTAGCTTCGGAGTTGCTCCGCTAACGGCCATGCGTTTTCGAAGTTCTGCGGTATAGCTCTCGGCCAACCGCTTCTCATCAGTGAGGCGACGAATCTTTGATTCAGCCTCCTCACTGATCTTCGCCGCCTGGCTTATCGCCAAATCTTCCGTTCTGCCTCCTTACTGGCCTATAGTAGGGACGTCCACTCCGACTTTGCCTCTACCACCACCGAGCAGAGGGTTAGTACGGCCTGTTTGAAGTCCCTACTATATCTGCAACGGTTGTCCAGAAAAGACATAATCACGTCCGTAATGTCCGTGATCACCTCCATTTTCTGGCCGCCGCCTTCCTCGTGGCTGGTCATCAACGACTTGATGACCCGGGTTAGAGTAGGCCCGTTCATGTTTACATCAACCGGCACATCCTCAGACCCACCACGAGCCTCCCCGTCGCCTTCCCCCGGCGATCTTTGGGGTGACCTATTAAGGCCACTTCGTCTGGTGAAAGGATTCTCCTTTTCGCCAAGACCGCCATCAACATCCTCAACGGTATTTTTGTTTGAATTTGAAAAAATCATTGCTATTGTGTCCCCCTCACGCCTGCTGTAGAATCCTGCTGGAGTAGTGGCCTATTGTGATCCCATGGTTATCTATACATACCTTGCGGCATACAGGGAGGCCATGCGAGGGTTGACACTTGCGTATTCAGTGCCAGATCAACGCAAGTCAGGAATGTGCATCTGAGCATACTCCCACGCAGTTGGTCAGACTGGTGGCAGAATTGTACCGCGTGCTATGAGGCCCGCCACGGTTTTACGGGACGGAAGACAGCCTGGCCGTTAGCCCATTCGCCGTTTCAGGTCAGTGTCACCCGGCCTTACTAAGAGAATAGAATGACCCGACTACCAGCCCTCGCTTCACAGCAGGCTTGGCATTTGCTCGCACAATGAGCTCAATGAGCAAAAAAAAGTTCATCAAAAGTGAGCAACAACATATCACGGATATGATCAAAACATACAAAAAAGATGCTCTTCGTTGTGGGAAAAATGAGGAGCGGCTCTCTTTGAGAGAAACCGTTTGTCTCAATGAGCCTCTTTGAGGAGCATCATTTTTGTTGTTCTTTCCAACTGAATGTACAGTTAAATGAAAGCACACTTCTGTCATACCATCGCTACCCGCACAACAGTCTTACACATTCGTACTTTTATGAGAGCAGCATAAGAATAGGGACCGTGTATAGCATCCATGATCGGGTAGAAATGAACACCATTCTATCTTTACATTAATTATTTACTGCTTCTAAGCAACAGGCAGCTTGATGTAGGCAATTTAACATTTATCTGGTTAGCAATTACAATTTGAAGTGCAAAGAGATTATTGACGAAATTATCTTATACTAGACGAACTGTCCGATCTCTCTCGGGTTTTATTTTTGATCTGTCAATCATTTAGTTGATTGAGGCGTCGCACTCTAGATCGATTTCAGTTCCGAGTTTGATGGCTTTCTTCAGAACTTATTAATCCGTTGCATTTAGACAACTTCCCAATTTTCCCCAGCAAATTGATCAACTATTAGTATGTACAAATACAGTTGATCCTAAGACAAATCGATTACTGAGAGAATCTTGTTAATTGGTCCACTCGTTCGTGATTTATATTGCCTCAAAGGAAATGCAAACTCATTTTTGTATATAGAGACTAGTTGAACGTACCCGAGCTTGCTCGGGGTTGTATTATTTTGCATTCCTGTCAATTGTTGTGTTCATTGCAGCGCCGCACTCTGATCGTTTTATGTGCGATCGCATTGGGTTTTCTCCTAACTGGCCCTAATATTGTATTTAGACAGTTTTCCACCAGATTTGCAAACTTTTTGAATACACAGCGGAGCCCAAGCCGAATCGATTGGTGAGGAAATCTTGCAAATCGGTCTTATTAAACCGCATGACCCCAGTGTATACCATTTTGACCGATAAATACAAGATTTATTCGACTGCTTCAATTTTGATTAAAATATACTAAGCTCTTTCAAGAGAATGTCTTCAACGTGTAAAAATAAAATGAAGCAGTCCTTAACCCGCATTATGACAGTGATTGAATTGTTTTCTAAACAAACACGATAAATACAATTACCTACTGGCTACCCTTTAGATTAGCCAACTAATTATCATAAATTTATTCGCCACCACCAATTCCGTCCTTCGAGAAAAGAGGCTCAAAGATACTCAATGAGCAACTTTTTCCTCACCTCATTGAGTCAAACCATTTAGTTATCATTGAGAAATGAATATATTTCGAAAAAGAGAGAAACGCAAAAGTACAAAAGAGAAGAGCAAAGATTCGTGTGTCGAGAGCAGTGAGCATTTTTTTCTTCTCCTGATTTGCTCTGAGGAGCATTCCATCCCTGCTCACAGTATTACAATATCCAAAGACAAAGTCAGTAGACATGCAGCCAGTATGCCATAATCAGGATATCACTGGCGTTAATCCTGATGTGCACATTGGCACTCCCTGGGCTATTGCGTGCTTTGAGCGGCACACGGTCGCTTTGATAGGGCCTGCTTACGGACTCATGCAGCTTTTTATAGAGATTTGCCAGAGCTGGGGGAGGGGGAGGGGAGGGGTCGTCAGGCCCTTGGACTATTATTGCGGAGACTCTCACTACGGGGACCTAACAAAAGCGGACGCTGGGGACGAGACCTCACAGGCCTTGCCACCAGGGGTTCCCAAACTCTTTTTTCAGGGTCGGCTCTTTGCGCTGATCAGAAGTTCAAACACTCAGTTTTTTTTCACTTTTAGTTTTAGATTTGTTTAATGAACTTACTTTTAGTGTAGGTGTGTAAGTGTATTCTGGGCCGGCCGGCGATGGTGGGGGTTTCTGGGCAAATCTGGGCGTTGCGGCGTAATCGGAATCGTGGAATCGCATGCGCTTGGGGGCGTCCGATATCGCGCGGGATGTCAATCACGTTATCTTTCTCTCGTGGGTCGTAGCACAGGGATAGGGCAGACCTCGCTACAGGATATCGCCACACGTGCTTGGCGAACCGACAGGGTCACGGGATTGGAGCCTATTCTCCGAGGCTATGAGTTGGCGGTGGCGCTGACAACGTGGCCACACACTGGCTCAGAGTCTAAGCCAACACTTAATGGGTCCTGGCTCAAATTTTCCTTTATCTATGATAGTATTATTTTCCACTATTATGCCACTCAAAATTTGGTAATGACTTTCACTTTAAAATGGAATTCAACTTTTTATAACTACTGTTAAATTCACACACGTTCTTGGTTGATCAACGTCTCAAGTGGGAAAGGCGGATTAGATCCACGTTCAATCGTGGCAAACCCCTTTTCTACCTCCCCTCCATTTCCTCACCCCTCCTAAATATCCTTTTTTCCCCTCCTTTGGGTCCATTCGTTATTCCCGGCATGTTCCATCCACTCATCCCTTGTATGTGTGTTTCGTGTTATGTGCGTTACAATTTCATTTGTTATTCAAATTAACAGTTGGATTTAGGGAGTTGTGTGCTTATAGTTTTTCTTACTAGAGAACTATTTAAATACTTGTATACAAACTTTTATACAACATAAACAATATTAATTCGTCCTGAACAGTAGTATGCATGATATTTGCGATACTCTGAATACACTACTACTCTACCTATACATTGCTAGGGTTGGATCCTAGGGTGAAGTACCCCAAAACGGTAACAGGACATAGTCCCTATTGCCCCCCCCCCCCATATTTAGGGGTGATCGGGGCAATATGGGCCACCTAAGGAAATCGTTCCGAAAAGCGCAAAAAAGCTCAAAAAATCATCATCAAATGTAGTTGCCTTATACTAGGGAGTGTTACCTTTCATATTACGGCGATGAATGATAAAAATACGATAAAAAACGTTTGGAAATTGTTGGAATGCACTTTTAAAAATGATTTTGATTTTGATTTTGATGTGTGCTCCCGACTATACGAGGCAAAATGAGTCACCATGTGGGGCAGTATGGGCCACTCATCCAAAATGTTTTTCTGGGAGAGAAAAGTGTAAAAAAATATTTATGAATATGATATTCCTACAACCGTTTAAAGTGTTCTATACAAAATGAGGTAAATAAACCGCTCAACAGCGGACCGAACCGATTTGCCACTCTTCACCGTTTACATTTCAATTGGTCAATAGTCATTTTTTCTGTTCCGATCGCAGTAATACGGTGTTGTAATTTGTCCGTAATAAATCTAACATAGAGGATAATACTCTTGTATCCGGCAATCTAAATACTTATTCGCATATTAGGGCCTAATATCTTGCTCTGTGCAGGTATGTCCATATTGCCCCATAGTGTGTGGTTTTTAAAAGTATTATGATGAATTCAGATTTTTATCAGTACAAACATGTGTGCACAATATTCAATTCTAATGAATGTCTTCGATAGCTATGGCGACTCACCATGAGTCGATGAAAAAATGGTTTTCGCGAGAGAAAAAAAAACTCGAACACGTCTGTCCACTAAATATGGAAAATCATTCTCAAGACATTCTCGTGCAGTAGTAACTCGCAATGAAAACACCATTTTTAATAACCCTTTTTTGCTTCTAGTAAAATTCATCAGTACTAATACTACCTTTACTTTCTTTGAGCACACGTCTATTTCAATATGAAACTATAAATGTCAAACAACCAGCAACAAAAACTAGAAACCGATTCGGAATAGTATCGATAAACTGTTCTTAACTATAGGCGGATATCTTTTCTCAATGCAATCAATCTCCACGAGCACCTTACGAATCCACGATAAAATCTTAACTCTTATGAGCTTTCTACCATTGTGGGAAAATTAAAATCTTGCCTGGGGATGTTCTACTATAGAGTTCTCACCATTTCGGCCTGTAGTAATACTATTCTTCTTGCGGGCGTCCCACTAACGCAGAATAGTGATCATTCCGATCCACAATAACACCATTCTTCTTGCGGGCGTCCCACCAACGCAGAGGAAGAATCTACTGAATGCAGGCGTCCCACCAACGCAGAGGAAGAATCTACTGAATGCGGGCATCCCACCATGCTAAATTGTGATTTTTCCGATCCACAATAACACCATTCTTCTTGCGGGCGTCCCACCAACGCAGAGGAAGAATCTACTGAATGCGGGCGTCCCACCACGCTGAATTGTGATCATTCCGATCAACAATAACACCATTCTTCGTGCGGGCGTCCCACCAACGCAGAGGAAGAATCTACTGAATGCGGGCGTCCCACCAACGCAGAATTGTGATCATTCCAATCCACAATAACACCATTCTTCTTGCGGGCGTCCCACCAACGCAGAGGAAGAATCTACTGAATGCGGGCGTCCCACCACGCTGAATTGTGATCTTTCCGATCCACAATAACACCATTCTTCTTGCGGGCGTCCCACCAACGCAGAGGAAGAATCTACTGAATGCGGGCGTCCCACCACGCTGAATTGTGATCATTCCGATCCACAATAACACCATTTTTCTTGCGGGCGTCCCACCAACGCAGACGAAAGAACACTTGAACGCGGGTGTCTTTTCACGCTTAACTAAAACAATAAAACTCTCTTTATTGAACTCCTCGCTGAACTAAATTTTTCAACAGAAAGATCAACAACATTCAAAAAGTACTTTTACGAATTTTTGGCAACACAGGCCACCAACAAAATTCACCTAATCGAAATATTGTTTTCTAAGCACAATACATCTAATCCACGTGGCATTGCAGATATTTTATGTCACAGTATCATTCGATTTCACTACACTCAGATACAAGAAGCATTGCGATTGCATATTTTCAGTAAATTCTGAAACAACAACATTGAACATAACACATAGTTTTGAAAATGGAACTTGTAAATAGTAATTTATGGAACGACTCTTTCTCATAAGTAAATTTCAAATTTTCATTCGACTTACTGAAAATCATTCCTATACTTTTTCAACGGTACTTTCAATTTTATCAATAACTTTATGTGTACTTCAACTTAAAAAGCTTTACTAAAACCAGTTCATATATCGCCTTGCTCCGAAGTTAATCATATTTCACCATCTCACACTTGGAATAATCCATCAACAAACATATCCTACTCTACTCTTCTACTACCAAGTCTACTACTCTATTCAACTAATCTAAAAAAAGCCTTACGAAAGTTACTCTGTTTTACATACCAATCAAAGAGTATGAACCATAAAATGCCAGCACATAAACGTCCCAAGCATCCGATGTTTTTCAAATGTCCAAGAACAGCGCCCAAAGGCAAGGTCGGTGGATAAAATCAAAACATCAAAAATCATTGTCAGAAAATCTCCATAAAAAGCTTTGTAAAAGTATTCTTCGCATAGATGTGTGCATTCTGAGCGCAGTTGAGAGAGTACACGTGAAAATAAACTCATTCTATCGAGGCTTTTATCATTATCATTGTTTACAAAGCATTTCTTTGTTTTCTGTTAGAAATATCAGTCTTGCCTGTTTGCTGCTAGATTATTCATGTCATTACATTCTAGGCATAAAATGCTGAAGAAAACATTAATAAAAAGTAAAACGTAACAAACATCATTTTGTATTCGGATCTACCGGAATGTTCAAGCAGAATCATATCAAAACAAAACCTTATAGCCTATTCAGATTGGGCTATTTATGACTGTGTTAAGTGACAGGGTATCCAATTACTACGAGGTGTTCAGACTGCAGCAAGATAATATATCTTGACGTTTCCATGTTTCCTCATTTGCACGCTAATACAGGGTTGAATTCAAGGAGAGTTTTAAAATTTAATTTGCGAAATCAAGCATTTGTGTGGCGACAATCGAATATTTTTTTCTGAACGAAGTTTTTAACAAAAAAAAATTATGAAAAGGGATTTTCGAAGAATATTTGAAGCTCTCATTAAGGATAATGAGCGAAGCTACATTCATTAGTTGGGTGCGCCGTTCTTCGGGGAATCAGACTATTCCTCAATTTATGTTTAAGTTTAAAAAGTATTTTGATTCTGTACTATGATCGAACGGAGATTTGATAGAAAAATTTAGATACTTTTGGGAATTCTCACAAATAAATAAAAAAAGGACGATTGGACCAATTTTCAAGAAATATTATTGAACTAAAATGTATTTCCACCAGTATCTCCATGTATGAAGAGCAACTCAGCAATTTAATTTTTTTTTCAAAAATGGAAACTGAACCATTGCGTTTTACTCGACAATCAATGATACAGCTTCTAACAAAATCGAATCGTGTGAATGTGATATAATTTAAACTGGATTTTGGATGAATTAATGCATTATCAATCCATGTTTTATTTAAGGTTATTCTACTTTACATCCCATTCAAATCGTACAGTTGTCCCACGTGAAAAATGTTGAAATTCAAAGTATATTAAGCTAGTCAAGGAGCAGAATTGAAACAATTTATGAAATCATGTTTATTCATCAAATATATTCGTTTTACAACCATTCCTACGTTTTAAATTGTCTTCCGCATTGGCCCTTGAACTTTGAAAATTTATTCGATTTGTTCTATTAAATCTAGGTTTAAGTTAAATAATTCATGTTAATTCTAGAGAGCATCTGTTTTTTAAACAATTCATGTTGAAGAAGTGGAGAATAAATAATTATCATCATTATTTTTCATCATATAAAATGTTTTCCACAAAACCATCACAATCCGAGTTATTCTTCAGTGCTCAGAAGATTTCCATCTAACATGCATTCGACCCTGCTGCGACAGAAAGAGCATGACTGTCAACTACGAAATGAAATGAAAACAGAGAGAATTTTCTCTCTGGCAAAGAGAGCGTGACGCTTGTCAGTTTTGTTTTGTTGAATTTCTCCCTGCATCCCAGTTAGAACGAAAGCTCTCTCGTAATAATTGTTCGTAATAAATTCTTTATGGCTCTTTTTAGCGGGTATCTTTTGACAGCGCAAAATGTATGGAATATTACGTACATAATGACATCATAAAGCGTATTTACCTTGAAACGCCAATTATTATGTCATTAATGGCGTAATCTGAATAGGCTATTAAATGTAAATAATCGGGCTGCCGCTATACGACTCATAAAATATCTTATAACTAACTTCCAACAAAACTCAACAAGTGAACGGTATGAATTCGGCGCAATCACTTATGCTACGTTTTGACAGGGCAAGTGAGTTGAACAACTCAGTTGAATTCAATTGACTTGCCAAAAGTTGAACATGTTCAACTTTCTTTTCGTTCAAGTGAATTGAATTAAGGTGTTTACACGTTCAGTTCGCGTCCGATTCAAGCGACTTGCTCAATTCACTTGCCTTGTCTAAACGTAGCATTATGCAATGCGGCAAATCGAAGAAATAGTTGTAACTAATTAAAAAACAACACAATGACAATTCCACGTGAAAAAATCGCAATGTGTGCACTGACAGGAGAGTTGCGGGTCTGTAGCAAAACATTTTGAAAATAAGAATCTCTCGAGTCCGCGGCTCCCAGCCCGAGAGCGGCATCCACACAGATATAACCATTACTCCTTACCTATGCAAAAAAGCTTCGCCACTCCAACCTATTTTCGGCTTCCCGTGAAGTTCGTTCAAAACTGCTAAGCACAATCTTTACACAACATGATGGGTGATTCCACAAGCAACGCCAGCACACACTCCTGGCAGGATCGCCAAATGTGCAATTCAACATCGCACATACGAATCACCCATCATGTTTACATTGCTTGCACTCGCGACTGACCTCGTGATGAAGGAAGAATTGACTGACCGCGAATGTGTCTCTTGCATGCGATGGCTGCTACGATCTGTCATGTGACTGAATAACAGTATATTAGACTTGTTCATGTTTATAGGCCTGTCCAACGCCACACAATAACAATTCATTCTCCCCCTGTTGAGACTTGTGACTCAACACAAGGAAGTTCAGCAATGTTTGTAACCGCTCGTTTAAACTCGCCAGTTGCAGTCCGAACAGTCACTACCCGAACCGCACCATCGTCACCAGGATGAAGCGCCACAATTCTTCCTCGACGCCACTGCTGTGGGGGAACGTTCTCATCGACCAACATAACTAATGTTCCAACGCTGAAGTGACGTATCTTGCCATGCCATTTTTGGCGTGTTTGAAGATGGTGTAGATTAGGGTGGTTCAAAAAATCGATTTTGCTCCACAGTGCTCATCTGATTCTTTACCATGTTCTGAGTTTCCTCTGAAAATTTGAACTCATTTGGATTAAAACTGATTTAGCACAAGCCGTTTCAAGTTTTCATGCAAATTAGTATGGAGAAATTTATTTTTTCACAGGCTAAATTTTTTTTCGCTTTCTTCATACGACGAAATTGACTATTGTCAGCCCTGGCTGCCACCTTCTTAAACGAATCAGCCGATCTACCGATCAAGGAATGAGAAGGCGTTAAAATCGCCACGCGCCAGCTTCTTTGTAGCTCCGAGACGATTTGGACGATAGCCGATAAAACGGCATTTCAGCCAACTTCATCTTTACACATTCTCCGGACTAGGTTGTTCGGGGTAGTGTCCAGACCACACATGGCAAGCATGTGGTCACGCATTGTGCGAAAACGCGGGCACACGAACAACACGTGTTCCGCCGTTTCCTCTAAACTTGCGCACACCGGACACTTGGGCGAGGCTAAGTGTAGATACCGGTGTAGATACTATCTGAAGCAACCCTGGCCTGCCTTTAAGGACCTGGGTCAGGTGGAAAGTGATTTCCCCATGGCGCCGCTTGAACCACGTACCCAAGATGAATACACCACTAGGTGTTCCAATCTGCCAAATTCACGATTCAGCCATCTTGGATTTTAGTATGGGAGAGCCAGCCGGTTTGTTTATGTTTTGCACCGAAAATGAATTTTTCACCCCCGCCTTCTTCTCGTCCATAAACTTGGCAGATTGAAACACCTAGCTGTGTATTCATCTTGCACGTACCTATCTCCGGTATAAACCTAAATATGTGTCCATCTACCTTTAGTGGAACTGTCCCACGCACGCTGCCATTTGACCATTGAGGCCAACCTGACAGTCCTACGGATGCCTCTCGTGCCGTGCATTTCGAAGCACTCTATGCCTTCACCGATAACGATGTCAATAGGCATCATACCGGTGATGACGCAAAGTGCATCGTGCGACACGGTACGGTACGCGCTCGCAACTCTTAGGCACATGAGCCTATACGTATTTTCTAACTTCGTTCTGTAGCAGTTAATACGCAGGGCCGTGCCCCAAGCTGGCTCCCCGTACCTCAGTATGGACAGAGCGACACTAGCCAGAAGCTTGCGCTTGCTGGCATAAACCGCAGAGCTATTGGACATCATCCGCCATATTGGTCTATATGCCGACGGATCCCCTGGTCCAGGCATCTCTGCATGACAGATCTGAACATCTCGGGAGCCTCAGCAATGGCCGCTTTGATGGCCAGGTTCGGAATACCATCCGGTCTGGCGCCTCGGTACTGTGCAATCCCCGCAAGTTCCGCCACAGTTACTCTTCCCTCGTCGGCCACCCTGGCCCCTGGCAGCTCCACAAAGTGAGGCCAGGGACTTGGGTCATGACATGGGAAGAGCCCTGCGATGATTCTCTCCAGCATATCTGGAGACCGCTCTGTAGGGGCCATCGCCCCACGTGTCTTGGCCATTAAGACCCTATAGGCGTCACCCCATGGATTCGCGTTGGCACTTTGACACAGGCCCTCGAAGTACGCTTTTTGCTTGATCTAATCTCAGTCTTCAGAGCAGCTCTAGCTCCTCGTCTGTGCGTGCTCGCTGCATCCGCCTCCGTGCCCGTAGGCAGGCGTGGCGCATGTTCGCAATTGCTTGAGGCCACCAGTAAGCCGGTGGCCTCCCATTCAGGGTTGCCACATTTAAATCTGTATTTTTGTCCCAGAAAATCTTTATATCTGTATATTTAGTCAAAAAATCTGGATTGCAAATCTGTATCCATCTGAACCAAATCAAAATCGTCTTAAATAAAGTTAGTTTTAAAAAGATTTAGTCCGGGAATACTATGCGGAACTACAAGTCAGAAATGTCTAAATTTAGCAATTTTTTGCACATTTTTTTTCAAAGATTACAAATACCTAAAGGAATAAAATCAACAATGTTTGGTTTTTTAGGGTTTAATATTTGAGCATTTACGAAAAAACATATGCCACGGATCCAATATAGCCAGCCACACAGAAAAGAAGCACTGATAAACTGTTTCAAAGCATTTCAGATATGATCTATGATAGTTAGACTTAGTATTATTTATAAGTATTATTTTTAAAGCATATTCTGAGACCACATGTATTAAAATATAATCTGCAAAAATTACCAATTAAGAACAAAACCTACCAGAGACCACATGTTCTATATTTTGAAACTGACATTTAGTTAATCTCAAAATTGTTTTTTATAAGATCATTTTAGTGTAGCATAAAAGCAATTTACAATAATTTTTGGTACTAGAATCTTCAAGAAATCTGTAAAATCTGTAAATTTTCCAAAAATCTGTAATCTGTATATACCAGGGAATCAATATTCGAGCAACGCCTAACAATATACTCTTTGTCATCAACAGAGTTTGTTACTGACAAACGCACCTAGCGACAAACCTTTATCAGAACCCGAACACAATATGACAAGAATCATTTGCCTTGCATGCTCTGATATCTCCGAAAATACGCTGCTAATTTTGTAATCGTTGTTCGATCCTCGAATATTTTCATAAAAGCTGAAACTTTGATAACATAAAACCGAAATTTTCACTAGAAATAATGCAAAATAACGGGATGAAAAGTTAGCAACAAGATTGTCTTCTTTTTTATTGCTGACAAAATTGTTCGGATCTTTGTCATTATTATCACCGACAAAAACAAAGCTTTGTCGTTGGTTCTCTTTTGTCGCTTGTTTCGCAGGCGCATTCGAAAAAAAATTGATTCCCTGGTATATACAGATTCTTTATCACAGCCTTACCTAAAAAATCTGTAAAATACAGAAAAATCTGTATATGTGGCAACCCTGCTCCCATTCCTAGGGTGGGCTTTCGAGAGTACTGTTACTAGCTGCTCGCCGCTCAGACCGAGAGTATTGTGCTCGCGGCGGAGCGCTTCCTTAAACACCTCGTCGTCGAAGTTCGATGTCTTCCACATACGAGGGCTAGGCCTCGCCCCTTCTTTCATCCCCTGAATGCTGGTCGTATAGTCGATACTGTAGCGAACCGCCAAGTGGTCGCTGTGAGTGTAGCAATCATCTACCCTCCAGTTCGAACTACTCGTTTGGCCAGGGCTTCAGAACGTAACGTCGATAATCGACTCGGCCCCGTTCCAGCTGTAGGTACTTTTGGTACCGACATTGGCCAAATCCACATCCAACATGGCCAGTGATTCCAGCAGGATCTGCCCCGTTGATTCGTGGAACGGTTTCCCCATTCCACGGCCCAAGCGTTGAAGTCCCCCGCTATCACTACCGGCCTACGCCCCATCAAGTTTGCCGTCACAATCCAGCATACGACCGAACTGCTCGATCGATCATCGAGGAGACGTATAGCCAGTGTTGGTAAAAACTCAAATTCTCAAATCTCATCCACGATTCAAATCAAGCGCGAGGCAAACCCCACCTGACTCATGGCCTAGAGAATCGTCCATGATTCGACTCGTGATTTGCATCATTGCATGATTTCTGTGCGAATATTGAATCCGACCACTACCTGGTCGCAGTATGTCTGCGCTTAAAACTTTCGACGGTGATCAACACGCGTCGGAGTCGTCCGCCGCGGCTTAACATTGGGCGGCTACAAGACGGTAGACTAGCCCAAGACTACGCGCAGCAGCTGGAAGTGGCACTCCCAACGGAAGAGCAGCTAGGCGCAGCATCTCTTGAAGATGGCTGGAGAGATATTCGATTCGCCATTGGAAGCACCGCAACCGCTGCACTAGGCACGGTGGCTCCGGATCAGAGAAACGACTGGTATGACGGCGAATGTGAGCAGTTAGTTGAGGAGAAGAATGCAGCATGGGCGAGATTGCTGCAACACCGCACGAGGGCGAACGAGGCACGATACAAACGGGCGCGGAACAGACAAAACTCGATTTCCGGAGGAAAAAGCGTCAGCAGGAAGATCGAGACCGTGAAGAGACGGAGGAACTGTACCGCGCTAATAACGCACGAAAGTTCTATGAGAAGTTGAACCGTTCACGTAAGGGCCACGTGCCACAGCCCGATATGAGTAAGGACATAAACGGGAACCTTCTTACGAACGAGCGTGAGGTGATCCAAAGGTGGCGGCAGCACTATGAAGAGCACCTGAATGGCGATATGGCAGACAACGGTGGCGGTATGGTAATGAACCTAGGAGCACGCGCGCAGGACATGCGACTTCCGGCTCCGAATCTCCAGGAAATCCAGGAGGAGATCGGCCGGCTGAAAAACAACAATGCCCCTGGAGTTGACCAACTACCAGAAGAGCTTCACGGTGGTGAAGCACTGGCTAGAGCGCAGCACTGGGTGATTACCAAGGTTTGGGAGGATGAGGTTCTGCCGCAGGAGTAGATGGAAGGTGTCGTGTGTCCCATCTACAAAAAGGGCGGTAAGCTGGATTGTAGCGACTACCGCGCAATCACATTGCTGAACACCGCCTACAAGTTCGTGGGGAAGTACCAGGCGGGATTTATGGGTGAACGCTCTACCACAGACCAAGTGTTCGCCATACGTCAGGTATTGCAGAAATGCCGCGAATACAACGTGCCCACACATCATCTATTTATCGGCTTCAAAGCCGCATATGATACAATCGATCGGGACCAGCTATGGCAGCTAATGCACGAAAACGGATTTCCGGATAAACTGATACGGTTGATCAAGGCGACGATGGATCGGGTGATGTGCGTAGTTCGAGTTTCAGGGGCATTCTCGAATCCCTTCGAAACGCGTAGAGGGTTACGGCAAGGTGATGGTCTTTCGTGTTTGTTATTCAACATCGCTTTGGAGGGAGTAATACGAAGGGCAGGGATTGACACGAGTGGTACGATTTTCACGAAGTCCGTCCAGTTATTTGGTTTCGCCGACGAAATTGATATCATGGCACGTAACTTTGAGAGGATGGAGGAAGCCTACATCAGACTGAAAAGCGAAGCTAAACGGATTGGACTAGTCATCAACACGTCGAAGACGAAGTACATGATAGGAAGAGGCTCAAGAGAGGTCAATGTAAGCCACCCACCACGAGTTTCTATCGGTCGTGACGAAATCGAGGTGGTTGAAGAATGCGTGTACTTGGGCTCACTGGTGACCGCCGATAACGATACCAGAGAAATAGCAGATAGCAGAGAAATTCGGAGGCGCATAGTGGCTGGAAATCGTACGTACTTTGGACTCCGCAAGACGCTCCGATCGAATAGAGTCCGTACCAAACTGACTATCTACAAAACGCTTATAAGACCGGTAGTTCTCTACGGACACGAGACCTGGACGATGCTCGTGGAGGACCAATGCGCACTGGGAGTTTTTGAAAGGAAAGTGTTGCGTACCATCTATGGTGGGGTGCAGATGGCGGACGGTACGTGGAGGAGGCGAATGAACCACGAGTTGCATCAGCTGTTGGGAGAACCATCCATCGTTCACACCGCGAAAATCGGAAGACTGCGGTGGGCCGGGCACGTAGCCAGAATGTCGGACAGTAATCCGGTGAAAATGGTTCTCGACAATGATCCGACGGGAACAAAAAGGCGAGGTGCACAGCGGGCAAGGTGGATCGATCAGGTGGAGGACGATTTGCGGACCCTCCGCAGACTGCGTGGTTGGCGAAGTGCAGCCATGGACCGAGCTGAATGGAGAAGACTTTTATGTGCAGCACAGGCCACTCCGGCCTTAGTCTGATAATAAATAAATAATCTTATCGAATTGCTTGCAACAAGTTGCATTCGCCGCAGAATACTCTTCCATTGTTTCGTATTGAAAATTGGCCAAATCGGATCATGAGCTCAAAAGTACTATTTTTTATAATGCACGAGAAAGGCACCATCACCGCTAGGTGGACTAATCAGGGTTAGGTTAATTTATTTAACAAAAGTTTTCAATTGGCATATTTCCCAGATAAATGGAAAAACGCCAAGGTTGTTCCAATTTTGAAGCCTGACGAAAATCCAGCTGAGGCTTCTAGTTATCGCCCAATCATTTTGCTTTCTTTAATAAGCAAACTGTTTGAATAGATTACTTTAAATAGAATGATGGTTCATATTAATAATAATTCTATTTTTTATCTCAACGTTAAAAATTTCGCAATACTGGAAACACATAATTGAAATCAGTGAACACGCTTCCTCTGGCCAGAGGCGTTCTCTGTACAGGGAGCAAATAGAAAATAATTCGAGGAAAACTCGAGGAAAGCGACCATACTCCATTATTGCATATTGAAACGAAATTAAAACACATGTGTTTAGTAACGCCAACCATAGAATAGAATCACGCCGCAACACATGTTCTTTAATTCCTAAATGAAGAAAGGGACAAAGGTGCTCGCCGTACCCCTTTATGCATGTGTACAAGCTATGTGAGCCTTGAATATAGACAAGCTCTCTTATAGCAGAAAGAAGAGCTCGACATTGTAATTTACTCGATACTGCTTGGTAACAGTCGTTAAGAGTCATAGATGCTAGATTCATGCCTTTTGTAAAGGGCATTCTCATAGCTTCCGAAGACTTTGAATGCATACCTGTGCAGTACCATACTGTCACAGAACGCAAGAGTTCACAGTTCGACTCAAACTCAATTAAAAATCCCTCTTCCAAAATAATAGCCGGGTATATGCCGGTAGATTGTGCGTAAGACTCTGGTATTCGTATTTTCGATCCAAAAAGAGCAATAATATTGAATTAGATAAAATCGGTAACATTTGCCAAAGCTAATTGCCTTTTATCGATGCAATTACCCACTCACTAATAACTTGTTTGGTCACGAAGTAGAATTCAATAACTATGTTACACAAATCTGGCAAACGGCATATTTATGCAAAAAATTTCATTTAAGCAAACTTTGATTAACTTTCAGCCGGAATGCATCCACAGCTGTGGTGAAGATCACGTTGAGTAAACAAATCTCTTCTCAGTCTGAACGAAAAGTTTTCTTCGGTATGACAAAATCTGGTTCTTCCCGGTACTATGTATGTATAAGCCCCCACTCCACCGGTGGAAAAAGTTCAGATACGCTCCGGAATCCGACCTAACCCAAACGCATATAGTGGACATGTGTCACCATCCTTGCTTCGGATAGGATTGTTGAGTTTATTTTTTAATTTTCGTATTGGATCCGAAAGGACACACAAGATGGTGTGCTCTGGAAATAAAGGAGCCTGACTATATAGAGTGACAGTCCTAGTTGGCCTTGCAAGCACAAACACACAATAAATAGCTGGCGAGCGATAAATTGAAATTCCTGACGATTGCCAGATCTCAGCAAGCTTTGTTGCCTTTTCTATTTGCTCACAGCAGCGCAGTAAAATGTTTGTTTGATGAATAAATAAAATTGCATTCCTGTTAACATTGCTTGTACACAGCTGACAAGTTGGATTTTGAGTACACTGCTTTTATTGCTGTCCACGTGCATGAAGGGAAGCGTTCTGTAGATGATGACGTAGATTAAATCATTGATGACTAGTGACAAAACTGAGATTGGAAATATGCTGTAAGTTATTTTTGTTAATAACTATTATTTGAGTTAGAAAATTAAGAATGAACGTAGAGAGTAGATCATGAAGCGGTTGAGGACGTATGTGTGTAGATTCGTCTTTGTCGTGTTGATGTCCTCCACTGTCCCTTCAACTAATTGCAATCGGGTCAGTTTGCCCAGGAATCATCACCGAGCTTCAGAAGATCAAACAAGAAGATTTTGAAACTTCATGGATTTCCAAGCATGCATACAGACTTCCAGACTTTGGAAATATTCTTACTAAATACAAAAAGTCACTTTGGATTCTCAGGTTCTTTTTGAAATTCGATTTCTTGTGAACTTATACAAATTTGTATGAGATGAACAGAAAATTAGTTTTAAGCTTGCTTAGTTTATTTGTCTGCGTCTGTTCACCAGAAGGTGCGGCTCAAACAGCGTCTGCCTGGTACCCAGCGGCTGATTAACGAAATGCTGTATCGCGTCAGCTATACCTAAGGTGGCAGCCCCATCATCGCGATGTAGGTAACGCAACCCCGGGAAGGTAGCTTACTGAAGCCTCTCAAATATCACATTTTGACAACCGACACGGCAACGAAATAAGGACTATGATTGGAAACTCGGTACCTGGAATGTCAGGACCCTAAATGAACCTGGACGAGTGAGCCTTCTGGCTCGTGAACTGCAGAAGGTTGGAGTGAACGTGGCCGCTATTCAAGAAGTCCGATGGCCCAGATCCGGAGAACGTGAATTCCGAGCCGTGGACCCCACGACCGAGTTGGTTCGTAGTGATGGGCAAGCAGATGAAGCGAGTGATGCGGTGGAAACCCATTAGCGAACGAATCTGTGTGTTGAGGATACGGGGCAAATTCTTCAATTACAGCCTAATCAACGTTTACGCACCGACAAACGATAAATCCGACGACGTGAAGGACACGTTTTATGAATGTCTTGATAAAGCTTATGGAGAGTGCCCAAAGAATGACGTGAAAATTGTTATCGGCTAACGCTCAGGTCGGTAGAGAGGACTTTTTCCGTCCCATAATCGGTAGGGAGAGCCTTCACTCCGCTACCAATGATAACGGCCTACGGCTAGTAAATTTTGCTGCTGCCAGAGGGATGGCACCTACTTCGCACGAAAGAACATCCGAAAGCACACCTGGAGACACCCAAATGGTGAAACTTGCAACCAGATAGACCATGTTCTGGTGGATGGGCGCCATTTCTCGGATGTTATCGATGTGCGGACATTCAGAGGTCCGAACATTGACTCTGATCACTACCTCGTTGTCAGTAAAATTCGATCACGGTTGTCAACTGTATCGAACGAAAGATCACAGCGAACGATGCGTTACAATATCCAGCGATTGTAGGCGGAAGGAGTATCGGCTGAGTACCGCCAGAAGCTCGACGAACGGATAAGTGCAATCTACGTTAGCGACAACATCAACAATCTATGGGAGTCGATCCATGGAGCGGTAAGCACAACAGCACGAGAAGTGGTAGGCACTGCACAGAGGCGACCCAGGACGGGATGGTTCGATGTGGAGTGCCAGAGAGTGACAGACGAGAAGAACGTTGCCAGAAGCCGAATGTTGGTGTCAGGTACCCGATCGAATAGAGATCGGTACAAGGAAGCAAGAGCAGCCGAAAAACGAACCCACCGCAGGAAGAAAAAAGAGTACGAAGAACAAGTGATTAGTGAGGCGCAGGAAAAAATGGAGCAGAACGATATGCGGAGGTTTTATGAGTCTGTCAATGGCGTGCGGAGAAAGACAGCGCCATCTCCCGTCATGTGCAACGACCAACAAGGGAATTTGCTGACAGATAAAACTGAAGTGGCTGTCAGGTGGAAGCAACACTTCGAGACTTTGTTGAATGGAGAAAGTGACGGTGCATCGGAGAACAGAATAAATATTAGCGACGATGGACAAGCTGTGGAGTCACCTACACTAGATGAGGTTAAAAAAGCTGTTAAAGAGCTGAAAAACAATAAGGCTGCGGGGAAGGACCAGCTCCCGGCTGAACTTCTCAAACATAGCAGTGAGCAGCTTTATGAAGTTCTGCACCATATTATGTCGAAAATATGGGAAGACGAGGAAATGCCTGCTAGCTGGTTGGACGGCCTCATTTGCCCTCTCTTTAAGAAAGGGCACAGACTGGAGTGCGCCAATTACCGAGGAATAACCCTCCTTAATTCGGCGTACAAAATTATGTCCCGTATTTTGTTCAACAGATTGAGACCGCTTGAAGAGTCCTTCGTCGGCGAATACCAAGCAGGTTTTCGGATCAAATGTTTACCCTGAGACAAATCCTTGATAAATTCCGGGAGTACAACTTGCAGACACATCATCTGTTTATTGATTTCAAGGCGGCGTACGATTCAGTGAAACGGAATGAATTATGGCAAATTATGCTTGAACATGGTTTTCTGGCGAAACTGATACGGCTAATTCGTATAACGTTGGACGGATCGAAATCAAGTGTAAGGGTTGCGGATGAAATATCGACGTCATTTGTTACCTTAGATGGATTAAAGCAGGGTGATGCACTCTCGAACCTACTGTTCAATATAGCGCTCGAGGGAGCGATTAGGAGTGCTGGTGTGAAAAGAAGCGGTACCATTATCACAAAATCGCATATGCTCCTGGGATTTGCGGACGATATCGATATTATCGGAATTGATCGCCGTGCCATGGAAGAGGCTTTTGCGCCTTTTAAGAGGGAGACAGCGAGGATTGGACTCATGATCAATACCAGCAAAACGAAGTACATGGTCGCTGGCAATCAACGTGGGTTCATTAGTGGTGGTGGTAGCGAAATAGTGCTGGATGGTGAAAAATTTGAAGTGGTAGAAGAATTTGTGTATCTTGGAACATTAGTGACGTGCGATAATGATGTTACCCGCGAGGTGAAAAGCTGCAAATAGGGCTTATTACGGACTTCGTAACCAGCTTAAGTCCCGTAGTCTGCAAACGAAAACAAAACTCGCGCTGTATACTACTCTGATTCTCCCGGTGGCTTTATACGGCCATGAGACATGGACGTTAAAGGAGGCTGATCGGAGAGCTCTCGGAGTGTTTGAGCGTAAGGTGCTGCGGACAATACTCGGCGGTAAACAGGAGAACGGTATCTGGCGGCGTCGCATGAATCACGAATCGTACCAGGTGTATAAAGGGCTGGATATTATTAAGCTTATACAACACGGCAGACTACGGTGGGCTGGTCACGTTGTTCGTATGCCGGAAGAACGTCAAGCGAAGATAATATTTAGTAGAGAACCCGGAAGATGCCGCAGGCTTCGTGGAAGGCCGCGTACACGATGGCTTTTTGCAGTTGAAGAGGACCTGAGGGCGCTCAATGTTCAGGGCGACTGGAAGCGATTGGCCCAGGATCGAGTCGAGTGGAGAATGATACTCCATTCGGCGTAGGTTCATCGAAGAGCTGTAGCCCATCAAGTAAGTTTATTTGTAACTTATCAGTTTCGCTGAAATTTTTCTCTCAAATCTATACGTCAAATGATAATCGAGAAATACTGGGATATAGCATGGAAATGTTCACTATTGTCATCCAAAAATTATACACGGATTTCGGCTGGATATCAATTTCATTACCACCCGCTTACGCTATTACCGTGTTACAAATTCAAGCGGCATGCCATAGTTCTCCAACTAACTCTCTATGTTTTCCATCATTCTCCTCCGCTCTGCTCAGCCGTATCCCCCAGCGGCAGGGCATAATAATTACGATAGCGATGATAACAGGTGGAAAATTACATGTACAAAACTTTTACCTGCTCCGTCATTCACTTCCGAAAGCATTGCGGTATCTGAATCCTGGTGCTTTCAACTCGAGTCATCGCATCGTTTTACTGCCGTCATGTCGCGTCGTCCCATACCTGATGATAGGATCCGGGAAACGAGTCGGTCCGGAAAATTTAACTTACCATCATCGCATTCACCGTTCCTGATCCAGCATGGTCCGTTGGTCAAGTTAAGCTGCCAGAGGCACGCACGCAGCAGTGTCCACGACCGGTTCAGCAGGCAGGGACGATAGAAAGCTGAACCGAAACGCCCGTTCGTCGGGCAGCTTCCTCTATATGGCGTGGGCGAGATGCTGGCAGGGAGTCACTTTTCTAATTTATATTCAGCCCAACATTACTCACTGCTTGCCTGGCTTACTGACCGCATGGAAAGAACAACGCAACTTGACGGCGCGGCGGGAGAGGATGGCCACAAGCGGGTTATCCCAGATCCCATTGTCAGAACAATTTTATGTGATCCGAGAGTGTCGTTAGTTCGTGTGTTGTATTTCCGTTGTCGGCCGGTGTGTTGAACGTTTCTCCTGCTCGGCTAGGGGAGACGGCCTATCCTATTCTCCGTCCGTGACTCAGTGCCCGTTGCAAATGAATAAATTTAATTAAAACTTGAAAATTGTGTTGTTTCTCAATTATGGCCCCCCGAGTTGGATAACTTTTTGTCGTTTTCTCTTCATGTCGCATAGACAGGCTGGTTGCACGTAGGTGGGGGGATACGGTGGGTCCGGAATTATTTGTTCGTTATTAGTAGAAACATGTCTATTGATTTTCAACCTTCATAGACGGAGCTCCACGCACATTGCACAATGAGCAGTTTTATCGTTTTTTGTTTAGTTTTTTAGTTTTTTTTGTGAAATGGCTGTAGCATTTGTTTCATTATTAGTAACTACAGAAATGTCAGTTTCAGGTCTCGTATCCGTAGAGGACTACTAGCTAATAAGCGTTTTGTATAATGTGACCAGCAAGCGTCCTGCGAAACGCGGGACGCCTATCTGGATTGCGCCACTGCACAGTGGCTAAATTCGTGTTTTAAGCGCGTCTTCGCGAGAGTTGTAGCAAAAGTTCTCCTGAAAAACATTGTCGAAGGCACCGAAGTTCGAAGTTCGTAATTACGTTACTTTTGGAGATTTTTACGTTTTATGCTGACAACACCTTAAAAATGGTTTTTTCATCATATCTTTTAAATTTTCATTTCTACATTTTTTGCATGTTCTAGAAAGTGTTAGATAATATTAAAACACGCCGTTTGGTGGCTGTTGGGACTTAAAAACTTTTAAAATAAAAAAAATTATAACAGTTTTATTGGATTTCTTAGTCATATTTCATATGCTGCAACTTAACATCGGGCAAATTGTGGCAGTCAATCTCATACGCATAACAAAGTACAAGTTCTTCTTCTTATTGGCATTACATCCCCACACTGGGACAGAGCCGCCTCACAGCTTAGTGTTCATTAAGCACTTCCACAGTTATTAACTGCAAGGTTTCTAAGCCAGGTTACCATTTTTGCATTCGTATATCATGAGGCTAAGCACGATGATACTTTTATGCCCAGGGAAGTCGAGACAATTTCCAATCCAAAAATTGCCTAGACCGGGACCGGGAATCGAACCCAGCCACCCTCAGCATGGTCTTGCTTTGTAGCCGCGCGTCTTACCGCACGGCTAAGGAGGGCCCCAAGTACAAGTAATGAACTTTAAATTAATACCTGAACTGTAGAGTTGTAAGCGAATGTAAGTAATGTTTCATCAAAAACCATTTCCTACTTTGCAAGGTAGAAATCAATCACCCACCACAAGGAGTAGATGAACCAATGCACCATGCGTCTCCATAACATTGTATGTTTATGCAACGAACATGTTCAAAACTTTTTGGCATAAAATGCAATAAATCTCAAAACGTAATGAAATTACGAACTTAGTGTCTTCGACAAAGTTTTCCAGGAGAACTTTTTCTACAACTCTCGCGAAGACATTTATCTTCCATGTTGTGATTGGAGAAAAGAAAATTTCATCTCACTTTTAGGGGGATTGATCATAGGGCTGCATACCTCCAAAGAAGCGTGTCGACTTACTGATGAAATGTCTCGAAGACGCCATTACGTTAAATCACATAAAGCTTGATCCACTTAGAATTTGGCCGCACGAAATTAGACATTTCTTTGCCGAAAAAGTTCATAAAAAAGTGGGTCAAGTTTTATTATACAGGGAATTTAATAAACTTTGAAGGAAAAAATATCAGAAAATGATTCATTGGCATTTCGGATGAAATCTCGGCCTTTTCTCTCTGTTATTTTTTGCACAGTAGAACGGTCAACTTAATCTGTCATTTTTTCACACCACTTCTCCATATAAGATGGTTTTCTGATTGTTTTGCACCATTTCTCAAGTTTCCCTATGATAATTGCCTAATATTTTTCGTTGGGACGAAAATTTGGGCATTTTAGTGGGTTGATAGTTTTTTCAATAACATCATTATCATTCGGTTCATACCATTCCATCAAATCCCGTCTGTAATGGCAGCTTGTTAAGTCAGGCCAAAGCAACACCGGACAGTCGTGTGATTGAAATGATGGCAAAAATCGCTTCTGAAGACACTCCTCCTTGTATATTTGCCCATTTATGGTCGCTCCAGTGATGAAAACTGTAGTTTTCTTTCCATAACTGCAGATGCTTTGACATACCATCAATTTGTGGGCAATCTTGCCTGCATATACATATTTGATTTTTCCTGGGACATTACCCTACCGTTTGGCAAGGTAAAACTTGTGTCTCGGGAATTGAAAGTCAATTTTAATATTAATTTCATTGCTCATCAAAATACATCAATTGTATTTCGTCAGAACTTGCTCGACCAGCATTCTTGCGCGATGTTTGGCAACCAGGTTATGTTTCAGGGTCCTGTTGGGACGCTTACTGACATCATACGACTTGAAACATTCACGCCGACAGATTATTTGAGCTGTGCTGTACGGCGCAGTGAACTTTTTCACTAAATCATGCAAGGAAATCCCAAAATGGTTCCAAACTGCTCTGTAGACTTTCACTTGTTGTTTCTGGTCGTATGTTCCACTTCTACGATTGTTTTGTGCTACGCGATCCAGCAATAGTGTTTCCCGATAACGTTTGACAGTTTTTACAGTCAATTTCGCTAATTTTTAATACTTTGAAATCATTCCTCCTGACCATGTTGGATTTCCAACGTGAGTGTGCAAAATTTGTTCCCATCTCTCGCGTTCCATTTTCGATAACTTTTGAACGTGAGCATCAATACTGGTTTCACCATAAATTAAACAAACCTTCCGCAACGATGTGATGTATTTTACTTCTCGGTACGGCCACCAGAGGCGCCGCAGTAATTGGAAAGAAACGGCCAAATACTAAGTGGATCGAGCTTTAATAGATACTATTAAATAAACGCGCTGAAAACTAGAGATGGGCGCTCCGCTCAGGAGCTGTTCGAAAGATTCGCTTCCTTACATTGAGCTGATGAGCTATGGATCTTTTTTAAAGAACCCCAGTTCTTCAGCTCACTTTAAATTGATGAAATCATTGTCAAACACGCGCCTAGAGAAACTCCCTCGTACGCACTCGAGTACGCGCGCTGTTGTAATTTGTACAACACAAACGAAAATACCACGGTCGCGGTACACAACACAAGCGAGCTTGTATGAGCATTCCAGTCCAGTACCGCGCACGTGCTGATCGTTTATTATTTGCACCTCAAGCACCATCAAGCCAAGCGACAGCACCATCTAGCCAAGCAACAGAAATCGTTTCTGCTGCAGAAAGGAATAAGAAACACACAAGCAAAAATAATCTAGCTTGCCGTCTATTTCTAAACCCATACCCACATACTCGGCGCGGCGCTACGAACGAACACACAAGAGAACGTAGCAAGCAAAAGATCCGAAGATCCGCACAACTCTCAATTCCGCTCAAGTCGTCGTACAGCTCGAAATTGCTGTGACATGGAAGCGAGAGCTGCGCTACCAGCTCAGATCCGTGTGACACGGATCTCGATTCGGATCAGTCGCGACCGATTCTAGCGAACCGTGTGGTTCGAACGAACCGAACTGGGAGCTGTGTCTTGCACGGAGGGGATCTTTTGCTTGCGACGGGTTTTCCCGCCAACATAGACCAGTGCATGATGGCGTAGGTTGACAGTTCACAGAGCTATTTTACCGGGACTTAGTCTCCAGGGAAGCTTTCGATAAAATTGTTTCGTCATTTTATTCGCATGTAGATGTCCTTTGCGGTTGATTTCATGCTGAATGCAAAGAATATCACTGAAATACACGGATCACAGCAATTTTAAACTAAAAATATGAGTTTTAATTTTCCCCTCATCGATTTTTCTTCTAACAACTTGTAAACAAGCTCTGTGAGGTTAAGTTAGAGTTTGCATTGGTCTATACTGCTACATGTGCACTCTGTTTGTTTGTAGCACCGTGCTCTGTATTTTTTACTCTCTTGTTTTTAGTTCTCTCGCATTTCGGGAACCAAATAGATGAATGGGCTCGCTTGTATGAAAATGTCAACTACGCATGGCTAGAAGAACAAGGCATTAATTTACTGCACTGTGAAGAAAAAACTTATGACACGTGATATGGTTCATATACATATCAGAGACTAGGGACTGAACTATTCAAATTAACGGATTGAGCAACGTTATCAACAAAATGTAACTTAGAATTATGAATAGAAAATAATGTTGAGTTAGCTTTTGTATAGAAATAAATGTGAAGATTCTAAATGAACTCCTAGACTTCAAAACTAGACGGTCAGAAAAAGCGTAATAAATGTTATTAGTTTAAAATTGTCAGATTTTCAAAAGAAATTATTACCTCACTATAGCTTAACATTTTTAAAATTTCAAAGTAAGGTAAATAGATGACTGATGAATGAATCTTGAATATCTATATACATAAAAATGAATTTCTGTCTGTCTGACCCTTATAGACTCGGAAACTATTGAACCGATCGGCGTGAAAATTTGTATGCAGAGTTTTTTGGGGCCGGGGAAGGTTCTTAAGATGGTTCGAGACCCCTCCCTTTTTTGGAAAGGGGGGCTCCCATACAAATGAATCAGAAATTTCATCATAACTCGAGAACTACTCCGACAATAAATCAATTTTAAGCGAAACAAAGTTCGTCGGGTCTGCTAGTATATACATAAAAATTATTTTCTGTCTGTTTGAACCTTATAGACTACGAAACTACTGATCCGATCGGCGTGAAAATTTGTATGTAGAGGTTTTTGGGGCCGGGGAAGGTTCTTAACATGGTTCGAGATCCCTCCCCTTTTAGAAAGGGGGGCTCCCATACAAATGAAACAGAAATTTCTGCATAACTCAAGAACTAATTATAAAATAAATCAATTTTAGGCGAAACAAAGTTCGTCTGGTCTGCTAGTAAGTAATAAAGACAAGCATGATTTTCATACATTTTCATCAGGATCGACATCTCAATTCGCATCGATTCGATGCTAGGCACCTGTTTTCAACTTGAACTTTCGATCTTTGATGTAATTGTATACATCTTTATTGATTTTAACTTCTGAATCTGGAAATAATTATGAAGACACCACTTTTTATATGGAACTCCATTATTTGCAACAGAAACGCGTATAAGCAGAAAATATGCATAAATGTAGCTAGCATTGAATAAAAATTCAATTTAGGCCTGCTGGCAAAAAATCAGCCCAATCGAATCTAGAGATGGGCAAAACAGCTCATTGCAGTGAGCGGATCTGATCCGTTTAGTTCATTGAAAAGAGTCAGCTCCTTAGATCAGCTCTTCAGTTCTTCAATGCTACATATATTAAAAAATATATTATTATTTTGATTTTAAATATTGTTCAAAAATTTGAAAAATTTATGTCATAAATATAAATAAATATAAATAAATATAAATAAATATAAATAAATATAAATAAATATAAATAAATATAAATAAATATAAATAAATATAAATAAATATAAATAAATATAAATAAATATAAATAAATATAAATAAATATATATATATAATATAAATCATGAATATATATTTATGATTTATAAATAAATAAATAAATAAATAAATGAATGACATAAATTTTTGAACAATATTTAAAATCAAAATAATAATATATTTTATAATATATGTAGCATTAAAGAACTGAAGAGCTGATCTAAGCAGCTGACTCTTTTCAATGAGCTGAGCGGATTAGATCCGCTCACTGCAATGAGCTGTTTTGCCCATCTCTACTGAAAACACGATTTAAGCCACTGTGCACTGGCTTGAATCATAAAAAAATGCATTTCGCATAAATTTTGACCCAAAAAATGGAAAAATATTTGTAAGGCTGTATGAATTGTAACAAATTTGTAAAACGAAGTTGGAAAATGCAGCGTCCCACGAAACGCGGAACGTCTGGTCACATTAGTTTTGTAGAAAGTCCGTTTGGTACGGCGGCGAATTCTATTCGAGCGGAGTGTCTTGCGGAGTCCAACGTATGTACGGTTTCCAGCCACGATGCATCTCCGAACTTCTCTGTTGGTATCATTTTCGACAGTCACCAGTTTGTCCAAGAACACGAATTCTTCAACAACCTCGATTTCGTCACCAAGGATACAAACTTGTAGTGGGTGGCTTACGTTGTCTTCTGTTGAGCATCTTCCTGTCACGTACTGCGTCTTTGACGTTTTGATGACTATTCCGATCCGCTTGGCTACTCTCCTTAGTCTCTTCTCATCTTCTTAAAGTTATACGTGCAATCGGGGAAACCAAATAGCCTAACGAACTTCGTGAAAATCGTACCACTCTGACACTGCCTTTTGTATTATTCCCTCTAAAGCGATGTTAAATAGAAGGCACTAGAGACCATCACCTTACCGTAATCCTACGCGTTGTAGAAGATTATACCATCGATTCGCTGGTCGATTGATCGATTTTTCGTAACTTGAAGAGTAATTTTCTAAAACAATTTGGCCCTAAAAACCCCCAGTCTTATTGGATATAAATTTCAATACAATTTTTGGCTAAGGAACTCCCAAGAAGATTTGTAGAAGAAATATTCTATTTTCAAGGAAACAAGATTACCCCAAATTCCAGAGAAAATGAATACATCAGGAAGGGGATTCTCGGAGAGAATCCTAAAGGAGTAAGTCCTCAGAGAGTTCTTCAACCCAGTAATCTTGCAGTATGAATTTCCCTCCGAATTCCAAAAAAAAGAACATCTGGCGCCGTAA
Organism: Armigeres subalbatus; assembly: GCF_024139115.2. Taxonomy (NCBI): domain Eukaryota; kingdom Metazoa; phylum Arthropoda; class Insecta; order Diptera; family Culicidae; genus Armigeres; species Armigeres subalbatus. The sequence continues at coordinate 6,306,899 of NC_085141.1, read as the reverse complement.
TTTTCTTAACATCTTTGGTGTACGAATTCCCCAAAATGTCTTTATGAGGTAATCTTTAGTTTACCAGAATTCTTGGAGAGGGAATATCCCATCGTTTCGAGTCGATGTGCGCTATGCCACCCCTGATTACCTTAGCTGAAGTAAATATAAATTGAACAACTGTTACTGGTCTGATCTAAAATATTACTGGGTTTACGAAAAGGTGAACGGAAAGTGAACTGAACGCGTTATGTAGCGTACACACGCTCAAACACGTTGGACAAATATTGACTCCGTCCTCAAGAAAATTGTTCGGTTTCTGCTTTGTTTGAACGTGTGTGAAGTTGTTCGAACAAACGTTTGACATTTGGCGGCTCGGTTGGAAAAAATCAAAGCGTTTTGATTTTGCTTTTACCTGTCGGCGGCGGAGTCAAAGTTAGCCGAACATATTTGAGCGTTTGTAGTGAAGTCGCACAAACCCTCAAATATTTTTTTGATGGTTGGTGTTCAAGTTAGCGCGTCGGTCGTCCGTGTGTGATATTGTTGGTCGAATAAATTGAGTGTTCGTGTCGCGGTTTGTAGAACAGAGTCGAAGTTTGACTAAACGAGGGGTGGAGTCAATGTTCGTCAAACTGCTTGACTGGTGTGTACGCTGCATTAGACTAAGAATATTCAGTGTTCAAAGTGTTTTTTTTATGCTAGTGGATTACTGTTCAAAGGAAAACGTCAATAAGTTATCGTGATTAATGTTTTCCTTTTTATCAAGCGTTGCTGATTCTATATGAGTAAAACTTCTTCTTCTTCTTATTGGCATTACATCCCCACACTGGGACAGAGCCGCCTCACAGCTTAGTGTTCGCTAAGCACTTCCACAGTTATTAACTGCGAGGTTTCTAAGCCAGGTTACCATTTTTGCATTCGTATATCATGAGGCTAAGCACGATGATACTTTTATGCCCAGGGAAGTCGAGACAATTTCCAATCCGAAAATTTCCTAGACCGGCACCGGGAATCGAACCCAGCCACCCTCAGCATGGTCTTGCTTTGTAGCCGCGCGTCTTACCGCACGGCTAAGGAGGGCCCTGAGCAAAACTTATGCCAACGCAATAGAAGAAACGCCATTAATTGAGCAAAAGACATTCATAACATCAGCGACGTTTAGCACTGGTCAAATTGATAATGGTAGCATAAATAGGCGGGGCTTATTGTAAGCAAAGGTGACCTCGGACTGGTCATGAAATACCAGGCAGTTCTAAATACGTCACTGAAGCTGCAGTAGAACCAAGTAGAGCTAGCCTGCCGTAATCTGAAAAAGTGACGTATACGCCATTTTTCAAAAATGGTGTTAACGAGTAGTACTCATCGAGTTCTTTAACAGAAAAATAGAAAACATGCATGTTGTAATTTGGCGCATACCCCGAGCAGCACAAAGCAGACAAAAATAGTTGCAGCAACTTGATTGGGACTTATTCTGGTCACATATGAGTTGCAGTAACTTGTGGTAAATGTGGAACATGTGTGCTGCTGGGGACGTCATGTTGTCAGGTTACGGCAGTAGCACTTTATATTATTATTTATTATTACAGTATTGACCCGATTTTGTCACTCATTGATTTTGCCACCCCAATTTTTTTTTGAAAATTTTAGTCGATCATTTTATTTTTGTAAATAATGCCGCAAACAACAATGATTTTTATGAAATAATATTCACCCCTGTGTTATATAAACATCTTCTGCCATGCAACACCCCTGTACGATCTGTCAGAGAGTGGGTGTGTGAGAAATATGAATTGATGTTAATGTTGTGTAGCTTTGAGTGTGTGATTATGTTTACATTGTATGTGGATATTGTGTTGTGAATAACAACAGTTTGTGCGACGTAGATTACATCTATAAATTGTTTCTGTAAACCATCCGAATACTCCGAATATTGAGGCTCCGCCAAAGCGAGCGTGTGCCGCTCAAAGCGCACAAGCCCAAGTCCTGGTGTTAGGTGGGACGCTAAACAGCCCTGACACGACGGCCCTCCGACGAGACAGGAGGTTTGCGCAGGCCCAATAAGCCGCCTTTAAAAACAACCATTACGAACGACATAGAAGATAATACGACTCGATATAATCGGTAACGACCTAGGCGACGAATAAAGGATCACGATTGGAAGCTTGGAACATGGAATTGCAAGTCACTAGGCTTCGCAGGTTGCGACAGGATAATCTACGATGAATTACATCCCCGCAACTTCGACGTCATAGCGCTGCAGGAAATCTGTTGGACAGGACAGAAAGTGTGGAAAAGCGGGCATCGAGCGACTACCTTCTACCAAAGCTGTGGCACCACCAACGAGCTGAGAACCGGCCTCATAGTGCTGGGAAAGATGCGCCAACGCGTGATTGGGTGGCAGCCAATCAACGCAAGAATATGCAAGCTGAGGATAAAAGGCCGATTCTTCAACTATAGCATCATCAACGTGCACAGCCCACACGAAGGGAGACACAACGACGAGAAACAAACGTTCTATGCACATCTGGAGCAGACACACGATGGATGCCCACTGCGGGACGTCAAAATCGTCATCGGTGACATGAACGCTCATCGGACCGGATAGTCTGCATACCGTATCGAACGACAACGGCCAACGATGCATAAATTTTCCAGCCTCCCGTAGAATGGTAGTCTGAAGCACTTTCTTCCCCCGCAAGAATATCCACAAGGCCACATGGAAATCACCTAATCAAGTAACGGAAAACCAAACCGACCACGTTCGTGATGCCGGAGAAGAATTTACCGTCCATTGTAAATTCTTCTCCGGCATCACGAACGTACGCACTTACTGCAGTACGAATATTGAATCTGACCACTACCTCGTTGCAGTATGTCTACGCTCAAAACTCTCGACGGTGTACAACACGCGTTGGAGTCGTCCGCCGCGGCTAAACATTGGGCGGCTACAAGACGGTAGACTAGCCAAAGACTACGCGCAGCAGCTGGAAGTGGCACTCCCAACGGAAGAGCAGCTAGGCGCAGCGCCTCTTGAAGATGGCTAGAGAGATATTCGATCCGCCATTAGAAGCACCGCAGCCACTGCACTAGGCACGGTGCCCCCGGATCGGGGAAACGACTGGTATGACGGTGAATGTGAAGAATGCAGCATGGGTGAGATTGCTGCAACACCGCACGAGCGTGAACGAGGCACGATACAAACGGGCGCGGAACAGACAAAACTCGATTTTTCGGAGGAAAAAACGCCAACAGGAAGATCGAGACCGTGAAGAGACGGAGCAACTTCTATTAGATGTTGAACCGTTCACGTAACGGTCTCGTGCCACAGCCCGATATGTGTAAGGACATAAACGTGAATCTTCTTACAAACGAGCGTGAGGTGATCCAAAGGTGGCGGCAGCACTACGAAGAGCACATGAATGGCGATGGGGCAGACAACGGTGGCGGTATGGTAATTAACCTAGGAGCATGCGCGCAGGACATGCGACTTCCAGCTCCGAAACTCCAGGAAATCCAGGAGGAGATCGGACGGCTGAAAAAAAAAAACAAAGCCCCGGGAGTTGTCCAACTACCAGGAGAGCTGTTTAAACACGGTGGTGAGGCACTGGCTAGAGCGCTGCACTGGGTAATTACCAAGGTTTGGGAGGATGAGGTTCTGCCGCAGGAGTGGATGGAAGGTGTCGTGTGCCCCATCTACAAAAAGGGCGATAAGCTGGATTGAAAATCGAGGCTAAACGGATTTGACTAGTCATCAACACGTCGAAGACGATGAACATGATAGGAAGAGGCTCAAGAGAGGTCAATGTAAGCCACCCACCACGAGTTTTTTATCGGTGGTGACGAAATCGAGGTAGTTGAAGAATTCGTGTACTTGGGCCCACTGGTGACCACCGATAACGATACCATCAAAAAAATTCGGAGACGATACCAGGCAGGAAATCGTACGTACTTTGAACTCCGCAAAACGTTTCGATCGAATAGAGTTCGCCGCCGTACCAAACTGACAATCTACAAAACGCTTATTAGACCGGTAGTTCTCTACGGACACGAGACCTGGACGATGCTCGTGGAGGACCAACGCGCACTTGGAGTTTTCGAAAGGAGAGTGCTGCGTACCATCTATGGTGGGGTGTAGATGGCGGACGGTGCGTGGAGGAGGCGAATGAACCACGAGTTGCATCAGCTGTTGGGAGAACCATCCATCGTTCACACCACGAAAATCGGACGACTGCGGTGGGCCGGGCACGTAGCCAGAATGTCGGACAGTAATCCGTTGAAAATGGTTCTCGACAACGATCCGACGGGAACAACAAGGTGCACAGCGGGCAAGGTGTATCGATCAGGTGGAGGACGATTTGCGGACCCTCCGCAGACTGCGTGGTTGGCGAAGTGCAGCCATGGAATGGAGAAGACTTTTATGTATTGCACAGGCCACTCCGGCCTTAGTCTGGTAATTTAAAAAAAATACAAAAATCTACATCTACTGAAATTTTAATTTTAATTTTTCAATTTCATAAACATATAAAACTATAATTTTCCTAAACGCTAAGTTAAGCTAAAACACGCCCCTGTTGATCGGGAAGCATCTTACTGCTGGCAACCGTATGGGAAACAACTTTGTTCTGCTTATCAGGATAGTGTCACCACAAGGCAATCACCAATTACCATTCCATGGACATGGGTACAGATAAAAGGATATAACAAATTCAACTAATTGCTATTCTTCTGTGGCTGGTTGAAATCCCCACACTGTGATGACCTGTTAAAAGGTCCTTGGAGTCTCAACTTTGCCCTCGGTCACAAATGGAGAGTGTCGTTAATCCATATTGAAATATGGCCTTCTAATCAATAAGCATAGATTCCAGTGAGGCGAACCAAAGTCCAATTTCCAGTCCAGAGCATCCATCCCGGATTTTATTCCCATTTGCAAAACCACAAACCGACAAGCCCCATTTTTGCTGAGTTCGTTCGAGGCAATAAGTGATCTGAAAATTATTTTATTATTTATTTCTTCCTATAAACAACTCCTGCAGAACATATTTTCCAATACAAGACCCGGGTTCGGGCATTGGCACTGACTGGTCAAACAATGTTGTCCTGGTCAGATGTGTGGAAATGGAAACACGACCTAGCTGTGTGGGAACAGAGTATCACTTCTTATATTTCCTTCTTGTGGTCTGGCCACGAAGAACTGGACCGTCTGGTCTGAGCCCAAATGGGTTCCGGGCAGAATGGGGTGTTATCCTTCTTTGAGCACTGTTCGGTCGATGAGCGTATCGTTCGATGTCGTGTGCAACGGAATAGATACCGTATGTTCGACTATTCATTGGGCGGGAGCTTGGAGATGAAAGGCGAGCGAAGGGCTAACCAGCACCGAAACCGAAAGCAGGAAATTGTCACATAATTTATTCTGCTTCGTATAGCCTCGATATTTGTTGCTGCTGTGTGCAGCGCCGGCCAAACCGAAACTATTGGTAGATTGCTGCTTTGCTTGGCTACAGTTGAAAAAGGAGAAAATCTCTACGGATGGCGTCGGCAAGTTTCCATATCGGAAGACGTATGGAATTTATGCACTCATTCGGTATATTTTTAAACACATGTTATGGAGATTTGCATTTGAGGGGGGAAGATTAGGAGGAACAATTGTTAGAGGCATAAAATTTGACATTTGACATGGGGCACCCTCATAGTTTTGGATTCATGAAATGTGTTGAATAATGGGAAATATATGAAAATCTGATGTTCTGTGATACTTACATGACCTGTAAATTGCGGACAAAGATAAAGTAGTTATTCCCATGTAAATGAACATTCCTTAGCTAGGGATGACAAGGTTTAACTAAACTTATCACAAATAAAATCATGGGAGAAACTTGTACAAAGGTGTTCTCGATCATTTGATACATATTATGCATTGGTTACTTGACTTCTTGTATTAGTTGGCTTAGTCCAAATTATTACTGGATTACGTGACTACATTTCTGGTCACTGAAATTTATTGATTTATGTATAGAAAATGGTTCTGTAGCTTATATCATGAATGATTCTAATCGGCATTTCACAATAGATTGGGCTTTATTCTGAACTGTATGAAATCATAAGCACATCAAATTTTGTTTCCATTGAAAACTGTTAAACTATTATGTCCTTGTTAGGTCCACGATTTCATGCTCCTATGTGCAGAGAGTCAGAGTAGTAATATATTATGCTGCATGCTCTACATAGGGGTAAGGTAGGCATTTTCGTCATAGTTTCGAAAACCAATAAAAAATACACTTTTTTGCCAAACTCTTGCACTTCGTCAGACTAGAGCCGGAGTCTTATCCATTCAGCGTGGTCCATGGCACGTCACCAACCACGCAGTATGGGGAGGGTCCGCCAATCGTCCTCCACCTGATCGATCCACCTTGCCCGCTGAGCACCTCGCCTTCTTGTTCCCGTCGGATCGTTGTCGAGAATCATTTTCGCTGAATTACTGTCCGACATTCGAGCTACGTGCCCGGCCCACCGCAGTCGTCCGATTTTTGCGGTGTGAACGATGGATGGTTCTCCCAGGAGCTCATGCAACTCGTTGTTCATTCGCCTCCTCTACGTACCGTCCGCCATCTGAACCCCACCATAGATGGTACGCAGCACTTTCCTTACGAAAACTCCAAGTGCGCGTTGGTCCTCCACGAGCATCGTCCAGGTCTCGTGTCCGTAGAGGACTACCGGTCTAATGAGCGTTTTGTAGATAGTCAGTTTGGTACGGCGGCGAACTCCATTCGATCGGAGCGTCTTGCGGAGTCCAAAGTACGTACGATTTCCAGCCACTATGCGTCTCCGAATAGGATTTTTATTGCACAGTTCTGTTTTCTCATTGCGTCCAAGGAAGGCAGCCAAGTTGGTTGCGACGAGACGGACGCAATAAGAAAACAGAACTGTGCAATAAAAATCCTATTAGACTAAATGCTGATGTCATATTAGAAATTTGGAGACAGTACTCGTCGATAGCAAATCCTTCCGCACGCGATTCGCGAAGTCGAAGCAAAATTCTTCACACAAACAATGACAGTTCTTTATGGGTTTTTACAGTAGACCAACAGAGAAGAGGAGATGGCGGCCATGTTTCACTCAAACTCTGACAGATACCAATGGGATTTCCCATAGGAGGGAAGAGCAGAATTTGCTTCGACTTCGCGAATGGCATATGAGCAAGTCAAACCACCTTCCTTTTGCCAGTGGAGATATATCAGCTTCCACACTGATATTCTTCCCTCCCCCTTCATACGGGAGCTTGGCAGAAGGAAGGTCGTGTGATATGTGCCATCACAAATATTTTGCCCTCCGCTCGCTTTCAAATCGACTTCTATAAAAACATTCTTCATGCCTGCCGTATCCTAACGGAACTATCAATTCTATACCTTCGCCTCTAATTCTATCATGAACATGTACGTCCAAGTTTGGAAGATGATATTAGCATTTCCATATCATTGTAAATCGTTTAACTTCACGTAGAAGTAACACACACGAAATCATTAATTTAGTACGTTATACTAGTTGTACTCGATTATTCAGAAAATTGAAAAAACATCAGCTCCGTATAATCTTACCTAATCCGACCTAGTAGCTCAATTTGTAGAGCAGTTGCCTATCATGCAACAAAATAGAATAATCGAATACAATATGTATTACATTATATGAAGAAACATGCTCCTAACTAATAGTTATTTTTTAATCTTGTTTTCAGAATCTTTGGAATCAACGAGTGCTGAATCAATTGGTAGCGCTGGTGCCCAGAAACCCGGAGACGGTCAGGAATTTCTTCAACAAATGAAGGCAAAATTTGATGAAATATCTGACAGAAACGATCGATATAGGATTCTAACTTCCCTTCTCAAATCCTGGACTGCATACAAAATGATGCAAGAATTCGGTGTTTCGCAACGAACTGCTCAACGTGCAAAGAAATTACAGATTGAAAAAGGTTTTATGAGCACACCGGAGACCAGAATAAATATGTTGTCTTTGAGCGATGATACTCTGTAGTTAGGGACTTTTATAATAGTGACGAGATAAGCAGAGCATGTCCTGGGAAAAGGGATTTCGTTATTGAAAATATGGCAGGAGAAAAAGTACATGTACAGCGCAGGTTACTTTTATGTAACCTTCGTGAAATTTATTCAATTTTCAAAGAGCAATATTTTACTTTTAAAATTGGATTTTCAATGTTTTCCAGCAGCCGCCCAAAAAATTGTATTCTAGCTGGTTCAAGTGGAACGCATACTGTCTGCGTATGTATTTATCATCAGAATGTTAAATTAATGTTTAAAACAAGGACAAGAAACTTATTCATAACCATTTAAAAACGTATCATGACTTGTTTTTGACGTAGGACTTACGTCTCTCTTTACTATACCGGGTGTCATTCCAAAATATTCAAATCGACCGCGTTACGCTGCGTTGAAAGATTTTAAACGTTAATAGCGTTCGTCTCGATGGACAAATTTCTGCGGTAAGCCCCTCAATCGACAGTTTTCAAGTATGCCTTTCATGTCCATGCTTGATAAGACCCGAAAAACTTGTTTTAATAGGCATGAAACTGTTTTCAATGAAAAACATTGGGATCAAGGGAACCTATAAATATGGGTACCGCATAATTCTTGCATCATTCCATTACCACGTTCTCATTGGTGCAGACACCAGCGAATGAGCAGCCGCTGGGTCTGCCGAGAAGCCATAAAATAGCGCAACGCGATTTTTTCCTTTCATTCTGACCGGGACAAGCGAAGCAACCGCATCATCGATTGAACAGCACTCACACCTTTTAGCAGGGAATGAAGTCTGCACCGACCGCTTTTTCGTCTCGACACCATCGAAGCGACCATCATCAGCCGAAACCTAGCCAGTACAGCAGCAGTCCACCCTACAGACCCGACAAAGCAGCAATGCTGAGCAGATACCGGCAGCAGCAGCAGAGTCGAGCCGAGGCCGGTCGGCATCGGTGATGAGCCGAGACAGGCTGAAGAAAAGCCACATGATGCAGCATGTATGTCCAAAAAACAAACGGTTCTTCAGAGAGCCAATAATAGAGATCAATATCAAAGCTTTCAATACCTTTCGGGATAGAAATTGTACTTGGGTGCCAAATCCATTCTAGTGATAAAATTTTATGCGTGATTTTCATAAATAGCGTCAAAACTAACAATGGATAATTTTTCTGATTTAACCGGGAAGTGGACGAAGGACTTCGCTTGACCATGCCTAAAAAAAACATAAGATGTCCAAATCTCTCACATAATATTTGGATATTTGGATTTAAAAAAACACCGATAACAGCTCAAACATTAATAAACTATCAATCGATTTTTCATCAAATGTTGGATTTTTTGGCATTGATCGAGAAATATCTAGATAAACATTGTTTGATACTGACCGCACACAAAGCGAACGTGACTGAATGATCGTCCCATGTTACCAATTCTAAATCTTATCATCCGAAATCCCATGTCCGGGTGGTTCCTTCCATCTACTACTAACAATGTTGTCTCAGAAAAGAACACGTACACCTCACCTGAACTGCAATTCTTATTGGCCTGTATCAAGCGAAAAGTCCCGTTAGGAAATAGACGCCAGCAGCGAGCAACAAGCGTAAAAAGAAGAAGCCCTTCTCGAACGCGTTGATGATGATGACGCTTTGGCTGACAAAGAAGCGGGATACAAGACACTAGCTGATTGGCCCACCAATTGGGAAGCAGAGAAGATTCAAAATAAGGTATAAAAGAAAAGTGCATTCGCTCGCAGAGCATTCAGTCTTTTTTATACCACCACTACACTGAAAACAGCCTTGTGGTAAAAAATACCATATTGATAGTTTAAAATAAATGCACAACACCAATTGATTTGTGCAGACTACATACCACATTCATTTCAAACGGATTGTGTAGTATTTTTGACCATGGTTGCAAAATAAACAAACAAATGTCAAAAATACCATAAAACATAGTTATCTTGACCGAAATAAAATGTTAAAAAAACAAACATTTTTTGCATTTAAAATGATAATTCTATGTAGTAAATTCAACTGCACTATAATTTTTCATGTAACTTTATCTTTAAATAACTGATGCAATGAATAACAATAACAATGAATAACAACTATTTTATGTTTATTTCCCTAAGCATTTACAAAAATATTTCATTGAAAAAATCAACTTGTATTTCTCACAGTTGCAGCTTCCTCCCAAGAACCTGTCCAATTTGCCATTTGCAAAGCTGCAGCTTCCTCCCAAGAACCTGTCCAATTTGCCATTTGCAAAGATATCACTTCATCCATGACCGCAAGATGTTCCCTCTTTTCACCATGTCCTACAATGAAAATTTTATATGAATAAAAAAAACAAGTATAACGCAAAAATAATATTACCAAATTAAACGAATTGATGAATCCAGCAGCCAACTACTGTCCATGATCTTTTCCCGGAACTTTGAGTTTCATCACGGGCTGTAAAAAGATAAAAAGTTTTACGATATATTTTTCATATAATATTGGAATACAAACCACCAGTTTATTCTGCTTCTTCATCTGTACCGGCAATGGCGATTTAAACTATTTGATTATCGTTTTGCGCACTCATTTTATAAAAACATTTATCAAATAACAGAGAACGATTTTCAATCGAATAAAATGACGCGTATTATATGAGAAAAAGCGAAACGAATGAACAGGAGCAGGTGTTATTTTTACCATGAACATGGTTAAATATACTGCGGTAGCATAGTGTTTTTAAATACAATGTTGTTATTTTGACAACACTAGGAATTGTTCTTTTTACCACACGATCATAGTTAAATCTACTTTACTCTTGTTTTCAGTGTAGAAATTCGCGGTTATTTGAAAAGATCGTTTTCTTACTTTCTGGACTTAGCCGAAGCAAACAGCCTTTTCAAGGCTCTAAGAGTTAAAATAATGTTCTGCTTCAGTCGCTATCACTTTGGATTAGGAGGCCCTACATCCCCTGCTGGGCCAACTTGTGGCTTATTTCAGGCAGTCCTTCAGTGGGAAGGTTGCCACTGTCGAGGCTAATATTCCGTGACCGGACAGATACTTCCTGAATTGTTTTTGATGATTTTTGTTCGAGGTAGATTTGATTTCTGTGTCGGTTTGATGAGAAGATTTTGCCAAGGAATGGTATGCAACGCCGATTATTTATCCAAAATAGTTGATGAGAGAAATTTGCACATATTATGTATCTTAAAGGCATGGTCAAGTGAAGTCCTACGTCCACTTAGTGGTTATGTCACAGACATTACCCACTGTTCGTTTTAAAATACTTTGAGAAAATCCTACAGAGAAATGTTGGTTGAAAACCTGTGATCATTGCCCGGGTACGCAGACACTGGAGAACGACCTGATGAATTTTCTTGAAAATGTCGATTCCTTAGAATTTAAACAATGGAAGCAAACAGATCGTTGTCATTTAAATTCAATGCGAATGGATGCAGAAGAGTATGTGGAAACATTTTTAGAAAAATTAAGCGAATTATCTCCGCATAATTTTATTGCAGAGCAACAAGGAAACTACTTAAAACAACTTAAAATTAATTTGGAAGCAACTGATTGCATTATAATTGCTGACTTCTCTGAAAATTACTCTTTTGTTATTCAGGACGCTATACAAGGTTTTCATTGGGCAAACGATCAATGCACAATCCATCCTTTTGCCATAAAGGGTAAAATGCCCAATAGTGGACCCCCAACCAATAGTGGACCCTCCAGACATTTTTCATTATTACAGCACAATGGAAACATTTTGCTATGAAATTCCATCGGGAGAACCTACCTTACAGTCCTATGATTTGATTACATGCATTGAAAATGCTCTGGAAAGTAAAATTAGTTGATTTTTTACAATTCTATAAAAAATAAACACAAGAGTGTCCATTATAGGAATATTTTGGGGGGTCCATAATAGGGAAGAAAAACGTCCCGAAACGAAACATGAAAATCAAATGAAGTGTCGACTATGGGGAAGCAATTTCCTATTATGGACCCCCAGGGGGTCTACTATAGGGCAAATTTAGTCCAACTTTACAATGTAAATTTCAAAGAATAACTTCGAGTATTTGAGTGTTTTTTGTATGTATCGTGAACAGGAGATGCAGAGCTTGATATTAGATATCACGCAAAATTAATATTTTGAAAATTTCCACTCCTTATGACAGGAAGAGCGAAATTTCGCTACTAGGGGGTCCACTATTGGGCATTTTACCCTATTATAAGGATAAGGCACAAAATTTAAAGTTTACAAGCTTCATAGCAATCGCAGAATTTACTAAACATAACCATGTTGCCGTTCGGCTGTTTATAACAAATTGTGTGAATTTCATTAAAAAAAGCTACCTTACCTGAAAAATATCCATTTTTTTCTGATGGATCAGGCAGTCAATACAAAAATAAGATGACTGCTTTCAATTTGTGCCACATGTACAAAGACTTCGGTCTTAAAGCCTAGTGGAACTTTTTTGCCACTTGCCATGGAAAAGGGCCTTGTGACGCTTTAGGAGGTGTTCTAAAGCGAAACGCTTCAAAAGCAAGTTTACAAGGCCATCATATTACAACTGCATACGAACTTTACTCTTGGGCTGTTTCTAAAGTAGATTCCAAAATATATTACGAGTTTTTCTCGGAAAAAGATTACAATGCAAGAAGAAAATAAAGAACCATTATACTCGTGTAAAACAAATCTCTGGGACACAATCGTTTCATTACTTTAAGCCACAAAATGAAAACTACATTATCGTGAAACGGTTTTCGTTTTCAGATGAAGAAAAGTGTGTTAAATTGTAAGAATTTTGCTATGTAATATTTTTTTTTGATGAATTATGAAAAATAAAAATAATCAAATTAAATGCTGAGTTTTGATTGAAGGTAATCAGAGAAAGCTTTAAGATTTTAGCTACCATTCCTCAATATAGCAGAGCCAAGATTCTCTCAGACAGCGCTGGTTGCCAAATTTTTAATAATACCAATGGAAAGCATTCATTACACAAAGAATTTCAACGTATATTTCATTGGTTGGAAAAATTGTGTTTTTTGTACTTCAAAATTGATTTTTAACTTCACTAAATATAAAAAAATTCTACACGCTAAAAAAAATATATTCTAGTTTCAGTTCGGTTCACTCAAAATGACCCTTTTGTGGAATAATTCAAAATAGTTAAGTTAACTCAGTCGTGGTTTACGCTACCACTCAAATTCGGCATGAGTGCCTCTGCAACCCTTATGAGCACTCATGCTGAATTAGGACGCTAACGGACCATTGTGGTTCCAGTTAAAGCGTAAACCATGGTTGAGTAAACCCTAGCAATGTTGGTCTCCGCTTTTAAAGAATTTGAGGGTGATTTATAGTTCTTACATCTAATGGGGTCAGAATTTGACAAGCCTCCCCTACTTTTGATAGGTACATTACTTCACAAATAAAACTAGACTTGTAAACATGGTTATCATGTATTTATTAGGAATAAGTTTGATAACTTCAACAGAATGATTCCCGCAGTTATTTTGAAGTGATGGAAAATTATGCTCATTCCATGTGTGTATGTATGTTCAGAAAACTTGAAATTTTCTAATTTTTTGATATGTTATCAAAAAATGTTTGAATTTTCATAAAAAAATATAAAAATATATAGTCGCTGTGGTCCAACATTTCAAAAATCATAAAAAACGAATATTTTGGCCATTTTAGCAAATTTGAGTACACCAATACCACAGACAAACAGACGTAACACTTCCCATTTCAACATCGTTCACGTGTTCAACGGTTAATTTGAAATACATCTGTGCTACGCGATTGTGCCAAGAGAGGCGCTAGTGTTCAATCGCTTTGACATTTGATTAGTGTATATGCTGCTGAATGTTTTCTGTGTTGATGACGATGATGATGATGATTGATATAGATGTATGCGTTAGAAGCAAATGTCAAATGGGAAATAATCATGGCCGACTCTGTGTCTCGCGATTCTGATAACAGATGGCTGTAGTGTTTTCTGAAAAGCGAATGACGATATTTTTTCGAACAGTTTGTATGAAGAGTTACGTCTGTTTGTCTGTGCCAATACACCAAACCAATATTCTTAGTAAAAACTAGAAGTAATAAGCTTTCTATCCATAAAAAACATTGCAAATCGATACAGTGGTTCAAAAGTTATGATTTTTTCAAAATAAAAAAATTCGAAAAATAGCGATTTTTCTGGTAACCCTATATCGAACATGGTCACCCTAATAAAAAAAATAAAAAAATACGGGTCTAATTATTTTCGATGAAGAACATAACAAGCGATTTTGTGCAAAATTGGACAACTTTTTTTTTCAACTCTATTCTTTTTCCGTGGAATCGCTGTATTATCCTCAGGTACTTCCTCCGATCAACACTATGGGTGTGAAGTTGTGATTTATACGAAGCCTTCAAACATGCTGGACTTGAAAGGCTGATAAAACGATTGTACCCCGTTTGGCATAAAGTCATTTGGCATAATGGCCGTTTGGCATAACGGCCGTTTGGCATAATGGTCGTTTGGTATAAGGTCATTTGGCATAATTGTTATTTGAGCTGTGTAATGGATAAGTAAGATTTGTTGAGCCATTCAGTTACGTGGTTTCCTTCATATGGGCAATACATGATAATTGGGAACGGAATTGTACGGCGTGACAAATTAAGAATAAAGAAGCTTCCTGTTTGAAATGTTGACGGGTAGCAAGATAGATCAGTATTAAATTAAATTGACATTGGTGACTTGTTCTGTCCTTCATGTAAGGGGAAGCAAGAAAACTTGCCCATTTCTCGCTTTTATGAGCAAACGATTTCTAAGAAAGAATCATCTTTCCCCTTGCATTGAACCGAGCGTGCCAAATTCTTGAATTGAAAGAAGGAGTCATATTCTCTTTGGCTTCTGCTGGGCAAATGCCTCCTTCAAAAGAAGGGATAATTATTTCCTTTTCCTTACTTGGTACTTGGTACTTGATGGGCTACAGCTCTTCGATGAACCTACGCCGAATGGAGTATTTTTATATATTTCTCCACTGCACTCGATTGAAGCGGGCTTGGTAATCATATGGCTACTGCTTCTGCCTCATACGCAGGAGGTCATGGGTTCAATCCCAGGTCCGTTCCATTCTCCTACTTTATATCTTTCTCTATATTTCTCATGTTCTAGCAATCGCTAGAACTGGAAATGGACTTCCATACCGTTTCCATTACTATTCCTATACCTTCAACTTGAGTATTCTATCAGTAATCTGATAGAATTGGAAATGAACTATAGAGCTCGTTTCCTACATCCAATTAGAAATTCCATCAGTTACCTTCTCCTATCTATCACATTGGCAGCTCGTTAACCAAGACGGACCTCTGCCTCTCCAACCTAACCCAGAAACTCCAACAAATTCCGCATGAACTCGTGGCAAGTGCAGAGGTATATTCGGCTTGCATCGGGCGAGTGATTGCATCATCATTTCCTCCCCTTCCCTACATTGACTTGCATTCTGACGTGGCAGGCGCCAGTATGACCTAACAAATGAGATCACCAGTACTTGTACATTGAAGATGTGTGCTAGTCCCAAGCAAACATCTGATGGTTCCCTGTGCAAGAACAGCTGATCTGGTCATAATGGAGTAGCAACTACGAGCAGTCAATCAAGCTCAAGCTCAAGCTCAAGCTCATATTTCTCCACTGCACTCGATCCTGGGCCAATCGCTTCCAGTCGCCCTGAACATTGAGCGCCCTCAGGTCCTCTTCAACTGCAAAAAGCCATCGTGTACGCGGCCTTCCACGAAGCCTGCGGCCTCTTCCGGGTTCTCTACTAAATATTATCTTCGCTTGACGTTCTTCCGGCAAACGAACAACGTGACCAGCCCACCGTAGTCTGCCGTGTTGTATAAGCTTAATAATATCCAGCCCTTTATACACCTGGTACAATTCGTGATTCATGCGTCGCCGCCAGATACCGTTCTCCTGTTTACCGCCGAGTATTGTCCGCAGCACCTTACGCTCAAACACTCCGAAAGCTCTCCGATCAGCCTCCTTTAACGTTCATGTGTCATGGCCGTATAAAGCCACCGGAAGAATCAGAGTAGTATATAGCGCGAATTTTGTCTTCGTTTGCAGACTACGGGACTTAAGCTGGCTACGAAGTCCGTAATAAGCCCTATTTGCAGCTGCAATACGCCTTTTCACCTTGCGGGTAACATCATTATCACACGTCACTAATGTTCCAAGATACACAAATTCTTCTACCACTTTAAATTTTTCACCATCCAGCACCATTTCGCTACCACCACCACTAATGAAACCTGATTGATTGCCAGCGACCATGTACTTCGTTTTGCTGGTATTGATCGTGAGTCCAATCCTCGCTGTATCCCTCTTAAAAGGCACAAAAGCCTCTTCCACGGCACGGCGATCAATTCCGATAATATCGATATCGTCCGCAAATCCCAGGAGCATATGCGATTTTGTGATAATGGTACCGCTTCTTTGCACACCAGCTCTCCTAATCGCTCCCTCGAGCGCTATATTGAACAGTAGATTCGAGAGTGCATCCTGCATCCCTGCTTTAATCCATCTAAGGTAACAAATGACGTCGATATTTCATCCGCAACCCTTACACTTGATTTCGATCCGTCCAACGTTATACGAATCAGCCGTATCAGTTTCGCCGGAAAACCATGTTCAAGCATAATTTGCCATAATTCATTCCGTTTCATCGAATCGTTCGCCGCCTTGAAATCAATAAACAGATGATGTGTCTGCAAGTTGTACTCCCGGAATTTATCAAGGATTTGTCTCAGGGTAAACATTTGATCCGTCGTTGATCGGCCCTCACGAAAACCTGCTTGGTATTCGCCGACAAAGGACTCTTCAAGCGGTCTCAATCTGTTGAACAGAATACGGGACATAATTTTGTACGCCGAATTAAGGAGGGTTATTCCTCGGTAATTGGCGCACTCCAGTCTGTGCCCTTTCTTAAAGAGAGGGCAAATGAGGCCGTCCAACCAGGTAGCAGGCATTTCCTCGTCTTCCCATATTTTCGACATAATATGGTGCAGAACTTCATAAAGCTGCTCACTGCCGTGTTTGAGAAGTTCAGCCCGCAGCCTTATTGTTTTTCAGCTCTTTAACAGCTTTTTTAACCTCATCTAGTGTAGGCGACTCCACAGCTTGTCCATCGTCGCTAATATTTATTCTGTTCACCGATGCACCGTCACTTCCTCCATTCAACAAAGTCTCGAAGTGTTGCTTCCACCTGGCAGCCACTTCAGTTTTATCTGTCAGCAAATTCCCTCGTTGGTCGTTGCACATGACGGGAGATGGCGCTGTCTTTCTCTGCACGCCATTGACAGACTCATAAAACCTCCGCATATCGTTCTGCTCCATTTTTTCCTTCTCCTCATTAACAGCTTGTTCTTCGTACTCTTTTTTTTTCCTGCGGTGGGTTCGTTTTTAGGCTGCTCTTGCTTCCTTGTACCGATCTCTATTCGATCGGGTACCCGATACCAACATCCGGCTTCTGGCAACGTTCTTCTCGTCTGTCACTCTCTGACACTCCACATCGAACCAACCCGTCCTGGGTCGCCTCTGTGCAGTGCCTACCACTTCTCGTGCTGTTGTGCTCACCGCTCCATGGATCGACTCCCATAGATCGTTGATGTTGTCGCTAACGTTGATTGCACTTATCCGTTCGTCGAGCTTCTGGCGGTACTCAGCCGATACTCCTTCCACCGACAATCTCTGGATATTGTAACGCATCGTTCGCTGTGATCTTTCGTTCGATACAGTTGACAACCGTGATCGAATTTTACTGACAACGAGGTAGTGATCAGAGTCAATGTTCGGACCTCTGAATGTCCGCACATCGATAACATCCGAGAAATGGCGCCCATTCACCAGAACATGGTCTATCTGGTTGCAAGTTTCACCATTTGGGTGTCTCCAGGTGTGCTTTCGGATGTTCTTTCGTGCAAAGTAGGTGCTACTGATGGCCATCCCATCACTCCGAGTGGGACACTACCCCGAATGAGCCAGTACCCCCAGTAGTCCTGATTTCAAGTTTATAGTTTATTTCAGTGAAAAAAAATTTAATCAATAGAAATTTATTTATAATTCATGTGAATGATTATTACTTGTTTTACGACTTATTCAATAGCAGGGCGACTCCAGTTGAGTAAATTACACAATTTTTACGAGAATTTTTATCATGGATTCTTAAATATTTTTCGATCCTTTTACAAGGTTCACCGTGTTGGACTCGCGACTCGTTTCATCAAACTCGAACCGTTTGAAAACATTATAGAACGATTAGTTCTTGGTCCAAAAACTCCCATTACATATCATGTGCGAGCAAATTTCACGTCGACTGGGCTTGAGACGGCTCGCGAACATGTATTTAAACAGAGTTAAGGGGTTGAAAAAGTTGCTTCTGAAATTTGCCGGGGATAAACCTTACTGTGACAAAAAGGGCATGACGACAAGACTCTAGAATGAGAAAATCTTATCTGTTCTTCGAATATGATTGTTCCTCTCATGGCATGGTAGGAATAATTTCGTTATACCTTGCAAACGCAATCATGATAATTTAAGTCAAACAGTAGTATATACTTTTATTCTAAACAAATTATTTCCAAAGATTGTCATTTTACGATTCATCGGTAACTGTGGGTGTTAAAAATAGTAATAGTAGAAAACTTCAGATTTGAAATGTATTCGGGGTAATGGACTTTCGGGGTAATGGATCTAGGGGTACTGTCCCATCCGGGGTAATGGCATTCGGGATACAGGGATGGAGCCACCATTTCCTCATTGGACTTCTGCAGGGCGAATGCATTTTCTGGATGAAGGGATCATATATTCCATTCCTTAAACCGAGCAAACGCCTTGAATAAAGGAATTATATCGTTTTTTACCTTTTGCCGAGCAAATGCATCCTCTGAATGAAGTACACTCAGGTTTTTTTTTACACGGTTGAAATTCATTAATTTCTCGGTTAACCTGAACTTTCACAGCTTTTTAAATACACCCTGAATTTTCTTTGATTTTTTGTGATTTTTTTCGTGGGGTTAACTCATTGTTTAATTGACGCTGAAGGTCTCAAACGACTAAAACCAAACCGTGTAAAAAAAACCTGGGTGTAATTTCATCTTCCCTTGCCTTTAACCGAGTAAATGCTTGAATTGTCGAGTCAAGTACGAGACACTGAAGACGGCCTTACTGTTGAGGTCGAAATACGTATCTGTCAAGATACAATTAAGTGGTGGAATTCAATGGGATTGTATTAACTCGTCTTATGACAAGTGAAGACATTCCACTAAAAAGCTCAAAATAATTATCTTTTCATTTGCTTTTTATTGCACTTACAATTTTGCTGTTTGACTTTCCGTATATTGTAGTTTGTTTTAGTTAACGACGATCTTGCTGCTGACCCAGAGGTAAAAAGATTTTAAGTGAAAAAGACAGATAATAAAAAGTCTAATTAAATTACCTTCAAGCAGTGATTTGATAGAATCGGAATTTTTATTCGAAAAAATCAATTTAGAACATCTGTGAAAACATCTGTTAATGGGGTCTAGGTCACTTGGCATAAAGTCATTTGTTATAACGCCATTTCGCATAAAGTCATTTGGTATAACGCCATTTGGCATAATTTTGAACTGTAAAGGCGAAAGGGACATTTCATGTAATGTTTAGCGTAGATAAAGTAGGTTGAGGCTGTTTTCTGGTAAATTTAGACTGATGGTAGACATTTTCCGGAATAACGAAATAACAAAACGGCAGAATTACTTCCGAGTGAGGGATCACATCCATCATTGACTTATTCCGGCCACATGCATACTTTTAAAGTAGGGATTACATCCACCATTGCTGCAATCCGGGCATGCCCCTTAGGACTGGATCAAATCCACCGTTGCATTAATCCGGGCAAGCGCCTAACTTCAAAAACTCAAGCAACACACTTGTCGTAAACGAGTTATTAAAACCAATCAAGTCACATATGAGTTATTGTAACCAAATCAATCTGAATTGTGCTACTCGGGGAAGAGATCACATCTTCCATTGATTTATTCCCGACAAGCGCCTACTTATAAAGAAGGAGTCACATCCACCATTGCCATAATCCGGGCAGGGCCTACTTTTAAAGAAGGGATTACATCCACCATTGCCACAATTCAGGCCACACACCTACTTTTAAAGAAGGGATTACATCCACCATAGCGCCTATTTTTAAAGAATAAATCAAATCCTTCACTGCTATAATCCTTGAAAGCGCTTATGTTTGAAGAAGAGATCGCATGCACCATTGCCACAATCTGGGCAAGCGCCTTCTTTTAAAGAAGGAATCACATCCACCATTGTCATAATCCGGGTAAGCGCCTACTTTTAAAGAAGGGATCACATCCACCTCTGCCTCAATCCGGGCAAGCGCCTTCTTTTAAAGAAAGAATCACATCCACCATTATCATACTCCGGGCGAGCGCCTACTTTTAAAGAAGAGATCATATCCTCCATTGCCACAATCCGGGCACTTTTAAAGAAGAGACATCCTTCATTGCTCTAATACGGTCACACGCCTACTTTTAAAGAGGGGATTACATCCACCACTGCTCTAATCCGGGCATGCGCCTACTTTTGCATTACATTGCAAATGCTTTCTTTCCTCGAGAGGATAATGTCTTTTTAATATTGTTATCAACGGGTGTTATATTTAATATTCTGGGGTGTTTCCCGCACCACTTGGTCACCATTAAGCGAACACAAAGAAAAATTATGCCAAATGTTCGTTATGCCAAAAGACCCTCACTTTTGACGCTGGTCACAATTATGCCAAATGTCCGTTATGCCAAATGACCGATATGCCAAATGGCCTTTATGCCAAATGACTTTATGCCAAATGGCCCGCTCCCCTGTTAATGTTAAAATGACAATCATTATAAATAATTGAACATATTATGCATAAGTTTCGAAATTGATGATTACATAACTATTATGCCAAATGACAATTCAAGACAAAATTTTCAAAACGACTTATCTGCTTTTGTAAACAAAGAAGATTCAAACGACGATTCGACGAATCTGATAGCCCTCCCACGCAAACCAATACCACCAATAGGTAGGTGAAAGTTTCAGTTACCTGTTGATGATGTTGGTTTGCGTGGGAGTGCTATCAGATTCGTCGAATCGTCGTTTGAATCTTTGTTTACAAAAGCAGATAAGTCGTTTTGAAAATTTTGTCTTGAATTATGCCAAACGGGAGTTATGCCAAACAACATTATGCCAAACGAACTTTATGATAAATGACCTGCCACCGATAAAACACCATTCAAATCACTACCCGATCGTGATGTCTGATGTCAGAAGACTGGTAAAGCTTAAACAGTTAGATTCGTTGAAACAAAATTGTTGGGTTATTATACTTTGTCTCTGAAAAGGGGTTTTATGTCCAGCCCTCCTACCCCCCCTTTCCCCGGCTACCCCACTGACTCTAAAAAGTATAAAATAATATTTTGAGAATGTTCCCAAAATCGGTAAGAAAATGTTGCCAAAAACGGTTGTTGTCAAAATCGGGAGTAGACAAAACGGGTGTTACCAAAATCAGGATGGGACTGTACCCTTCCAAAGCGATGTTTCGAAGGGACTCGAGAATGTCTCTGAAACTCGAACTAAGCACATCACCTGATCCATCGTCGCTTTGCTCAACCGTGTCAGTTTATCCGGAAATCTGTGCATAGCTGGTCCCTATCCATTGTATCATATGGCTTTGAAGTCGATGAATGGATGATGTGTGGGCACGTTGTAATCGCGGCATTTCTGCAGTACTTGGCGAATGGCGAACACCTGGTCCGTGGTGGAGCGTTCGTCCATAAAACCCGCCTGGTACTGCCCTACAAACTCCCTTGCAATTGGTGTTAGTCGACGGCATAAAAATTGGTAGAGTACCTTGTAGGCGGCGTTCAGCAATGTGATTGCGCGGTAGTTGCTAGTTGCTACAATCCAGCTTATCGCCCTTTTGTAGATGGGACCAGAGCATAAAATAATCACCTCCTCCTAAGGGGCCCTCCTTAGCCTAGCGGTAAGACGCGCAGGCTACAAAGCAAGATCATGCTGAGGGTGGCTGGATTCGATTCCCGGCGCCGGTCTAGGCAATTTTCGATTTGAAAAATTGTCTCAACTTCCCTGGGCATAAAAGTATCATCGTGTTAGCCTCATGCTATACGAATGCAGAAATGGTAACCTGGCTTAGAAACCTCGCAGTTAATAACTGTGGAAGTGCTGGAACACTAAGCTGTGAGGCGGCTCTGTCCCAGTGTGGGGATGTAATGCCAATAAGAAGATGAAGAAGTGCTGCCGCCACCTTTGGATCACTTTGGAAGAAGGTTCCCGTTTATGTCCTTACACATATCAGGCTGTGGCACGTGGCCCTTACGAGGACGGTTCAACTTCTCATAGAACTCTCGTGTGTTATTAGCGCGGTACAGTTGCTCTGTCTCTTCACAGTTTCGATCTTCCTGCTGGCGCTTTTTCCTCCGGAAAATCTTTTCAATTATTAGGCCTATATATTAATTTCTACAACGTTTTGAGTTTGTATAGCTCAAACAACGTTATTGTTCATCAGTATAAGTGTCAGTAGCTTATGTAAATCCCAATTTATTCG
This sequence comes from Armigeres subalbatus, assembly GCF_024139115.2. NCBI lineage: Eukaryota > Metazoa > Arthropoda > Insecta > Diptera > Culicidae > Armigeres > Armigeres subalbatus. The sequence continues at coordinate 6,284,236 of NC_085141.1, read as the reverse complement.
ATTTCAAAATGAAGGCCTCAGCAAGGAAAAAATATCGGCCTATTGAGCAAATGAACTTGATTTGAGGTCTATTTGGCAGCTCATTCATGCAAATATAATTAGACTCAATTACCCGTAACGACAGTGCAAAATATCAACCGTGAAACGGGCTTGAATTCATGAACTCAAACCCCAAGTCAAGCCGTGCAAAAAAAAGTCCCCCTTCCTTCCGGAGACAACAGACTGTCAAAATATCCATTTCATAATTATCTTTCCCTGGAAGAAAAGTCCTACTGAGCTTCTGTGTTCTTCTTCATCACCATGAACATCATCGGCATTTCAGTGTATAGTCTACCATTGTAGGCACTTAGGTACCTTATTCCAAATTTTCGTCTGCGAAGAAAACTTTCTTTTTCCGCTCAGCCGCTAGAACAAAGCGGCCGTTTTGGCGGATGAGATAATGGCTGCAAAGAGCTGGAAAGTTTTCGCTTTTTTGCATCGGTTCTCCACTCTTCCGGAAGAGCGCGGAAAAACTTGCGCAATTATTAATTTGACTGCAAACAGACCTTGAACTGTCTCACTTTGTCCAGCTGGAGGCTGACGATGCGATGGCTGGACTATCCGGGGTGAAATTTCGAATTCGTTTGGAGAGAGATAGATCTTGGTCGGCTGCTAGGGTTGCCGAATACTTCATGACTTGTTGCTTAAATAAAATTATAGTCATCCGCTGGTCTGCTGGTAACTCGATTCGACTAAGCATGAAGGAAAGAAAGTGGTCATTTTTCATCTTTGTGCCGTGACTGTGCCGAGATTTGCTACTTTCGAGCTTTTGGTTTGTGATTGTGGACTTGTATGTTTTGTAAGCTTTTCTGCATCGAGGTACGGTGGAGTATGAATTCCGAGGGGACAAACAGACTCTGGATAATGATATAACAGAGCACAAAAGTAAAGTTAAATCCCAGAATGATGACTCCTTGCTCGACTACACCACGACTGTACCTAAACTGGGAAGCATAAATTGGAGGGAACAGCAACGAACAATATAACAATAATGAATGAAGTGCATAAATAGAGATTTTCTCGCCTGATTTGTGTGGGGTAGTGCTGTAAGGTTCGCTTGGACTGGGAGTGACCCAGAGAGGGAAATTGAATTGGAAAAGTTTTTCGAAAGAGCATTTTCCGTGTCCCCCTCCACACACTTTGTCTTGGTATCCGGGATTGTTTTGGCAACGAGCTTGCATAGTAGGTTTTTGATAAACGAAAGCGTATAGTGGAAGAGTGGGAAACATGGGAAACTTTCATCCCAAAGTAAGATAATTTATGAATGGATCATTGGTTTTTCGGGATCAGCAGCTTTTTTTTTTTTTTTTTTCTTGAGCAAGGGTAAACGGAAATCTGCAACCAGACACCTGAGGAGGTACTCAGGTAGTGTGGGGATGGGTATGTCATGTAACTCTTACCCGACCCACTAAAACCAAAACCCTTTCGCCAGTCCATACCCCCGGCCCGCAATTAAGCAATACATCAGGGGGGGACTATTGAGAACGCTCACGCCTATGCTAACGCACTTGACGTCAATACACACAACATCGACTTCAAGGGTGGCTACCTCACCACCTGTCGATCGCAAGCTATGATAGTAACCTAACGGTCCGTATCATAATCTCACGTTGGAGACGAGCACCCCGACAACAACCACCGTTGGTTGTCGGGGTGAGCAAGGTGTTCACTGCATCACAGGTGCCCTTACTGCACTCGTTGGTTTTGTTCAAGACGCCACCACCGCTGCAGTTTCGACATGATCTGTTGAGATGCTGTGTTCACCGCATTCCATATAGCTTCTTCCCGGCACATCCTCTCGACGAGGTTGTCCGGGGTTGTATCCATACCACTAATAAGCAGCATGGTATTGCGTTCTACCTCGAATCGCGGGCATGCGAACATCACATGCTCTGCCGACTCTACCTCACCTACACATTCAGGACACTCCGCAGAATCTGCGAAGCCAAACCTGTGTAGGAATTTCTTAAAGCAGCCATGTTCAGACAACACCTGTGTTAGGTGGAAGTTGACTTGACCATGCTTCCTTTCAACCCAGTTGGACACATCTGGAATCAGTCTGTGGGTCCAACGACCTTTGACTGCGGTGTCCCATGCTCTTTGCCATTTGAGCAACGAAGCTGCTCTCTTGACACGTCGCACTTGCACCGAGTCCCTTTCGTTGAAGCACTCCACATCCTCCTCTAGAAGTGTGTCTATCGGCATACTTCCAGCTATAACGCACACCGCCTCATATGATATGGTGCGATATGCGCTCGCGACACGTAAGCACATCAGCCGGTGTACTCTGATCAATTTCTTTACATTGTACTCGGCTTTTGTAGCTACGGCCCATGCCGGCACGCCATAACGGATGATAGACAATGCTACGCCAGCTATCAGCCTACGCACTTGACTATGCACCGCCGATCTGTTGGACATCATTCGTGATAAAGATTTTATCGCCAATGAAGCCCGCTGACATGCATAATCGACGTGGCTCGTAAAATTGAGCTTATCATCGATCATCACGCCCAGATGCTTGAGAGACCTCACGGAGTTAACTGTGCAGGTCCCTACTCTTATCCTCGCCTGTTGCAGCCCATGACGGTTATGCACTACCACAACTTCTATCTTGTGATGTGCAAGGGACAACCGCCTCGAGTTGAGCCATTCCTCCACTCTGCCAATCGCGTATGAAGCCTTCAGTTCGATTTCGACGAGAGTGTCACCTGCTACTTCTAGCATTACGTCATCCGCGAAGCCTTCTATCTTCACTCCGGCCGGAAGACTTAGGCGTAATACTCCATCGTACATAATATTCCACAGAACCGGTCCGAGGATCGATCCTGTGGAACACCCGCGGACACTACGATCGATTTTTGACCGGCATCAGTGTTGTATAACAGCACCCTATTCTGAAAATAGCTTTTCAGTATCCTGCACAGGTAATCCGGAACTCTCAATCGGTGCAGGGAGTCAGCAATTGCTGCCCAGCTAGCATTGTTGAACGCGTTTTTACATCGAGTGTAATCAACGCGCAGTACCTAATACCTCTTCTGTTTAGACCTCTCGCTATCTTGGCCGTATCCGTTACCGCTCGAATTGCTTCGATGGTAGAACGGCCCTTACGGAAGCTCATACTGGTTGCTAGATAAGCCACCAGCACACTCTGTATAGGCCGACAATCTATTCAGAATGACCCTCTCTAGCAGCTTTCCAGCTGTGTCGAGTAGGCAAATTGGTCTGTATGCCGAAGGATCCCCCGGCTGTTTGCCAGGCTTCGGTAATAGCACCAATTTCTGCCGTTTCCATCGATCTGGGAAGTTTCCTTCGTCCATGCATCTCTGGAGGCAGCTCCTGAACATATCTGGATTGGCAAGAATGGCGTGTTTAAGGGCCAGGTTTGGAATACCATCCGGGCCTGGCGCCTTATTGAGCTTAAGTTTTCTTGCGGCTACGATAAGCTCCTCGTTAGTCACTAGCGGTACCACGTCGACTGACTCGTACGGTGTAGCGGGCCAGTCCGATGGTTCATGTGTCGGAAACAGTCCCTCTACTATACTGGCTAACAGCTCTGGGGATCTTTCAGGAGGTGTGCTCTTGGTCCTAGACATCACTATCCTGTATGCATCGCCCCACGGGGTGTCATTCGCCATCCTGCACAGCTGTTCGAAGCAGGCTCGCTTGCTACATTTAATCTCGTAGTTCAGGGCTCTGCTCGCTGTCCGGAATACCCTCGTCTATCGAGTCGCTCAGCGTCTGTTCTAGCACGTCGCAACCTTCTTTAGCTTTAAGACAGGTTCTACGAAGATCTGCAATCGTGTCAGACCACCAGTACACTGGTTGTCGATTTCCTGGGGCTGGGTCTTCCTTGGCATCGCCACGTCGCAAGCACGTGTAAGTACTTCCGTCAGGTCGTTACCGCTTAGTCCTGTAGTCCTACTCTCCCAGCGCAGTGCCTCCACCAACAGCTCTTGATTGAACTGTGACGTGCGCCATCCGGGATCCGTTGCACCACCTCTTCTCGTCGTAGTTCTCCGGGTATACTCGACCATAAAACGTACTTCCTGATGGTCGCTAGAAGTATGACCCTCGTGGACCATCCATCTCGGTTCTTCAGTCCATCCTGCGCTGCAGAAGGTGACATCGATACATGAATCACCGCTCGGTCCTCTGAACGTTGGCACTTGACCTTCGTTCAGCAGAACTACGTTCAATACCGCTAGTGACTCTAACAGGATATGACCTCTAGCGTTAGTAAACCGGGAACCCCAGTCCACTGCCCACGCATTGAAGTCACCTGCTATAACTACTGGTTTAAGGCCAGTTAGCTTCGCCGCAAGAGTATCAACTACCCTAGTGTACTGCTCTATACTCCATCTAGGAGGACAGTAGCAGCTACAAAGTAAACACCGTTTACCTTTGCTATGACGAAACCCTCATCGTTAGGCGAAGATATTATCTTCTGGATGGGGTAGCGCCCACAAGTCCAGATTCCCACCATACCGGACTTGTCCGCAATCCAGCTGCCGTTTCCAGCAGGGATGCGGTATGGGTCGGACAGCAAGGCAACATCAGCTTTACACTCGATAACCGACTGTTGTAGCAGCAGCTGGGCCGCCTCGCAGTGGTTCAAGTTTAGCTGTGTTACTTGCATGTCTGGACCCTTCTAGAGGCCGGACAGGCCTGCGCACCGGTGAGATGCCTGTTGTCTGCCCCGTAGGACAGATCAGGCATCTCGGTGCAGCCTGGCAGGTGCGAGCCTGGTGGTTTTCGGCTCCGCACCTACGGCACAGCTTACTACGGTCAGGTCCCTTACAGTCATAGGACTTATGACCGTGGCCAAGGCACCTGTAGCAGGCCTGATTGGGTTGGCTTGTGCTCAGCGAGCACACCGACCAACCCACCTTCAGTTTTACCTTATCCAGCACCTTCTTGGCCTCAGCCATAGGTACTTGGAATGAGGCAACCTGCATTCCCGCAAAGCCTTTGCGTAACCGAATCGCGGATTCCTGGATCTCGACATTACACTGATCCTTCAGTGCGTCTACCAGGTCTCCGGCTTCGGTTATTTCATCCATGCCCTTGCACTGGATGTTCAGGACTGGTCACCCAGGACCTCTTCCGTCAACTTTTTATACTCGGAACTCTTCCGAGTAGCATCCCGCTTCAAGACGAGAATCATCTCGCCTTTGCGCGTTCTTCGGATGCAGTTGACATCCCCTCCTAGACTAGAGAGCTTCTCAGTGCCTCTCATAGTCTTTAGGACTTCGGCGTAGCTTTTATCGTCAGCCTTGACAATGATCGCTTCACCTCTATCCTTCCGCTTGCCACTCCCACTAGAAGGCGCACCCTTTTCCTCACGGGCTCTACCCTTCTTGGCGGTGGCTGGATCCTTTCCCTTGGTCGCACTCCTTGCGACCTGCTGGCGGCTTCTTTTCTCCTTTTAGGATTCACTACCTTTGTCCATGGTAGATCTTCCTCCCGGCGGTCCTCTGGTATCTTCCTAGGTGGAGGTACCATTTTCCTCTCGGTCTCCACTCGGACCTTTTCTGCGGTCCGTGCCGAGGCTTTATTAGCTACTTTCAGGTCCGCCTCCTGCGTGACCCTACTAAGCTTAGGAGTTGCTCCGCTGTTAGCCATACGCCGTTTAAGTTCTGCAGTCTGGCTCTCCGCCAGCTGCTTCCCTTCTGCAAGGAGCCGAATCTTCGATTCGGCCTCCTTCGAGGCCTTTCTTGGCTTGGCTAACCGCCAATTCCTTTTCTTCAGTAAGAAGACGGATCTTGTGCTCCGCCTCCTTACTGGCTTCCAGCAAGGACTTCCACTCCGACTTCGCCTCCACGACTAGAGCGCAGAGGGTTAGTACGGCCTGTTTTAAGTCCTTACTATAATTCACTCGGTTGTCCAGGAAGGACATGATTACGTCCGAAACGTCCGTAATCACCTCCATCGTCTGGACTCCATCCTCACCGTGGTTAGTCATCACCGAGTTAATGACTTTGGTCAGAGTGGGGCCGTCCATCTTAACATCCACCGGCACCTCTTCCGACCCACCACGTGCTCCGCCATCGCCTCCCCGGCGATCTTTGGGGTGACCGATCAAGGCCACTGCGCCTGGCGAAAGGGTTCTCCTTGTCGCCATTCGCCTCACCTCCTTCCTTCGTCGTTTTTGAAATTTTTAATGGGAAACTCATGTTTGTTGGGTCCCCTTGCGGCTGCTGTCGAATCCTGTTGGTGTAGTCGCCTTCGCGATCCCATGGTTATCTATACATACCTTGCGGCATGCAGGGAGGCCATGCGAGGTTGACCCTTTCGTGTTCAGAGCCAGAGCAACGCTAGTCAGGGAGGGGGATCTTAGCCCACTCCCACTCCCACTCAGCTACCAGCTGAGCCACAGGATTGTACCGCGTGCCACAAGGCCTGCCACGGTTTTAGGGGACGGAAGACAGCCTGGCCATTAGCCCATTCGCCGTTTCAGGTCGGTGTCACCCGGCCTTACTAAGAGAATAGAATAACCAGACTACCAGCCCTTGCGTTCACAATATCTCAATATCCAAAAACAAGACCAATAACATGCAACCAGTATACCATAATCAGGATCTTACTGGGATCAATCCTGATGTGCCAATGGCACTCCCTGGGCTTGTGCTTTTGAAGCGGCACACAGTCGCTTTGATAGAGTCTGCTTACGGGCACTTGTGGTTTTTTGGGAGGGATTTTAGCAGAGCCCACTGCTAAATCCCACCACGCCCTAGGCAGTTCTCCCTGACTCGCAGACAGCTGGGGAGGGGTCGTCAAGCCCTTGGACATGGTCCATGCTGTCCCTACTGTCCCTGCTGCCCCCACGGGATCAGCAGCTGGGTTGATAGAAATGGTCAAACAATAGACCGAGTTTGGCCCAATGGATTCTTCTTCGCCGGTCAGCCACGAGCTGTGAATGAGTTATGAATAATAACTTATAATAAGTCAATTATCATGTTGAAACTTGTTTGATTCAAAGATCTCTCCTAGAATTAAATTATTCACACGAAATAGCAAAATTGTAAACGATCAAAAAAATTCAAATTCATTTCATCTCGGAGCAATACAATTAAGTGCCGTTTTTTTTGGCTCTGACATGGGGGCTCATTGCCATTTTTTTTGTCATTGATAGGATTAAACATTGAACAAGAAATTTCTAACACTCGAATAGCGGAACATAGAAAATGTTCAAAGTCCCAAGAAACAAATTTAACGATGGAAGAAAATCAAAAAAATTCAAAATACATGAATGACTATCTAAGGATCATAGAAAACAGAATAGTTACATTCTACAAGAAAGACAAAAAAAATGTTAAGCTTACTATATCGCTACATCTATCTATCTCGAGAGAGTAAATTTTTTACACGAAGGTACGATACGCTGGATAGCACGAAGTGTGAGGACTCAATTGAAAAGTAGCATTTTCTGACTTCGATTCTTTTTTTTCGATATCTATCCGACAGTTTCGGAATGTTCGATAAGTGGGTAAATAGGAGCATCGAGTGTGCGGAGGAGTTTCAGTTCTTATTCTTTGACAGCTAAACTGAAAGATTGCAATGGGAAACTTTTCAACAGGGAGATTATAAGCTCACTTTTTGTCAGTTTCGGGTTGGCTGGATGTGGGTGGGGATGTTGGAGCAACAGCTGGAGAACGCCAGTTCTGATCAGCAGAAGCCAATTTTGTCGAATAGACGGGCAAGGAGAGAGCGAGTTATGTGAAGTGATTACATTGTGTAAAATGGCGTTTAAAAGTTTTGTGCGCACGTTTGCAACTGCTGGGTGAAGATTTCAATCTAACTGATGATGCGAGATGGTAAGCTGAGATTGGCAAATCGATACTTGGAAAGTAACATTTTCTTAGTTTGACTTGTCTAGGTATTTTCGATCAACATGAGTCAGCTCTTATCCTGAGCTTTGTTTTCATTCCAGAAACGACGAATGATTTTGCCAGGCGAATACAAAATGTCATCATCATAGCATAGCATAGAGTTCGTGAATTCTGGCTCGGTTCATTAGCAAGAAGTGCCATCTTGGCGTTCGAGCGACAGCATCGTAATATTGTCTAGGTCAACTAGATTAATTATTCATGCTGAAAAATGGCTGCTCTGGAGCTCATCACTAGTGATAATGTAATCGTTTGGACTTGGCAATGGCTATCCCAGAATATGCACTGCACAGATGGTGTTGTATCGTACTCATTGACTTTGCTGCCTTCTGAGCGCCCGTCGTTCTTGCAGTACTGAGTAAACAAGTGACACTGTTGGAACAGCGAGTCATGATGATTAATGGATAGTTTAAAATTCAAGTGAAATAATGCACAACGCAAGGCGCATTATTTTCTTTGTGTGTGTGCTTGTTAGTGACATGAATAATCTATTATGAACATTCGTTCGAGCAAAGTTTGCAATGGGAGTGGCATCACAGTTTGGATAACCATAGCTTAACTGTGAAATATGTAAAATAATGGTAGGGTAACTGTTTCTATTCTTCGTCACATTGATCTTATATTCATCCTATCAAAAACAAAGAAATGAAAAGCAGTTCAGTTTGTTGTCTTTGATGTTTTTGCCTTTCGCGTATACTAAGTATACGTAAAGGCTATAGGATCACACCAAAACCGAACTTTTGATAGAAGGCTCGGAGACTCATAGTGTTATACACCAAACGACTCAGATCGACGAATTGAGGTGATGTCTGTATGTGTGTATGTACGTATGTATGTGTGTGTGTACAAAAAATATGAGGCACACTTTTTTGTACTTAGCTTTATCCGATTTGCTTGCAACAGGTTGCATTCGACGCAGAATCCTTTCTAATTTTCCGTTTCAATTAAAAATTTGGCCTAATTGTCTATTGCGTTCCGTAGTTTTTAAAACATATTGTTTTTTCCCCCAAGGGAAACAATTATTCAAAATAGAAAAAAAAAAATCAATCGTCATCAAATAAATGTGAATTGATTGAAATAACTGAATCTATCGCCCTAAAGTGCAATTTTGCCCTCTCTTATGTGCTTTTCTTCAACCGTCTAAGACGAGTTAAGTACTATCCATTTAATTCCGCCAATTATTTTCGATATCTTTGCAGATACGTATTTCGATCACAACTGTGTGGTCGTCTTCAGTGTCTCGTACTTGACTCGACTGGGTGGGGTGCTTTTCTTGTTACTCCTATGTGTTTTCTTGTTTTATAATACAATAGAAAAGCACCATCACAGCTATAAAAAATAAAATAAAACTTTTTTTTTCCGGAATATTAACATGCAATGTTCTACTCGAAGCGCAGCCTATTCCAATCAATTTTGCTAAAAAAAGAACTACTTTAAACCTATTTGGGTAAGAGTGTCCTTAAAAAACAACATTTTTAATCTACTGTTTTTGTTTTCGAATTGTCGGACAAGTCATCTTCAGGTGAATTTTAGATCTCAAAAAATGAATTTTCGCTGGGTATGACACATTTACGTGACGTGTTACTGGGTATGTTCTACCATAGTCACATTGCCAGCTAAAGGCAAATCCTGACCCAATGAATACCTTCCCAGTGTCCAACTCCGTGGTAATTATTCTTCTATCTCCAGTAACGGTACGGATAAGCGGAATAGTAATCCAGGCCAGGAATAGTAATCCTCATGATTTTGTCATTTTTGTCTTAGATTGAAATCAAGGATTACACCCACCTTGATTTCTGATAGCAATCTAGACAGAGATTCGAAGGAAACATGAGTATCACTACCTCTCAGTCACTACCTAGTTTCCATTCTATGAAGTATACCGCAGCAATGTCATGCTTTCGTGTATCATATATTGGTATATTTTTTTTTCATGTTTCATTATATTAATTTTTCATATTTCTATAATTTCTTTTTTCTATATTTTCAATTCCTTTATTTTTTTCCATTTTAGCATATTTCCATATGTTCATATTTTTAAAATTTTTATTTTATGCTTTCATAATTTTACACTTTCATTTTCTATTCTTTAATTTTTCATATTAAGCCGATACAAATATAAAAATTTATTTTATGTCACCCCCCTTTCAATTTTCCAAAAATATAAAAAAAAGTAGGATGTTAGGCTGTTACAAACATTTAATAAACATTATGTCCTACTGGTCTCCGAAAGGTTAAGGGGAGGGGATAATAAACAATAAATATTAAAATGAAAAAAATAAAATAAAAAAAACTCCTCGGATTTGTTAGAGAATGATTTGAAAATTCTCAAAATTATTCGAATTTTCTTTTGTTGCCTCTCAAAATATTATTTTTCGGCAAAAAAAATCCTAGGGGGAGGGGGACAAAATTGTTTTTATTTTGGCACGAAATATATCATTTATAGACCATACATTTGTCACCAAGAGTATTTAAAGTAAAAATATGAGCATATATCTCTATCGGCATAAATATTCTATCAGGTCACGAATATTGAAGGGACTCTTACTTACAAATTTCGTCTAAGATCCCTTACAATATGTGGCCGACCCTTTTCCATCCACGATTTCGAACATCTATTGCTATCGGTATTTGGTATTTATCGGTTGCTCGGCACACGATATCCAACTGTTATCGTCGGAATTATAAATTTTAGACATCATCAGCGTTCCACGATAGAGTAGTCTCCAAATATTTCGAAAACTCGCGAAGGTAGCCATTCTGATTCAGACAATAGAAATCCCTTCCGTAGTCAATGAATATTTAGCAAATAAAGAGACATTTCCACCTGTTTGACCTGCTCCAGAATGATGCTGAGCGGATATTGCATAATAGTTGCTTCAACATTCGCACAGACAGCATAGGGTCAACACTGAACTACTCCGCGGCAGCCCTTGGGGGGCTCTTTAGACTTCATGCGTCGGATGGCTGCTTTTTGAAGAACACTGGTTGATACTTGAAGAAGCTGTTCAAAGTGCTCGAACCAACATTTAGAGTAATTGAGGCAATAATTTCCGGATGCTGAGCCATCCTTTCTTCGTCGGTCAGGATGTCCACCTATGCCCGACTGTCCTGTCTGCAGCAGCGCCCGACTCCCACTTACAAATAAACATACCGAGAAAAGAAAAGTAAGCAGTAAAAAATATGAAGTGAAAAGTAAGAGGTGAAAAGTGAGTAACGGTAAATGAGTAGTGCGTAGTGAAAAATGAGAAGTGAGAAGTAAGAAGTGAATGGTGAGAAGTGAAAAGAAGGAAGTTAAAATTATTTATTATTATTTATCAGACTAAGGCCGGAGTGGCCTGTGCTGCACATAAAAGTCTTCTCCATTCAGCTCGGTCCATGGCTGCACTTCGCCAACCACGCAGTCTGCGGAGGGTCCGCAAATCGTCCTCCACCTGATCGATCCACCTTGCCCACTGTGCACCTCGCCTTCTTGTTCCCGTCGGATCGTTGTCGAGAGCCATTTTCACCGGATTACTGTCCGACATTCTGGCTACGTGCCCGGCCCACCGCAGTCGTCCGATTTTCGCGGTGTGAACGATGGATGGTTCTCCCAACAGCTGATGCAATTCGTGGTTCATTCGTCTCCTCCACGTACCGTCAGCCATCTGCACCCCACCATAGATGGTACGCAACACTTTCCTTTCAAAAACTCCCAGTGCGCGTTGGTCCTCCACGAGCATCGTCCAGGTCTCGTGTCCGTAGAGAACTACCGGTCTTATAAGCGTTTTGAAGATAGTCAGTTTGGTACGGCGGCGAACTCTATTCGATCGGAGCGTCTTACGGAGTCCAAAGTACGTACGATTTCCAGCCATTATGCGCCTCCGAATTTCTCTGCTGGTATCGTTATCGGCGGTCACCAGTGAGCCCAAGTACACGAATTCTTCAACCACCTCGATTTCGTCACCACCGATAGAAACTCGTGGTGGGTGATTGACCTCTCTTGAGCCTCTTCCTATCATGTACTTTGCTTTCGACGTGTTGATGACTAGTTCAATCCTTTTAGTTTCGCTTTTCAGTCTGATGTAGGCTTCCTCCATCCTCTCAAAGTTACGTGCCATGATATCAATGTCGTCGGCGAAACCAAATAACTGAACGGTCTTCGTGAAAATCGTACCACTCGTGTCAATCCCTGCCCTTCGTATTACTCCCTCCAAAGCGATGTTGAATAGCAGACACGAAAGACCATCACCTTGCCGTAACCCTCTACGGGTTTCGAAGGGACTCGAGAATGCCCCTGAAACTCGAACTACGCACATCACCCGATCCATCGTCGCCTTGATCAACCGTATCAGTTTATCCGGAAATCCGTTTTCGTGCATTAGCTGCCATAGCTGGTCCCGATCGATTGTATCATATGCGGCTTTGAAGTCGATAAATAGATGATGTGTGGGCACGTTGTATTCGCGGCATTTCTGCAATACCTGACGTATGGCGAACACCTGGTCTGTGGTAGAGCGTTCACCCATAAATCCCGCCTGGTACTGCCCCACGAACTCTCTTGCAATTGGTGTTAGTCGGCGGCATAAAATTTGAGAGATTACCTTGTAGGCGGCGTTCAGCAATGTGATTGCACGGTAGTTGATACAATCCAGCCCTTTTTGTAGATGGGACATACGACACCTTCCATCCACTCCTGCGGCAGAACCTCATCCTCCCAAACCTTGGTAATCACCCAGTGCAGCGCTCTAGCCAGTGCCTCACCACCGTGTTTAAACAGATCTCCTGGTAGTTGGTCAAATCCAGGGGCTTTGTTGTTTTTCAGCCGGCCGATCTCCTCCTGGATTTCCTGGAGATTCGGAGCCGGAAGTCGCATGTCCTGCGCGCGTGCTCCTAGGTTCATTACCATACCGCCACCGTTGTCTGCCATCTCGCCATTCAGGTGCTCTTCGTAGTGCTGCCGCCACCTTTGGATCACCTCACACTCGTTTGTAAGAAGGTTCCCGTTTATGTTCTTACACATATCGGGCTGTGGCACGTGGCCCTTACGTGAACGGTTCAACTTCTCATAGAACTTTCGAGCGTTATTAGCGCGGTACAGTTCCTCCGTCTCTTTACGGTCTCGATCTTCCTGCTGGCGCTTTTTCCTCCGGAAAATCGAGTTTTGTCTGTTCCGCACCCGTTTGTATCGTGCCTCGTTCGCCCTCGTGCGGTGTTGCAGCAATCTCGCCCATGCTGCATTCTTCTCCTCAACTAACTGTTCACATTCGCCGTCATACCAGTCATTTCTCTGATCCGGAGCCACCGTGCCTAGTGCAGCGGTTGCGGTGCTTCCAATGGCGGATCGAATATCTCTCCAACCATCTTCAAGAGATGCTGCGCCTAGCTGCTCTTCCGTTGGGAGTGGCACTTCCAGCTGCTGCGCGTAGTCTTGGGATAGTCTACCGTCTTGTAGCCGCCCAGTGTTTAGCCGCGGCGGGCGACTCCGACGCGTGTTGATCACCGTCGAGAGTTTTGAGTGCAGGCATACTGCAACGAGGTAGTGGTCGGATTCAATATTCGCACTGCGGTAAGTGCGTACGTTCGTGATGTCGGAGAAGAATTTACCGTCGATTAGAACGTGGTCGATTTGGTTTTCCGTTACTTGATTAGGTGATTTCCATGTGGCCTTGTGGATATTCTTGCGGGGGGAAGAAAGTGCTTCGGACTACCATTCCGCGGGAGGCTGCAAAGTTTATGCATCGTTGGCCGTTGTCGTTCGATACGGTATGCAGACTATCCGGTCCGATGACCGGTCTATACATTTCCTCCCTTCCTACCTGAGCGTTCATGTCACCGATGACGATTTTGACGTCCCGCAGTGGGCATCCATCGTATGTCTGCTCCAGCTGCGCATAGAACGCTTCTTTCTCGTCGTTGGATCTCCCTTCGTGTGGGCAGTGCACGTTGATGATGCTATAGTTGAAGAAACGGCCTTTTATCCTCAGCTTGCACATCCTTGCGTTGATTGGCTGCCACTGTTTCTTTCTGTAATAAATCTCTCTACTCACTTCTCTCTACTCAACATCTTGCTTCTCACTTCCTAATTATCATTTTTCATTTCTCACCCCTTGCTTCCTTTTCTCTCACTACTCACATCCTACTTCTTACTTCACAATTATCCCATCTCACTTCTCTCTCTACACTACTCACATGTTACTTCACACATCGCACTACACAATACTCTGTTCCGTTTCTTAATACTCACATCACACTGCTCTGCATTCATTTCGAACGTCTCGTTTCTTACTTCTCAGTCATACCATATCACTTTTCACGATGGTCCCTTCATTATCGAGTAAGATAGAGTTTACTTTATTTTCATATTTTTATAGATTCAAATTTCATGTTTTCATATTTTTATATATTAAAATTATCACATTTTCAAACTTTTTTATTCTCATATATTTATATTGTTATTTTTTCATTTTAGCATCTTTTCATAATGTTATAGTTTTATTTTTTTCATATTTTCATCTTTTCAAATTTATTTACTACTACCATGCTTTCATATTATCATTTTTTCACATTTTATACTTTTATTGTTTATGTTCTGCCTTTCTCGTATTCTAAGTACATATATGTAAAGGCTATATGATCGCTCCAAAACCAAACTTTTTATAGAAGGCCCGGACACCCATATAGTTATATACCGATCGACTCAGTTCAACGAATTTGTGTGATGTCTACGTGTGTGTGTCTGTGCGCAACTACCCGAAAAAATGAAGCAAAAGTGTCATTTATTTTTCAGGGACTTATCCTTAACCGATTTTCTTGCAACAAGTTGCATTCGACGCACAATACTTTTCCATTGTTTTCTATTGAGAATCGCTAGATCGGATTATGGGCTCAAAAGTAATGGACAAAATACTATTTTTTATTTGCACGAGAAAAGTACTATCACCACTAGGTGGATTAATCAGGTTTTTTAATTGATATCTCCGATTGTAGCAAACCTAGGGGGTCCCGTAGCGTAGTTGGCTGCACGTTCGCCTTATAAGCAAATGATCATGGGTTCGATTTCCAGCCCCTCCACCAAACCCTCGTTAGTCGCCGGATCCGCAGCCCATACGGTGGCGTTCTGGGGTACGCGCGATACCGTCAGGGCTGCCTGATGACGACTGAGAACTTGTTCTTCTCGGAGGCATTCCTCCAACGTTATCCGGATAAATGGCAACCGAACAATGCAACGATCACTGGGGTTGTAGGATAAAAGGTCGAAGGTCAAAAGGTTGAAGGACAAAAGGTCGAATGTCAAAAGGTCGAAAGGACAAAAGGTCGAAGGGTCGAAAGGACAAAAGGTCGAAAATAAAAAAGTACGTCAAAAGGTCGAAGGACAAAAGATCGAAAGGACTAAAGGTCTTTTTTATCCCTTCTTTCTTGTTTCTTCTTCCTTTTTCCTTCTATTCTCTTCTTCCTTCTTCCTACTTAGGGGTCGTACACATATTACGTAAGCATTTTTTCTGGGGTTTTCGACCACCCCCTCCCCCTGTAAGATTTTTTTCATGCAAATGATTTTTTAGTTATATGGTGCGTAAGAAAATGACGGGGTCCCTCCCCTCATAAGAGCTTACGTAATATGTGTACGGCCCCTTACTTCATATGTGTCCTTCCTTCTTTCTTCCTTCTTCTTTCCATATTTCATCTTCTTTATTTTTAACTTCTTTCTTTTTTTCCTTTTTTCTTCCTTCCTTCCTTCATCTTTCTTCCTTCTTTCTACATTTTTTCTTCCTTATTTCTTCCTTCATTTTCCCTTCTTTCTTCCTACTTGCTTTCTTCTTTCTTTCTTCTTTTTTCCTCCTTTCTTCCGTCTTTCTTCCTTATTTCTTCTCTCTTTCTTCTTTTTCTCCTTCCCCTTTTTTTCTTGTTTTTCTTACTTCTTTTCTTCCTTTCTTCCGTTTTCCTTCTTTCTTTTTTCCTTCTTTGTTTTCTCTTCCTTCCCTCCTTTTGTTTTCTTCTTTTTTTCTTCGTTTTTCCTTCTTCCTTTTTTCTTCTTTCTTTCTTCCATCTCTATTCTGGTGGAAATTCTTTTTTCTTCCTTTTTTCTTTCTTTTTTCCTTGTTTCTTCATACTTTCTTTCTTTATTTTTTCCTTGTTTCTTCATTCTTTCTTTCTTTATTTTTTCTTCTCTCTATCTCTCTTTCTTGTTTCCTGTTTTTCTTCCAACTTTTTTTTTCTTTCTTTTCTTCTTTCTGCCTTCTAACATCCTTCTTTCTTTCTTCCTTATTTATCTCTTCTTTATTTCTTATTTCTTCCATTTTTCTTCTTTATTTCTTCTTTCTTCCTTCTTTCTTTCTTGTTTCTCTCTTCTTTCTTCCTCATTTCTTCCATCTTTTTTCTCTTTTCCTGTTACTTCTTCCTCCTTCTACCAATTTTGTTTTGTTTTGCCATATTGTGTTTTCTCTCCTTCTTATTCTCTCCTTCTTTTATTTTCTTTTTTCATCCTTCTTTCTTCTTTTTTCCTTCTTCCATCTTCCTTCTTCTTTCTTTCTTTGTTCTTTGTTCCTCTTCTGTTATTTTTCTTTCTTCCTTTCGCTTTCCTACTATATATGTTTCCTCCTTTTTTCTTTTTTCCTTTGTACTTCTTATTTACCTCTCACATCTTACTTCTCCGTTCCTCACTTCTCACATCACATTTTTCGCTTGCCACTGTGTACTTCTTATTTCTTCCTTTCCACAACTCACTTCTCACTTTTCACTTCTCACTTCTCATGCTCTATCTATGCTCACTACTTCCATCTTGCATCTCACTCACAACTCCCATCTCATTTCTTGTCTTTTTGTTCTTTCGACCTTTTGACCTTCGATGTTATGACACATATTCGACCTTTTGACCCTTCGACCTTTTGTCCATTCGAACTTTTGTCCTTTCGACCTTTTGACCCTTCAACCTTTTGTCCTTTCGACCTTTTGTAAAAATTGGAGCAAACCAAAAAAATATTCGTACACGGCATTCGGGAGAGCAACTCATATAGTCTGCGTCACGCTGATTTACTTGAAATTCACTAGCAGGGAATCAATATTCGAGCAACGCCTAACAATATACCCTTTGTCGTTAACCTTTTGTCTGTGCTCTGGGGTCAATATGACCCCAGGCCACTTTGAGTGGCTGCCATTTTTTTAGTTTTCAACCGATTCTCCTAATTTTTGGTAGTTTGGTAAAACTCGCCGAGATCTGTCTCCTAGGTGCAAATTCGCTTGAAAAATCTTGAAAATATGCGCTACAGTGTCCTTTTTTCAAAAAATTCACGTTGTCTGTGCTCTGGGGTCAAATTGATTTAAATTGAAATGCTATACCTTTTTTAATGTTTGGCCATTTTTGGATTTTTGGGGCTGTTTCGAAAGATAATTTAATTATCTTTCAGGTCGTTACCAAAGATTGACTATAGGTGGACGGGTACATCGCGGGGAGGGATTTTTGTAAAAAAGGGTACAAAAACAGTGATTTTTCATGCTTATTTTATTATATCTGAAAATCCTACCCATTCTGAACTGCACCTTTTCAAAAAGGTTATGCAGAAAGGCGTGTGCTTTGGCATGAGGCATTGATTAGTTTAGCGCTTGATCGCTAGGTGGCGGTATATTTGAATTCATTATTTTAGACTACTCAAGTAACTCCGATATATAGAATTTTCCTCATTGTAAATATTCTAATCGCACAATTTTGACATTTGTAAAGATGACGTCTGTAACAAAGTTCGTCTGATGGGAATAGACTGTCATGCGACGGAATAAATACTAAGGGAATTTACAAATAGGCGGCGCTAGTGTACTTGCAATATTTTTGCATATATGAAATATTGCTTTAGCTTGAGATCCCTCATACTTACACCCAAGTTGTATTCGGCAACATTGTTCAGGATGTCTATCACTACAAAGCGGTGCTCAATATAATGAGCACTTCTTCCTATTTTAAATTTGTGCGATAAGAATATTTACACTGAGGAGAATTCTGTACATCGGAATATCTTGAGTAGTCTAAAATAATGAATTCAAATATACCACCACCTGGCGGCCGAGTTCTAAACTTATCAACGCCTCATGCCAAAGCACATGCCTTCCTGCACAGACTTTTTAAAAAAGTTGCAGTTCAAAATGGGTAGGATTTTCGGATATAAGTAAAATAATCATGAAAATCACTGTTTTTGTATCCTTGTTCACTAAACCCCTCCCCGCGATGTACCCGCCCACCTATAGTCAATCTTTGGTAACGATCTGAAAGATGATTAAATTATCTTTCGAAACAGCCCCAAAAATCCAAAATTGGCCGAACATTGAAAAAGTTATAGCAATTGCAATTTGGGGTCAATTTGACCCCAGAGCACAGACAACGTAAGTTTTTTTGAGCACAGACAGAAGGTTAACAGAGTTTGTTACTGACAAACGCACCTTGCAACAAGCCTTTATCAGAACCCAAACACAATGTGACAAGAATCATTTGCCTTGCATGCTCTGATAATTCCGAGAATACGATGCTAATGTTGTAATTATAGTAAGATTCTCGAATATTTCTATAAAAGCAGAAACTACGATACCATAAAATTGAAGTTTGTTGTAGAGATAATGCAAAATAGCGGAATGAAAAGTTAGCAACAAAATTGTCTTCTTTTTTGTTGCTGACAAAATTTTTCGGATCTTTGTCATTAAATATTATCTCCGCCAAAAACAAAGCTTTGTCGTTGGTTCTCTTTTGTCGCTTGTTTCGCAAGCGCATCCGAGAAAAATTGATTCCCTGTTTACTAGTGAAAATTTCACACTTGAATGCTGTTGATGTCGCCCGAGCAGCACAAGTCAAACAAAAATGGTTGCAGCAACTTAATTGTGACTAAATCTGGTCACAAATGTGTTGCAGTGACCTGTGTGAAACATACGTACTACTAGGGCGACGACGAATATCGATGATTTTCTGTTGAATCGCTACAGACGACATCCAGACGAATACATTATTGCAGTATCTTCCTTCGACACGTTATTCCGCTAACGACGCCAACTTTCTGCCATCGCCATGCGTTGTGCTTTGAAGAAAATTCGTCTCAGATCAACTGTCTCTTGTATAAAATTGTGGTGCTGCAGCGACCACCACTTGATGATTCAATGCTACAGACGCCACCGTAGCGGAAAATTTTCTACAGCAATCACCATCGATGACATCCACTGATTGACAATGATTGAATCTTTGGCAGCTGTAGCTGAACCGTCCGCTTACTGTGAAATCTCGATCAAGCTGAGAATTAGAACCAAGCACATAAGTGGCGAGCATTTGATGTCTGTGCATGCGATGCACGAAACGAGGATTGCTAGATCACAGATTAACAGTGACGAAATTGAATTTTTAAATAGTTCAGCGTTTTTAATCAATTGCTTCTCAAGAAAATTATTTAGCTCTTTTTTAGTGGAATGTTTTTACTGTCATAAGACGAGTTTATTACAATTCCATTTAATTCCACCACCTCGTATTACTTTTACATATACGTATTTCGACCTCAACTGTAAGGCCGTCTTCAGTGTCTCGTGCTTGACTCGGCCATTGCTTCTTCTATAGTTGAATGATTTAGAGAGTTCGCTGATCGATTGACTTTCATCATTGATAAAATCTGTGTGCGTGAAGAGTACTAGTAACATTTATTATGCCATTATTGTCCGGTAATTGTCGATAAATGATTGCTTCGTTTGGCCAATTAACGGATTTGCGAAATGTAGGTATATGTATGTGAAAAGGGCCACCCGTCTTTTAATGGTTTGGCATTCCAATCGTACATATTTATATGATGTGAGAACCACAAAAATCTACAAATGTCAAAATATGGTCACAGGCCAGAGGGCCAAAGGGTCACAGGAAATGCTTGATAGTGACCGAAGTGAGCGACTCTGGTGAACTCTGCACATAACTAGTTACTATAGACACTACAAATTTCATAGACGAGCTGAGCCGAAGGAAAGTGTAGCCATAGGAACTGTCAGTTAGTGTCAAACGAGCATGACGTCATGATTGCAATCCAAGTAGCGGAGCGCGTAACATCAAATTCGTGTGTGCGAAAACGGAAAACACACTAAACTGAAATGACTGAACCATGTTTCCCCTCGTCTGTGGATTCTACAGTGTCCATTCTAGTAACGATGTTGTTGACTGATTGTCGTTGCTGACGTTGCCTATTTTTATATTCCGGTGGAAAGCACTGCTAGAGGTCGATGGGTACGGTCTGCGCTGAGATAGCGCACATTGGATTCCACCTGAATAATTCAAAGCGTTGTCGGATGGTTCGCTCTCGCTGTTTTTTGTAACGAATCCGCAGCCACCGTTTTAGCACCCGTAGGGAAATTACAGTTCAACGAATTGAAACGGCATGATTTTGGCATACGTGTACAGTGTTGCAGTTGCAGCACAAAATGCAGCGAGGTGAGAATTTGATCCGCAGGAAATTAAAACCGGTTGATTTTTTTATGCATTTCAACAGGGAAATCGATATTTGTCTCACGTATCCCGATACGCGGATGTTCATATATGCAGCCATAGTTGGCCATGTAGTTGCGATGTCGATGAAATTGCTGTCAACGGGATGGCGCATCGCTTTTGTGAGCTCAGTTACTAAACATTCGGTCAATATTTTATCTTTCTGTTTACCTTCGTGTAATAAAGGTAGGATAGGGTCGAATTTTCTTTTGAAGTGTTGAAGAAAAAACATTCAATTGAGACAGAAAGAAAATTATGAAAATTTAGGAACGTTATTTGACTATCATCAATGGTACTAATTGGTTATCAATGTTTCGTGTTCTGCACTTCTCCTTTACAGTATGCTGGAATCTATTTGTGGCACAAATAAGCTTACCAAAGAAAACTCGTACCCTTGCTTTTCCATTTTCGAATTATTGTCTTATAACTTCCATCTTTGCCATTTACTGAAATGAGTATCAGAATAAAATGAAAGCACTACTTTTCCTCACATCGCAGTACCGACACGTGTTGTGGCACATTTGATTTAGCTACTTGCCGTCAAGTATCATCTATTGTTTTTTTATTCTACTCACAGACAGCGACCAGAAAACGAAGGAAATCAGTGAATCATTTCAGTTTTCGCTCACATTGATTGGTGGTGAAGAATGATGACTTTATGATTTTCTCCCACTATCAGGCGTCGGCTGCCTAACATATAGATGTTTAGTTTGCTATGAGATCCGAATTGGATTATTGATACGTCGAGAAGCTATGTTGGGGAATCGAATCCTGACGAAAATTGCCAATCTTCTCGATTTGTGTGTTCACTGTTCTCGTATCTTTGTCCCGAGTTGTAGCTAAGATTTAGGTAACTGAGAGATTTTATATTCAAATGTGATTAATATTTGAATTATTTTGAAATATTTCAATTTCAAATACTTCCATTAAGAAGAAAGATACCTAATATGAACATTTTTTTTGGCTCAAATTATTTCCCATAGTATCCAAAACCACTGTTTTCTTTTCTTCTATTGCTCTACATTCAAACTGAAACTTGGCCTGCTTTTCAACTTAGTATTCTATTTCCTCAGTTATTAATTGAAAGGTTTGGATGGATGGATTTTCTCGCAAGGCTAACTGGAGACCCTAACCAAAACCACATCATTATTTGTTATTATGCGATGGTTTTCACCTACTCGGAGCCAAGCTCAATAAAAACTGCATCAGAAATTGGCTGACCAGTGCAAGTCACAAACACATCTATTGATTGAGGAAGAGTTCTTGAACGATGCTCTATCTTTAGATCATCGTTGTTGACCCAAAGCTCTGTAGCATCGTCGTTCGTATGTGGCTCCATTCCGATTGATGTTTGGATATGGGTGGCAAATTTAGCAAAGAATGCAGATGTTTGCTAGATTTTTCACTGGCTTTTTCTCCGGTGCTCTGTTCTATTAGATGCCTTTGACTTCAGCGTGTGCCGGACCGGACGTCGAGCATTTCGTGCATGCTGGATGGGTTGAAGCCTAGGGAATGGTTCAAAAGCGTAAGCAAACACGTTTTGATTGAGATTCCGTTTCCGGTTGCTTACATTCTTTGTATGTTCTTTGTGATGAGCGTTTGAATTTTTCCACAGTCCTGCGGTTTGTGATTTGATTCCTTGAATTGATTGAACGTATGCACATTTGTATAACAACTTAGCGAATAAATTCTCACTAAATTGAAAAAAAAAAACCCAAGAAAGAAAAGCATCTTCCATAGAAATGGAATGGATAGATGGCCAATGGAGAAACCATGGTGGAGGAAAATATTGAATATAAAATTTTCATGATAACAGGAAAATTTGCATAGACATACGAGGAATTCCTATGTTAACATTGCAAAGAAAAGGCATATACATCTACTTTGCAGTGGATTTATTCTCATGAATGATTAAATTAATAATGGGATCGACTAGGGCCAGATTTCGCAATAGACAGTGATATCGAGAAATAGTGTGATATTGAGATATGTGATTGTGTATGGACATATTAGACGGCACGATAGGGATGGGGCGACTTTTATGTAGTGGACACTCCGACCTTAGTCTGAATAGATAATAGATAATAATGATAATGTTATTGAATTCAGAGTTGCAAGGCTATTATTTAAAAAAAGCTTTATAGGTGTAGGTGAAATTGTTGACAGTTATTTTTGACTGTTTTGCTTATTCTAGAGGAATTTAGAAGCGTAAGATAAAGTCTTGATTAGATATAGGACTTTCAAACGATGGCATGTTATTGAAATCTGGGCTGAAATGATTCTTTTTTATTTTTTGATTTAGTTATCAAAGTATTGCGCACTTGAATGAAAACGGTAGCCTTTAAATGCGAAAAGCTTAGCTATTGATATTGATTAGTAAATTCAAATGCAAAACAGTTTGCACCTCCTTTCAAACAGCCAAGAAGCTTATAAAGCTCTGACTTCGGCCAACTCAAGATCAAAATAAGTAACCGTATGTCAAACCTAAATTGGGGAACTTAAATCAGTTAAAACTTTACAACTCACAAAGGTACCTGACCATTTTTCCATAGATAGAAACGAATTGAGTTGACTCGCACTGAAACATCACACGACATGGTCCTGAGCCTTCCATTCCTTTAATAACCGCTTTGAAATGATGGAGACGCATAGCCATTCCAAGTATAAATAAGCAAAAAAAATTGAATTTTTCAAATAAAAGTACCTCAAGAACGGCTTGATAAGCATTGCTAAGCACATTATATGAACGGATAACAATCACACTATTTTAGCATTCAAATTAAATTCACAATTTTCATGAGTATTGTTGCCAAATTTTATAAACGATTTATAGTGAATAATGCACTAACCTTCCTTGGGCAGCATAATTATTGTTGTTTTTGACTATTTGGCGTAATAACCAAAAGTAAGGAAGCCGCCTGGTGGCATAATGCGGTTAGAACTTTAATATATGTAGATTTACAACGGTAAATGTGCTCAGCCACAGCACATTAGGCTAAAGTTTGATCCATATACCCTATGTTATAAAGAAATATTTTCAACCGTCTAAGACGAATTAAGTACTCTTTATTTAATTCCACCAATTAATTTTCGATATCTTTGCAGATACGTATTTCGACCACACAGTTGTATCTGCAAAGATATCGAAAATTAATTGGTGGAATTAAATGGAGAGTACTTAATTCGTCTTAGACGGTTGAATACATTTCACTAAAAGAGCTAAATATATTTTTCAGAAATATTTTATTTTTTATGAAAGTACATAAACATTTACAATCGTTTTGGTCAAACATTCTAAAAACAAACAAAAAATAGGTTTTGACTAATTATGCATTTTACAATTTTTTTACCACAATTTCTAGAACAAATAATGTTTCCATTCATGCATAAAGATTGCTAATCGGTCCAATGGTTCAACAGCTATGAAGCTTTGAAAATATGTTTCTTGAAAATATCGTTTTTTTAGATCACCCTAAATATGGCCACTAGGGTGATTCAAAAAATCGATTTTGCTCCACAGCGCTCATCTGATTCTTTATCATGTTCTGAGTGTCCGCTAAAAATTTGAGCTCATTTGATTAAAACTGATTTAGCATAAGCCGTTTCAAGTTTGCATGCAAATTAGTATGGGGAAATTTATTTTTTCAGTATACTGTAAATGACGCTTTCCCATTAAGCGCTGGTTAAAAGAAAACCTACATAGCTAAAAGAAATACTCAACAGCTTTCACTTAGTGAAAACCGCATCTTATTTAGCCGTTCCAATAATTGGTAATCGAATTTAATCTATACCGTGGTTTTCTGGAGCTAATTGCATAACTCATCAACAGGCAACATTGCTGCTCGTGGCCTGAAAGATAGCACACACAAATTCAGGCTACTATGTTGCACTGCACATTTCAGTGATGCCCTCAAAGAAGTTTAACGATCATGACTAAAGATTCGCAACCAGTATTAAAATCGATTACTAATTATTGGGGCGATTAATCAACATGCTGTTTCCGTTGGGTGAAAGCTGTTGAGTATTCCTTTTAGCTATGTAGGTTTTCTTTTAACCTGCGCCTAATGGGGAAGCGTCATTTACAGTATACTGAAAAAATGAATTTCTCCATACTAATTTGCATGTAAACTTGAAATAGCTTGTGCTGAATCAGTTTTATTCCAAATGAGCTCAAATTTTCAGAGGACACTCAGAACATGATAAAGAATCAGATGAGCACTGTGGAGCAAAATTGATTTTTTGAACCACCCTAATGGCCACCCTATTCTGAACATGTTCATGGGCGAAACAAATGCGGATTTATTGCGGAAATTTCGAATAATTTTTCGAGATTGGTAATTCACTACGGACACGAGGATAATGCTCGTGAACGATTGAGGCGCACTTGCAGAATTCGAAGTGCGCCAATAGACCATTCCCGTTGAAATTTCTTATTCGCTATCATTTCTTTCGTTTATTTAAGGTCAAGTTTCCCAAATGAAAACATATAATTGACGCTTCAAATTATTTTTTAAATTTAGTGTAAAAAATTTAATAGAAATTTAATAAAAATTTCAGCAATTTAATTTTGGCCTATTTCGCCCAATTTTGCACCAACATCAGGCAATTCTTCAGACCGGTTCATACAGCAGCATTTTTTTTTTCATTTTTTGTTTTCGATTTTTGAAATCATTTGAGATTTAATAAAATATGGGTTCCTTGGAGAAGTCATCCTCACATAAGTGAACGAATCAACTAAGGCAATAAAATGAGATAACTTGTTTGACTGGAAAGGTTAATTATGGAGGAATTGCTTAAAATTAGAAATGTTAATCTCTGCGAAACCCCAGTTAGCCTTGCTAGCAAAAGCGTAGGATTTCAAATCCGGAGATGGTGAGTTCGATTCGAGGTCCAGTCTAGGATGTTTTCCGGGTAGGAAACATTCCTGACACCCTGCACATTGTGTATCCATTGAACTTGCCACACAATTTACATACTCATGCAATGGCGGGCATAGAAAAGCTTTCAATAAATAACTGAGGAAATGCTAATAGAATACTAAGTCGAAAAGCAGGCCAAGATCCAATTCAAATGTGGAGCCATAGAAGAAGAACAATCCCTCCGGAGAATTCATTGCGATGCACTCCGTAAGTCGATACGTCCCTTACTTGATATTCCCTTCCTTGAGGTAATTTTCCAATGCAATTTCACCTCGCTAACTCTATGTTGTTATAAATAGTTCACATGCATGATATACACGGTGTCGGTGTCTATAGAACTTCTATTCTCTCTGTTTTAGAGTATTGTGTTGCTTCCTCTCAGCAGCTGATTGCCACCTGATCAAATTGGAACGAATTCCGTATCGTTGTTTGCGTATTGCTTGCTGGAGTTACTCCTTTCACCGATTCAATACGGATTTTTTTTTTCGTCGTATTTCAATATAAATTTTGGATATACTGCTTCAAAAGCGGATGCAAACCATGAAAAAGTAAAAATAAGGGGGAAAATATTTTTTTGAGATCTTTTAGGGCTTCCAAACCCTTCTTGGGTACAGAACTTGATGATCTACATAAACAACAAAGCGTTTTACGGGGCCTCGATCCTAATATGAAGTTGGCAATGGTACTTGAGACATAATTAAACTCTTTTTATTAAATCGCAGTGTTACCAGAACGTTAACGGTACTCCAAACTATTCTTGAGTTCAGATCTTGGAGGTTTTCAAGACGAACCGAGTGATTGATAGGTTCTTGAGCCTATGTGTTAGTTGTAGAAACCCCATGGGACATAATTACATCAGTCTTTAAAAAAATCAACATTCCCAGAATAGATATGGTTCTCCAAACCATTCTTGAGTTCAGATCTTGGAGGTCTACAACACCAACGGAGTGATTCATAGGGTCCTGAGCTTGTGTGATAGTTGGAGCAACCCCACGGGACATCATTACACCAGTATACACAAATCATAATATTCTCAGAGTTCCTGAGGTACTCCAAATCATTCTTGAGTTCAGATGTTGGAGGTCTACAAGACAAACAGAGTGATTAATAGGTTCTTGAGCTTGTTTGTAAGTTGGAGAAGCCCCACGGGACATCGTTACATCAGTATATAAGAAATTCAATATTCCTCGGATAGCTACGGTACTCCAAACCATTCTTGAGTTCAGATATTGAAGATCTACAACACCAACAGAGTGATTCGTAGGGTCCTGAGCTTGTGTGATAGTTAGAGCAACCCCACGGGACATCATTACACCAGTATACACAAATCACAACATTCTTAGAGCTCCTGCGGTACTCCAAATAATTCTTGAATTCAGATATTGGAGGTCTACAAGACCAACAGAGTGATTCATAGGTTTCTGAGCTTGTGAGTTAGTTGATGAAGCCCCACGGGACATCATTACATCAGTATATACAAATAATAAAATACCCAGAATATCTACGATACCATAAATGAGCTATTCAACTCATAAAAATAGTTGAGACATCAAAGATTTTCATGTTGATCTTTTTGAATATTAGGACCTGTACTCAAGGACAGTTTGGAGTTTCGTAGACATTGAACAAATTCTGTAGTGTGTCTGTAATGGTATTTTGAAGTCCTATGGAGCTATTCCAACTCATAAGAATAGTTGAGACATCAAAGATCTTCATGTTGATCGATTTAAACATTAAGATCTGTACTCAAGGATGGTTTGGAGTGTCGCAGATATTGATCGAATTCTGTGATGTGTCTTTAATGGTGTTACGAGGTATCTTGGAGCTACTCCAACTCATAAAACTAGTAAGGACATCGATGATCTTCATGTTGATCGATTTAAATATTAAGATCTGTACTCAAGGATAGTTTGGAGCATCGTAGATATTTTTTTTTTGTCTTTATTTAAGAGATTTGCAGATCGTAGATATTGAAAAAGATCTGTTATACCGCTGGGCAGGCGCAGAATGTTATCATTAAGCATTTCAATTTCAATTTTTAACAAGAATATGGTAAAGTATGCTGTTGATTTACATGAACATCAAAATTACAACTCATGGTTAATTTGGATGCTCTAGATCATCGTAGTGCCCGTAACCTGACCTGTGCAATATTTTTCCTCGATGGAGCAGTTAATTTTGAACATTTTTGCTGAAGAAAGCAAGGCTCTATCTCTTAAAACTGATTTTTGACAGCTGATTTTCGTCTTAGGTCGACCCATCCGAATTGAATCGGTTAAAGCACCGTTATGGGGAGATCTCACTTAGAATACTCATCAAATGTGGAACAAGTAGCATACTTGTCTTAGATAACTTCGATAAAATGCTAACTTGTCGTTCAAGATTCCTTAGAGTCTATCTCAACTACATTTCTTCAGATCTTTGTCTTCCGTGTGATAATCCACCTCGAGTTCACTTCACCAACGACAGTTTCTCAATTGAATACGATCTGTACATGAAACACGCTTTTCAAGGAATACTAGATCATCTTCGACAAATATCTATTCCCTCCAGTTTTTCAGAAAAATAAAAAAAGATCATTCAAGATTACCTTTGTTTGGGTCCCATCTCACTGCTCAATCTACGGCAATGAGAAGGCAAACTCGCTGAAAAGGTGGGCGCACAGGAAGGTGAAGTTTATGATAGACAATACTCGAGCAACGAGTTTTTCCCATTAGTCCGTCAGAGTACTCTTCAAAGTTGGCAAAGAAATTGGACACACAACGAACTTGGACGGTGGCCATTTTCAATAGTTCCAAAAGTTTCTGGGCGAGCGTGGTTCAGAGGTGAGGACTTAAGTCGAGGCTTCCTTCGCGTGATGTCGAGACTTATGTCTAATCACTATTCACTAAACGCACATCTGTACAGAATAAACCTTGTCGATAGCAACTTATGTAGGTGCGGAGCCGGTTATGATGACATCGATCACGTAGTTTGGTCCTGCTCGGAAAATGACGCCCCCAGAGAGCAATTATTGGATACCCTTGTGGCCCGAGGTAAACAACCCTTCAGGGAAGTTAGTGTTTTGGGAGATCGTGATGTTGTCTATATGCAGGCCATTTATAGTTTTCTTTGTGCTTCTGACATCAAAATTTAATATTTTGTTTTTTTTTCTTCCTTCAAATTTTTTTTTGTTTGGCCTCTGCCTTTTTGTTCCGTAGAGCTCCATAGCTCTTTCCATGCTCCCAGTCGAATCATTCCTCGAGCACGACGACACGCCACATCGTCACTGACGCCAAATGGCCGGATGAGAAGCTGAAATTTCCTCATCCCAAATTCTAAGCCCCGTCCATCCTTGAACATTGTAAACTAACTTCGAGTCTCCACGAGTACGCTGGCTCCTACGTCTCTCTTATTAACTGTATAATAAAATGATATTGATTGTATATATCACAAAGAACCATGGCTCCGTAAAGTGTTATACATGCCTGAGCCTACCAAATAAATGAACATAGAAAAAAAACACGTTGTCGGTGTAGGTTGAATTCCGTTTGGCCGAATAGTTGTAAAAACTTAGATTGCAAGAGTGAAAAGCGTTGAATGAGAAGTGAGTAGGGTTGGGACAGAACCGATAGGTGTTCGGACCTCTTATAGCATGACCTGCGTTAGCATATTGCATGAGCTTTATAGCTATAAATTTAGTATATTTCAATTAGTTTTCAAATTCAACTGTGTGTTTTTTAATATTACTTAAATTTCTAGTCCTGCTTGTATTTTTGTGAACTGTCCAACAATTTCAACTATGATAACTAACCACTTTCAACGTAATTAGCTTTAATTCAATGTTGTACGTCCTACCTTTAGAAAGTTTTAACTTGTTCTGTCTGTATAGTTCTATAGGTGTGGTGTTTACAATTCGATTTGCATGGCTAGAATATAACAATACATCAGAATGATGACAGATCGCCGCTAATGTAGCTTCTTGCAGATTGTGGATCGAGTGACCCTTTCGCACCGGGGTGCTGGTTTCGCAACGTTCGGAACATCCCCCGACCCGTATTGCTCCAAGTCTACTTCAGCGGTACCACCGACTTCCAGAACTGCCAGCTTCGCCACTGACCGAGCCAGCACTCCTGCACTGGCTGTCGCTACTTCGGCATTTCGTACACGGCCATCCCGTCCCGGAAATACTCGTACGACCCGTCCTCTCAGTCAGCCATTCGAAATCCGGTCCTCCACTACGACCACCAGACCTCCGACTTGAACGGGTTTGTAGTCCTTAAACCACTTGGTACGCTTGGTAATCGTTGGCAGATATTCTTGGATCCACCGAGCCCAGAATCTGTCCAAAAGCTGTTTGCATAGGTCCCAGTTACAGCGCGCTGTCCTTCCCTCCTCGATCGGCTCCCTAGCCGGTTGGTTGACTCCGCTGGTGCTCAACATTAGGAAGCAGTTTGGAGAAAGGGCTTCTTGTTTCTAGGAATCAATTGGGAGGTACGTCAGTGGCCTCGAGTTGATGATCGATTCAGCCTCGACTAGGAGCGTGCGAAGGGTTATCGTCCGGCTTGCCCCCAGTAGACAATGATGCCAGCGCGCTTTTGACCGACCGGACCATGCGCTCCCAAGATCCCCCCATGTGCGGCGTGTAAGGTGGGTTGAATCGCCACTGCGTGTCCGTATTGGTGAAAGTGCCGGTGAGGTTACTGTTGATGCGCTGCAGCTCTTCTTTCAAATCGCGGTTAGCACCCACGAAATTAGTTCCTCGATCAGTGAAGATTTCTCTCGGGCCCCCCTCCGTGCGACGAATCGCCTTACTGTCATCTTGCAGGACTCCGTAGTCAGGTTATGCACCACCTCAAGATGCACTGCGCGGATGGTCAAGCAGGTGAACAACGCGACCGAAACGTTTAACCTCGCTACGTCCCTGCTTAACCAGCAACCAGCTTAACCGACATAGGTGAATGGTCGCACATGTGACACCAACCTTGCTTGTGGAAGCGGAGCCATTCTCGGGATCTCCGGCGCTGCCCTGTAAATCTTGCAACACTGGCACTGTTTTCCGGCTTGCTTGAAAACAAATCTCATTTCACATGAATCAAACACATGAATCTTCTGGCGCATCTCGTTGACCGCACTTTCAGCATTGCAGTGCTTGTGCTGTCGATGGTACCAATCGACAAGAAGCTTCGTTCCCTCATGTCATTTGGGAAGAATGACCGGGAACTTGAAATCGAAGGACACCTGAACATATTTTTGCACCTGCAATCCTGCCGTCCATCCGTAGAAAGGGTGAGAGTTTGAGGATCTTGCTAGTTTTCTCAAGTCTCTGTTGTTCACCAGCGGGAAGTTCTTGGTTTTTCTTCAGAATAACAAGCTCGTCCCCGAAAGTCTCGTGCTGTATTTGTTTGAAGACGGTTGTCTCCGCACGCAGCAGTTCGTCCCGATTTAACCATTCCGTGTGGCTTGGTGACTGCTTTTTCGCCTTGCAACGAAGATTGTCCACGAACCGGCGTACGTAGGATACAGCACGGACCAGGTGCTCCCATTTTGAAAACCGTTCGTACTGCAACAGCTCTTCCCTGGTTACGTCAAGGTGAAGATGAATCGGACGAAGTTCTTCCGAAGACTCCTCTTCTTTCCTTGTTTGCTGTGGCCACGAATTCGGAGGCTCGTATAGAAATTTTGGAGCTTGGAACCAGCGACTGCTGGAGGTGATATTGGGACTTTTGTCCCACTTTGTGGCCTCGTCAGCGACATTCATACGCGATGACACCCAGCGCCATTCATCGACTTGCGTGAGATCGTAGATTGCTGTCAACCTGAATGCGACAAATTGCTGATATTTCCTGGGATCTACCCGCAACCACTCCAGAACGTTTTGCGACTGATTGGAAGTGCGTGGTTCTCAATGACGGATTTCGAAAGTTGGGCACCGAAAACGGCGGCTGACAACTCCATCCTGGGAATCGACAGCAGTTCCAGGGGGGCAGCCTTCGTTTTCGCTGACACCAACGAGCATTGAACTTTTGTTTCTTCGACGATTCGGAAATATGCTAGTGCTGCAAAGGCTTCCTCGGAAGCGTCCACGAAAATGTGCAGCTCGGCGGTCCTGTAGCCTTCGGAAGAGTAGGGAAGTAGCAACGTGGGATTTCGACTTCATCCAGCTGCTAGAGTAACTTGACCCATCGTTTCCACTGCTCAAGCAGTGTGTCCGCAATGCGTTCATCCCAACCAAGTCCAGAGGCGCTGATATGCTGCACAATCACTTTTCCGTGGATGACGAAGATGGCTACCAGTACGATGGGGTCGAAGATGCTCATCACAGGGCGCAGAACTTCTCATTTGATTGGAACAGCGCCATCCGAAAGGAGAGCATGGATTTCGTCTCGGAACACACCATGGAAAACAAAGACATCCGGTTTAGGCTTCCAGACCATTCCGAGAACGCGTTCGTAAGCGTCCGACCTGTCAATCCAAACTTTTTCCATCATTTCTGCTGACTGTTCCCCGACTCGTGTGAGAATGTAACTGGAGTTCGACAGACAATTTCGAATGACGAATCCGGCCTTGGCGTGCACTAATTTGACCTGTTCTGCTAGCTCCACTGCAGTGCATTAACATCTGAGAAAAACACATTTAAAAGTATTCCAAAAATAGCTTAGGAAAAAAAAATTCTGGGAAATTTGCTTTTTTTCTGTTATACCTTATACCTCTGGAAGTAGTGTACCTAGAGACTTCAAATCTAGGATTTCTCCTAATTGGAGTATTGAAAATGGAAAGATAATTTTTAAAAATAATTAGGAAGATATGACATTTTCGATTAATGACCGACTGAAATCCTACAGTGAGTTGGTACAAAATGGATTATTTTTGATAACCCACAATGATTGATTTCCTTTAGATCAATTAAATTGGGTTTACACAAATTGAATCATGCAATATTGATTTTTCCCTTTCCCTCATTGTATCTCATAAGAAAAAAATCGAACTACGAACGTTATCACTTGATAAAAAGTAGGTACCTTGGTGAAAAACTTTCAAATTTCCACGAGTACTCACAGCATTGATTTGTTCATTTGCTAGCGAACAAGTCGCACACGTGCCAATGAGTGGGGAGTAACGAAGGCTAGGATTAATGATTTATTGCCTCCGACTAAAACTTAATTTTCTGTGGTAGTGCCAACGTGGCGGGGAGCAAATTTGGTTTCGATTTCTTGCACGCTGTCAAGGAAACGCTGTCTGCTTAAGCTGTTGGACTTTGTAAAGTGCAAGGATAAAAAAGAGTCTTGGTTACTGTGTCAAGATTTTCCAAACAGTTTAGCGCAAAACCCATTTGCAATTGAATTAAAAATTTAAATTTCCTGCATTTCTTGCAAAGTAGAGTTCCGCCGCTGCCAGCACTGTTTGTGCACGGTGTGAAGTTGGAAGGAAAATGGAAATTACATTGCCTTTTTCCGGGGAATGCTAAATCTCGGCGAAGCAGTCTTACTGGAAGCAGTTGTGAGAGTTTTTTTTTCTCCCCACAATACCAGTGCCTTCCGCGGCTTCTCCCCCATGCGAAGATTTAGTAAGCATCGAAGCAGTTTTGGTTGTAATTTCTTCAGCGCTTGGCTTGCTTCGAATGAAGCCAGGATTTCGCAGATAAATGAAATCACGTAGTTTAAGCATACTTTGACTGGCTGTTCGAGTGGTTCAAGTCACTTCGCATTTGGGAAGTTCGACATTGATGTAGTTGACTGCTGAATGCGAAGCTATAATCGAGATTAGGAGATAGAATTGGATTCGATAAGACCCGAACTCGACAGCAGAATTTGATGCGAACTTGTGCTGCCATTTCCATGTCGGGTGGGTTGGGAATAAATTCCCGACTAAATGGCACGAATCCGTTTGAATCTGAAAGCGTTATACGAGAATTCCAACTGCTAATTCACAATTGGTTGCAACAGCAATTTTCAAGTTGGGCAAAAACTAAAAAGCTTTTACTTCAATATTGAAACCAGTAATAATGTTAGATTTGAAAAACTAAATTGGAAACCAAACAAAATTACATTAACTGAGGATGAGGTACCTATGGCAAATTTGCATTGCTTTCAGTAATATCATCTCTTCTGTATTTGCATGCAAAGCTAGCTCGATTACAGGCAAGGCAAATAATGGCTCGTCATCGTACAGTATGTGCCAAGTTCCCGAAAAAATGCATGCAGAACTCAAGTACCTATAGGCTAGTTGCAGCGGCGTCAGCTAGCAAACGCCGTTTGACCCAGAATCAATCCCAGTCTGGTTTCGGACGACGCGTTCCAGATGGAGCGGAGCATACTTTGCCGGTGCAAGCTTGTTAGTAGGAGTAGCGTCGCTGGCATCGTAGCAGCCGGAGAGTGTCGTGTTCAGTCAAAATTCCCCCCCTATCGGATGGTTGCCAGGGGCAGCACCCAGCAGCACCGTAAACGAGCGGTCGTAAGCGAAATTCGAGAATAATCTAATATTCAATTATTTTCTCGTTTATGTGCAAATAAAAAGCGTGCTCTGCTGCTGAGGATGGAATCGAGAGCATGTTCGGTAGACTGTCTCAGCAGGATATGAGCAAAAATAAATACCCCGGTGCCCCCAAGAAAATACCATTTTCTGCTAGGAACATTCTCAAAAATTTACAATACGATCGATTTCAGTTTTAAAATCCAAATTTAATTTCAATACATGGGAAAATCTTCATTCACCAAGATAAAAGGTCCATTTGTAGCATGAAATGGAAGTTATATAGCAACTGAAAGTACAGACTGGAAAAACTATCATACCGGAAAATATTGCATCGATGTTTGATGCATGTGTGAAATTTTCAAGCAATTTACGAAATTACACAAAATAATTCAACAGTAAGTATTTTTGCGCAAAAAGAATAGTCGATGTGCTATTTTCTGGTATTTGAAAATGTTGTTCGTGCAATATGGGCGTTGGATGCCAGTGCTAATATGGAAAGATGCTATAAAAAATCTTCTCCATAAAGCACAAACTAATTTTACCAAACCACATCAGATGGAGCTGAAATTTTCAGATAATTCCATCCGAAGGCACGTTTATTTGAAAAAATCAGAGTTTAAAATTTATTCATGGTTCAGTCTAATGCCAGGTCGTCGTTTGGTTGGTGTGGCGAATGTAATGTAATCATGGTATACGGCTGCTTGAGCAGCATATCACTCGAGATCGAGATTTGTGCAGAGGTTTTATTTAGCATCGAAAATGGTTGTTATGATACGTTTTACATCATGAACATGCAGGGAAGCTCCGTGCAAGTGCAACGAATTTTTTAGAATATTACTCTTGTGTTTTATTACCCTATGTTTTTCGTTTCATTAATCAATGTGGTTTTATTAACATTTTCAGTTATCTACCCCGTAGTTGATGTTTTTATCAAACCAAAATAAGTACCAATAGCTTGAGCTTGAGCTTGATTGACTGCTCGTAGTTGCTACTCCATTACGACCAGATCAGCTGTTCTTGCACAGGGAACCAACAGATGTTTGCTTGGGACTAGCACACATCTTCAATGTACAAGTACTGGTGATCTCATTTGTTAGGTCATACTGGCGCCTGCCACGTTAGAATGCAAGTCAATGTAGGGAAGGGGAGGAAATGATGATGCAATCGCCCGCCCACTGCAAGCCGAATATACCTCTGCACTTGCCACCAGTTCATGCGGAAGTTGTTGGAATTTTTTGGGTTAGGTTCGAGAGGCAGAGATCCGTCTTGGTTAACGAGCTGCCAATGTGATAGATAGAGAAGGCAACTGATGGAATTTCTAATTGGATGTAGGAAACGAGCTCTATAGTTCATTTCCAATTCTAGCAGATTACTGTTAGAATACTCAAGTTGAAGAAGGTATAGGAATTAGTAATGGAAACGGTATGGAAGTCCATTTCCAGTTCTAGCGATTGCTAGAACATGAGAAATATAGAGAAATATACAAAGTAGGATAATGGAACGGACCTGGGATTGAACCCACGACCTCCTGCGTATTAGGCAGAAGCAGTAGCCATATGACTACCAAGCCCGCTACAAACCAAAATAAGTACCAATAGGTTTAAAAAGTCGATTTCGAAGAAACTTGAAGAAAAAAATCGCTGCTTTCAAAAACATTAAATCATGTTCACATTATACGCGAATTATTTGCGCCTTTATCGTACACCAAGGTGTAACAAAAGGCTAAAAGTTATCGTGAAACGATTTTTCGATA
The DNA here is from genome assembly GCF_024139115.2 of Armigeres subalbatus. Lineage (NCBI taxonomy): Eukaryota > Metazoa > Arthropoda > Insecta > Diptera > Culicidae > Armigeres > Armigeres subalbatus. The sequence continues at coordinate 6,248,713 of NC_085141.1, read as the reverse complement.
CAAAGCAAGAAGACCCTTAGACCATTTTTTTAGTTAATTAGCGAGGCAAAACCCAATTGAAAAGCAACTAACCGTCAAAATGTGAATGGAATCTAAAGGAATCCTGTTGTGTAAATTTATGACAAATGTTCAGCTTCAAATTTTTAAGAATTTAACCCTTAAAGGCGCAAGGCGATTTTTCTAAAAATCATCGAAAGTATTTTTAGCGTAAACTACCATTAAAATTATTACCATTAAACGTATTTTCGGTTTGTTGTTTTAAAACAACATTGCGCATTTAAGGGTTAAATGTAAATTGCACGTTATTGACTATTGTACTATAATGTCCATAGAAGAAAAAAAAAGATAATGTAATGAAATTGCGATGATTGTTTTTGCTCCATTTCTATTGAAAAGAATTGAAGTAGTCGTTTTTTATTCAGATATTTCTCAAACTTCATGTGAGGCCTCTTTAGATTGAAGTACCGCTATTTCTACCCTTTTGAGAAATGGCTTATACCAACTAAGCATATGCGGTATTTCGAAAAATTTCGTTTCAGGTGGTTCGAAACGAAATTCCGCGGAATTTCGCGGAATTTTAGCATGGCGAAATCGCATTTCTTGATTTCGTTTCGTTTCGTAAAATTACAAAAATTTCGCTAGAAAAAATTAGCTTCTAACGAAATTTAACGGAATTCCGCGGAATTTCAGAACAAATTTAAACTTAAACTATTCTTTATATTATCAAAAATTTTGGCTGCGCCGCTGAACAAAATCGTTAAGTTGTTTTCAGAACTTTAGGTTATATAATTTATTCTATTAACGCTTACTACATAACGCCATTGTTAGTCGACAAATACGTATGTAGTTTTCTTCTGTAAAACGTCTTCAGTGTTTCCAAGTTTCAAATTTATATTTTGTGATATTTTTTACTATTTGTGAAATATTAATGCGGAATCGATCGTGTTGCTGCTGGTCATGGGACGGCAGCTAGTCCGGCAGAACGCGAAGTGAAAAAAATCTACCTCGCGTAGCAGACATTTGTTTAACCAGTGCAGGCATTGAAAGCGTGAGTGAAGCGGACGAGCATTGATCTAATTCAATCATAGTATCCTATGTTAGCGAGTGAACAGCCTTGCTCAGATGGATACCTACCAAACAACGATTATGAGCGATCGTTGCTGCGTAAACAACGAGCAACATAGTTCGCCAAGCCAAACTTGGTGTGGTATCCAGAGCAGTACTGGAATTTCTCATTTTCAATAAGAGATGTCACGCGATGTTTACATATCTGCCTCTTTCAAAATCTATTGAAACGCGAAGGATGAATGGCATGCTAAAAAAATCTCAATAAATATTTGTTCTGTGACAGGTCATGAAAGTGTGCAATATCTGCTTCATTTTTGTGTTTATTTTCAGTTTCAACTCGGCGAGTTAAAGAAGTATGATTCATTTATCGGCTAGTCACTATTTTTCGCATGTATCTATTAAAATAACTTAGAAATTAAAATTTTAAAATAAAGCGCAACATCCTTTCATGACTGCCTTTCATGCGAAATTGATCAAAGTACCCACGATTCTTTCATTTGGTCGCCTGAAATAGAAAAAGGCGCTTTTCTCTCTGTCTTATGACGATCACGACCTTTTCCAGTACTGATCCAGAGAGGCTACGACTGGAGCATTTGTGTTACGCTTGATCTACTAGAATAAAACCAAAACACATCATGTGTTCTGCTTTATTCACTCTGCTTTGAAGTTGCTGGGATGGAGGAGAGAAAGTATCGAAGCCTCCCATGCAGTGTATCCGAGTTCCATTCTCATAGCGGACTTAATTTTCCTAATGTCTGAAAAGATTTTTCTAACAGCGTGTGGTAACAACACTCATTGTTAGGTTCCCAAGTGATTTGCCTCGCTCAGTTGTCTCCCATTGGTGAGCGATGAAGATCTTTAAACATTGAATCAACGAACGCCAAATTTCAATGATCTAGAAAGCATCAGCGATTAGACCGTAGGAGAGCATCAAGTTGGCGTGAATTTAGCCGATTTTTACTCATGATCTGATTTTTTTCAATACCTGAACCAGTGTAGAATCGATCCTGTAGATGCTGATCACGCCAGCTAGTGTGGGAGAACGCGAAGTGATAAAACTAATGTCTGCATCGAAGAGCACAGAATTATTTAGTGCGGAATCGATCGTATTGTAGAAGCTTATTGAACGAAACACTTTGAATTGTGTTGGATTGATTTGAAACACAGTTTTCGTCTTCTTGTTTTCAAAATAACTTTGTTTACACTGAATATTCAGTCGCTTACCCAGTGGCTTCACATGAATTTCCTTCTCTACTAACCAACGATTCCTTTCCCGTAGCGCTCACGGAGATGCAGAGCATTCATCGGTCTTTTATATAGCAATGAGTGTTAAACTAATTTTCCTCTTTTAATCCTAAATTGACTGTAAGGACGTGACCAGCATCGTTATTGGTCATGATTTGGAAACTCCGAAGCAAATATACAATAAGAATAACTTTTTTGTATCCCAAGAATATTATTTAATTGATGAGCTGTGCATATTTTCTGTTTCTCGGACAATCATGATTAACAATTACGATGTGTACAGTTAATCAAGCTAAGCTCTTCATTGATTATTTCCACAATATGTAAGGAACATTGAAGATTTGTGGGCATTTCTAGATCTTCGCATGGAATTTGCAAAAAAAAAACCAGAACGGGTTGAAAGATCATTAAAATTGCTGAAAGTTCTTTACTTATGATTGCGTTTAGCTCATACTGACCATAACAGCTGTTCTCATATGCCAAGGACACACAGACAATAGCTCAGTTCGTCGAGCTGATTGTATATAAGACTATGGGTCTGTGAAATTCATTCTGAAGTACATATCTTTGTGCATTTTAGAAAGGTGCACAGGATTCTTCTAGTGAGCAAATTTATGCTATATATATGTAGACGAATAATAAGAAGGAATAAGTTTTGGCTGTTACGCCCTTTTCAAATATCAATTCTCTATCTGTGTATGCGCCTGGCAGATGTGGATACATAATTGAGTATCATACTAAATAAAAAAAATAATTTAAGCATTATTTTCTGATTTTGAATTAGCTCAATACTATAAAACCACGCTGACAAGACAACATGAAGTATGCTTCAGCATAATTACATTATTCTTAAGTGAACTACGGTTTTAAACGAAATTTGATCCGTATATGAAAAATCCCACAATTTCTTAATATTTTTCATACTTTCTGATATGAAAGCGGCATAAATGCTGGGTTATTGCCTTATCGCCAATGGTATATGCGGCAAGAATGCGGTGATTTATCACAGACTGCCTCTTCTGTTATTATAACTCTATTGGTCGTAAAACAGTTATCTGACTTCGAAAAAGTGAAATCTGAATTTCGTACATAATGTAAAACCAATTTAATCAAAATTCCGCGGAAAAAAATTGAAATTTTTTCGTTTCGTTTCGAAAACTTTCGAATCAAATGAACCTTGATTTCGTTTCGTTTCGAAGTTTCGAAAGTTAATCCATATTTCGTTTCGTTTCGATCCGAATCACCATAGACATTTTAAATTTCGTTTCGTTTCGTTTCGTTAGGAAAAAGTGTGTTATCGCTTACCCTTAATACCAACTCTTAAAGGTGCGTCCCTCAATTAGTTTCGGCTTCAATAATAAGTGGGATAATACTGATTTGGCCATGCATCTGTACTGAAGTTCAAACATTCTTTTGCTTCTTCTTATGAGCTCCGAATTAAATTTTGTACAGAGATCTGATTTCTTTGCTTTTGGCATTTCGGAATTTCACCTTCAGCAGATCCACTAAATCCGTATCCGCTTCTTTCCTAGTTAATCGGCGCTCCGGATCTTGGAGATTTTTTATAGAAGGCGCGGAGACCTATAGTGTTATATTGACGACGGTATTTTTCGGCACTTTCAGTCTTTATGATAAGCTAAAACGGGTTTTGCGTCAACTATCCGACGTTTCGGTGTTTATTACACCTTCTTCAGGGATTTAGAGGCTGCGTTTTGTTGTACTTACGTTGTGCTCATGCACTTCTTCTAAAATTCCGGCCCCTAGTTTATGCTAGTTCGCCAACTGGCTGGCTGATCCACTCCCAGTCAACATTTTTATACTTATTGCTGTTGATATAGGTCATCATATACACATAAGATGTTATGTATATAATGCACCGAATCGCTATATACCTACTAAAGTGGAGGCCATATACGTGCTAAATAAAAACTTTCTCGAGTTTTCATGATCATTTATACGACTTAGTGAATATTTGAAAAAATAAATGATAACAACCCTGTCTCGAACATTTGACCTCTGGAACTAAAGGCTGGTGCTCTACCCTTCCTCCACTCAGCAACTCTTGATAAGCAGCAACATTTTGACAATCATAATCTAGATGGAGATTTATTATTGACAAGAGCTTCAGTGTACGATATGAACTACATTGATACGATTCGGATGCCTTGTTGTTGTACGTACAAATGTGGCTTGAATCGTATATGATAACAACTTTTGATTATCCTGATAATGTTCGTACATAACAACGATTGCGCATCATTCCAAACGATTCAACCCACGTATAAACGATTCTGAAATGTCAACATCAGTGATGTATTTCACCGTGTTTACTTTCGAGCTGTGTTTACAGCTCAATTACATTTTAGTTGTTCGCAGATATTGAGCGATAATGGTTGGCAGCACAAAATTACACCGGCTATAATTGGAATTTTGGCAGATCGGATGGAGTAAAGTAAGTAGTTTTGAAATTAATTTAATCGGTAAGGTTCAGTGCTCAACACGCAGAAGGTGGAAGCTGTATACGTACAACGCACATCGATATATGATTTGCATGACAATATTTGTATACATAAACGATATTTCCGATTTGATCCGATAAAATTGATATTGTTTATATAGGTTTATGACTTTCATAAACGCAATCGTAAATATTGTATACGCAGGTATCATATACAATATTATTCATATTTTAGCCATCTTTTTAAGCAGTCATATACGAGTGTGAAAGAAAATAGCAATATATGCGATACAATTTATCATTTCATATACGATATGTGGTTTACTGGGCTACTACTCGATCCCTCAGCGGTCGTGCCTAATTCTAATCCTCTTGACTCCCCCGGCGTCGAGGGTGTTCCACCAGTTCCGTCGAAGGAAACTTCCGCACTGATGGTACCCCGATTACCGACGGCTATCTGCAGGGGACGCTTTCGCGCATTGCGCCTATTTCGTCTTCGAGTCGCATAGGTGGTCCGACAGTTCCGGTGGTGGATGACGTCCGCACTGCCCTACATACCCGAAACGCTTTCTTCTTCTTTTTTCAGCAGGTTGGCTGTTCGAGTGCCAAGGTATGTTCGACGATTCCGATTGACAGAAGACTTCCGGTTCGCCGGCGCCTCTACGACCCGAACACTGTGTATGTGTGTTTTTTCTTCCCAAGCAATGGAGGGGGAATCTGCTCAACAGAGATCCTGGGTTGTCCAGGAAGTGCGAGGTTAGGGACCACCTCCAACAGCAAACGAGGGAGGCAGGACTACATCCCCGTCCCGCTAAACCGTTTCCATTGCCACCAAGCCCATAATCCATTCGGTACAATCAGAAAGTAATGCTTCAAAGGGGGGCCAGTGCACAGCGCACCCTCGAGGTTAGCTGCGCGTCCTTGCAGCATCGAACATCGTGACTCGCTTTTTTAGAAGAACACCATGGTATCGTGCCAGCGCATTGCCGGCTTTCCAGGTGGCCTTACCACGCCCTATGTCCTCGGAAGGTGGGAAGGGTCGACTTCGCGCCTGCTTCCCTCTGCACGACTGGTATCAAGAATGATGATGCCGCGTGCACCCCAAATTGACCGCTCTGTGATAGGGCCTATTCGCCTACACACAGAGGGACTTGCCGACGCGGTGCCTACGCCTGCCCCAGCCTTGACGAGGACCCCTTTCCGTCCTCGGGCTCGGAACCCGCCCGGTTGACCGACGCCGCGAAAGCGACGATACCATGTTGTTCTTCGCGCGGCCACTTGTTCGATAAAAGGATCGAGTTCGACCACAGGGCACCGGTATGACCCATGAAGCCGACTCCGAACCCTTCGACTACCTCTTATTTGATCCTGAACTAGCCACTCCTCGAGTCCACGTGCCACCTTCTGTGTAGTTCCGAGACGATTTGGACGATAGCCGATAAAACGGCTTTCCAGCCAACTTCATCTTCACATATCCTCCGGACTAGGTTGCCGTTCCCTCTAAACCTGCGCACACCGGACACTCGGGCGAGGACGAGTATCCGAACCGGTGTAGATACTGTCTGAAGCAACCATGGCCTGTAAGGACCTGGGTCAGGTGGAAAGTGATTTCCCCATGGCGCCTCTTGACCCACGTACCTATCTCCGGTATCAACCTATGTGTCCATCTACCCTTAGTGAAACTGTCCCACGCACGCTGCCATTTGACCATTGAGACCAACCTGACAGTCCTACGGACGTCTCTCGTGCCGCGCATTTCGAAGCACTTTATGTCTTCACCGATAACGATGTCAATAGGCATCATACCGGTGATGATACATCGCGCGACACGGCACGGTACGCGCTCGCAACTCTTAGGCACACGAGCCAATACGTACTTTCTAACTTCGTTCTGTAGCAGTTAATACGCAGGGCCGTGCCCTAAGCTGGTCCCCCATACCTCAGTATGGACAGAGCAACACTAGCCAGAAGCTTACGATTGCTGGCATAAACCGCAGAGCTATTGGACATCACCCGGGACAATGCCACTATAGCTGTGGAGGCACGCTTGCAGGCGTAATTGACGTGGCTACCAAAGGTGAGCTTATCGTCGATCATTACCCCCAAGAGTTTGATGGAGCGTTCAGAGGTAACCATGCAGTTGCCTGCCCTTATCGCCGCTTGTTGCTCCGACTTTCGGTTGTTAACAACAACCACCTTAGTCTTGTGGTGAGCCAGTTCAAACTTCCTGGAACTCATCCACTCCTCCACAATTGCGATCTAGTGGGCTGCAGTCAACTCCACCTCTTCGTTCGATTCGCCGTAGACCTCCAGCATAATATCGTCAGCGAAGCCGACGATTATCACGCCCACCGGGAACTTCAACCTCAAAACACCGTCGTACATGACGTTCCATAACACCGGACTAAGTATAGAACGTTGCGGAACCCCTGAGGTTATGTCAACGCACTTCCGACGCGCCTCCGTGTCGTATACCAGTACTCGATTCTGGTAGTAGCTTCCGAGAATCTTGTACAGGTACTCGGGAATTCCTAGACGCAGGAGCGCATCTGCAATAGCTGCCCAACTGGCACTGTTGAATGCATTTCTCACGTCGAGAGTCACTACTGCACAATAGCGAACTCCCCTCCTCTTACGCTGGATAGCTATCTCTGCGGATTTGGTAACCGACAAGATAGCGGCTACGGTCAACTTACCCTTTTGGAAGCCAAAATCAACAACCTGTTGAGGATGATCTTCTCGAGCACTTTCCGCGCCGTATCAAGCAGGCATATTGTTCTATATGCCGACGAATCCCCCGGTGGTTTTCCCGCCTTTGGCAATAGGACCAAGCTCTGCCTTTTCCATGCTTCAGAGAAGACTCGCTCCCTCTGCATGACAGATCTGAACATCTCGGGAGCCTCAGCAATGCCCGCTTTGATGGCCAGGTTCGGAATACCATCCGGTCCTGGCAACTTACCTACACTACGGAACTGTGCAATCCCCGCAAGTTCCGCCACAGTTACTCTTCCCTCGTCGGCCACCCTGGCCCCTGGCAGCTTCACAAAGGGAGGCCAGATAGCCGAACCAATGCTACCTGCGTCCCTGCCGAACCTTTCCGTAGCCGAACGGCTGCGGTGGGCGTCTCCACTTCACACTGTCGCCGCAGTGCCGTGACGAGCTCTTCGACTTCGGTGATCTCGTCCAGGTCTTTAACCCTTAGATTCACCTCCGTCGTGAGCAGGCCTGGGAATTGTCGCGTTTGTCAGTGACACCTGACAAGATACATAAAAACATGGTCAGTCAAAAAAAACTTGTCAACTTCCAGTTTTCCGTCGCACGACTGGACCCCCACGACCAGATGACAACTTTTTCCAACAGCGACAATTTGCTTTTGTTGTATGTCTTGTTAGAGCACACATCTGCGACAAAAGTGTGACAACGCATACAGTTTCGACTCTGTGCACGACACAACATTGGTCCCGAAAGTAAGTTATGTCGCATCTTCTATTTGTCCATCTGCGTGGAGGAGCAATAGCAGCGGACAAATTTGAAACCTATCATACCGAAAAGGGCACTTTATAACTAATTATTTCTTTTTTTTGACAGATTTTCTGTTTAGAAGTAAGAAATTTTATTCAATTTTTGCGTTGTTACGTACATAATAAGGCCGATACAAATATTTAAAATCTATTTTGTCTCCCCCCCTCGGATTTTTTTGCCAAAAAAATAATATTTTGAGGGGGCAACAAAATAAAATTCGGATAATTTTGAGGATTTTCAAAACATTCTTTAAGAGAAGTCCGAGAAGTTTTTTGATTTTTTTATTTTAATATTTATTTTTTATTATCCCCCCCCCCTTGACCTTTCGGAGACCAGTAGGACAAAAAGTATATTAAATATTTGTAACGGCCTAATATATAAACAAAAAAAACAAGTGTCTCTTGCATAGAGAAAGATCCCCCAGTGTCGAATAACTGAGCCTTAATGCAACGCAAGTTTGCTCGCTTTTCACGCGGTTTATTGAGTTTTCGTGCTTTTCAAGCGGGTTTTGGATTAATACGATTTTTTTAACCGATTTTGTTCACGTGGTTTTGAAAAAAAATCGGAGCCAACGAAACAGCGATAAAGTCGTTTTTACGCGGTTTTTGTGATTTACGCGGTTTTGACTTACGCAGTACAATCGTCCGCGTAAATATCTACTTCAGTGGATTCTGACCGGTACACCGTTTGTAGCAATTGCCTGATAGACGTTTATTTGACTGCAATATTTTATGTATAAGAGAAATACGGAATTTAATTTGAGCGAATATCCTACATTAGGGGCAATTAAGGAACATTCGATACATTTACTGTTGTGGGGCCGTACACTTATTACGCTGCATTTTTCTGTGTTTTTTTCCCCTCCCCATGTAAATTTTTTTTCTTACACATTATTTTTTATTTATATGGAGAGTAAGAAAATGATAGTACTCCCCCCATAAGTGCTTACGTGATAAGTGTACTGTCATGAAACGCTCATGCGGGCTTGTTCATGCTATGTACAGCGTGGTATGTTTTTTGAAATATGTTGTTCAAAATACAACAGCTTGTGTGCTCGAGTGTTAATGGCCCGCTTAAAGATTTCTGGATATAGATCATTACAAACCATTCGTGATTTTTAAACATACATTTTAGATATGTAATTAAATGACGGATTTTGGTTAAACAGGAAGAACTGGACTAAAATCACCAAAATTCGACACATTATTATTATGCCGTACATATTAGCCGGCTTCAACGGCTAAACCCAGAAACCACACCATTTCAGTGGTTTCCCCACATTTTGTCATCAATTCATAATGACAACATTTTGCTGACAACGACAACAATTTTTGTCGCGACAAAATTCGAAGGTGACATGACGAACTTTTTTGTCAATAACCATGACAACTATTCTAATCCGTCTGGTTGTGCAAAGCCTTAGTCGTGATGGAGAGCGTCACACGACAACTATATCGTTACAAAATAAGTATGTGACAAGATTCAAAATGTCTTGTTGGAGCAAGAGACCAGTAGTACGCTGTATCGAGCTACGTTGGTTAGGTTTTGTTGTCCAGTTTGAGGTGACTGTTTTCTCTTTGGTTTTGTCGCAAGGTTTCTCTGTATGAAGGTGACAAATCCCAGGCCTGGTCGTGAGTGCCCTCACCTTGACCGTCTCGCCTAGAACTTCCTCCGCCAACTTCTTGTAGGTGGCGCCCTTTTGCGAGACGCCCCGCTTCAGCTCGAGGATCATCTCGCCCATCCGAGTATGTCTTATTCGACGTACGTCGGTGCCGAGTTCACCGAGCTTGACGTCACTCCTCATCGCCTTCAAGACGTGCGAGTGCTTAGCCTCGTCCGTCTTGATGAATAGGGCATCGCCCCTGGAGCGATTGGCGCCTACCCTACACTTCTTGCTACCCTCATTCGCCTGGGCCTCGCCCCCCTCTATTTCCCTGGTCTGGTGCGGTTGAGAGCTCTCAGCCTGCCGTAACCCCTTACTACCGTCCTTTCCAGGTCCTTCCTTCCCCGGTTTTGGAGGTACCTGGCCGGGGTTCAGCTTCCCAGCCCCACTACCCTTGTTCGGCGTAGTAACCCTCCGCGTTTTGGAGCGGCCACCAGGGAGCTAATCCGCTGGAGACTGTCTCCCCCGTTTTAGTGTCTACTCCGTAGGAGCAGTCACCCCCGACGTGCCCGCGAATACTTGAGTCTCAGTCTGGGTAGACTTTGGCACCACCGTTTTCACTGGCACGCCCTCGGTCGATTCGACCTTGCCCGAGTCCGCAAATCCTTGGCCGTCCCAACCGCCCTCTCCAGCTTGGCGTCCAACATCGACTTTCGAAGTTTCAGCAAGCTCTCCTTGAGGTCCTTACTGATATTATGCTTCGATGATGGCGTCCAGCTATTCCGTTGCCACCTCGAAGGCCGAAAGCCCATCGCGTTTGCGGTTCATCACCCTTTCAAGCCATGGGCCGTCCATAACCTCTACTGGCGTAGCCGGGGAGAAGGTTAAGTGACCCACGCTTGCGCTGCGCACCGAGCTGCCGACTGTTGCCTCCGGCCTCCTAGGCGGAGACCTGAACAACCCTCCTCTTGCGAAGGGGTTGTCGCCTACACTACTACCACTAATTGAAGAAGCATTGACTTGGTTTGACAATTACTGTGAAAGGTATCCAAGATTTATATTTGTCCAACGTTTCGACCCGGGGTTGGTAACTTTATCAGGAGAAAAATATTTATGGTACATTATTACGGAAACAATTAACATTGATGACACTGGCACAGATTTTCATAAATTCAAGAAATCACACCAAAATCTTCCATATAGAGGTTGTTGCGATGGTTTTTGGCTTTTATATCTCTTGTTAGATTTATTTCAAAATTCAAAATAGCCCAAAAACACTAAATTGACTTGAGCCACCTCGAAATTTTATCCGAATTAGCTGAAAATTTGACAGGAGGCTTATATTAACATAAGAATTGTGATTTGGGGTTGACCGGTTGAATTTTTTATACTTTTTGAAAACATGAAGAGGTCTAGTGTATACGTCTGTGTGTGTGTGTGTGCGCACAAAAAGTGCAGAAAGTCTAGCTCACTTTTTTTACAACTACACCCAGGTTTTTTTTACGCGGTTGGAATTCATTAATTTCTCTTCATTAATTAATCTTGGAAGAAGCAAGCAGTAAAGGACACCACGTTGAACTGGCTGGCCTTTTCAAGGCCTACAGAGAGAGAAGCTGAAACTTATGGGGGATCACCGGAAATATGACGACGGCATCATCCTAATAGCAACGGAAAAACTGCCGAAATTGACCCGTAGAAAGCTGCAAACCGCCGTTAGGGTTGTAGCGAGATGGGCCAAATGTGTCGGCTACCAGATGTCGTTGAGCCGCAATTGACAGTAGGCGAACAGCGAAGCGAGCAAAAACAAAAAAACAACAGCCGCCGACTAAGGGACCAGGCCGACGACGTCTTCAATAATCTTTGCAAGAAACACCTTTCCAGAATAGCTGGCCTCCGTCGCCTAGGACCCGGACGCCGAAATTCATTTCACAGAAGGCAAGGTCGGCGTGGGTATCACCTCCGACACCGTTGATGAATCGTATTGGTTGTCAGACCACTTTTTCGGCGGAAGTCGCAGTCATGGCCCTGAACTCGACACTACCGGGAGAAGAACTATACACGAGATGAACCAACAACGGGCTGAAAATCTCGAAAATAGTTATATAAAAATAAATCTCTGAACTCTATTTGCTGAAATGAATTCATATTTTTGCATATTGAAAGCATTTCGCTAAACTGAAAGTGAAAGAAAGGCAAATGTCTGGTGCTTTTCGAAGTTTAGTACCGCCACAATTCATTGGACAGAAATCCCTAAATATGTTTCAAAAGCCAAATCCAAATTTTATGTGATTCGTTTAATGACACAAGCTTCTATAGCGATAAAAAATCTCTTCGATATCAAAACATGTGACATCGCACTCGAAAGTTGTCTCTTCAAAAGGATAACACAAAAGAAGCTTCTTTCCTAACTCACACACGTGCACAGGATCGATGACGCCCGTAACAAAAAGCGATTTTGTAATCGTTTTAGACGTCCATAAAATATTATGATATCACTTGCTGGCATGTCTTTTGCACCTGTAACTATGTACATCGGAGATACACACAATGAACTTTCCCCCACTCGATGTTCGATAATTCGTTGGGAAGCCTAACCTGGCGGATTTCTCCATACCTGCTCCAACATTCTATCACGTGCGTACTCGATAGTTCCTTTAACATCGATTTAGAGAGAGTTCACTGTAGATATCCTACGGTGATGTCTGACAATATGCCACTTCAGTGGCTAATGTGGTACCTGAACCTGATACTAGAATCATGAGAGCAGCTCATTCATGGTAGTTCGACTTTTGAATTTCCATTTGAATTTGCCATCCAACCTTTTACCAGTCGTTGTGAAGATGGTAGCTATTGAGGAAATTATGATGTGGATCATCTTTTGAAGTGGCTTTTTACATCTTCTGTCCTGCGTTGCAGCCAGCGCTGGAACTGAAACTGGAACAAAGCACCACTGTCGGTTCGATTTTCAATTTATCACGAAAATCTTCTACGACTGCTGGTATAAGCTTGGCGGCATGGATTCCTACAAAGTTACAGCATTCTGGTTTCTGAGGTTGCCTCTTTCCATGTACGAGAGCATGGAGCGATGAATAGGAAACCATTTTTGTTGCGATTTGTGAATCCTCAAAAATAGCTAACAGCGTGAGGGCGGTGTGACACTTTTCCATTTCTGGGCGGCGGTGGTGCACACTGCTCGGATGCAATGCGATAAAATATCCGAACGATATTTCTATGGGATTCCATCCGGGCGAGCAATAAGAGCAACTTTGTATGCCACGCTGCCGGGCAACCAACATTCTCCAATCGGCAGTGGTTTTGCTGCGATGTGTTAAAAGTTGGATACGTAGTTGGTTGGTGATGAGGTTTTGACGGATGACGAGAATCCATGCAGTGTTCTTCTGTGTGCGATGCGGTCAAATGATAACAAGGCTTCATAGTGCTCCGTCCGATTTGAAGATAAAGCATGTTGGAAATTTGGTTTGTGACGGTGGTTCCCTGCAATAGAGTGTTATTTGGGCAAGCATACACATTTGACAAACTTTTGAATTCATCCTCGATGGGTTCGGATTTTACTTATGGAATGTTCAGCATGAATAATAAATCACATAGGGGGAATGACGGCTTTGGCAGGTTTTGTTCTATTATTGGCAGGGGGGTTTTTTATGTCTGACTATTCTCAAATTTGGCCTAAACATTCTTTGCATATCAAAGAACATTGTGACCAAATTTCATAAAATTTGGTCGACAAAAACCCCCTGCCAATAATAGAACAAAACCTGCCAAAGCCGTCTTTCCCGCTATTAGTTTTTTCAACTTTTCCGTTAATATTTTTTACACAAACGCATATTCTTTTTCACAGAAAAGAACTCCACTTAGCCGAAACATTTTTTCACATTTATGCTTTCATCCAATTCAAGCAAGAACCACAAGCAAGCAACAAATGTTTCCCGAAGTAACTTTTCTCTGACAGAATTTCAATGATTGGGAATATTGAGAAAAAAAACCGTTCGATAACTTATTCAACGAGTGGGAACTTTTCCCATAATTATATTGCTATGACTTCGACTTAGCTTTTTACTCCTTATCCATAGTTGATCAAATGTCGCATATGGTAAGGCTGAACATCGATGTATTCCCACATGACGAAAAAAGTTGAAAATTAACGTCGCCTGCTGCCATTCATTAGCATCTTGATATCTTTTCAAAAGGATGGTCGTCTCAGTCTGGCTGTGAAGAAGACTTATGTTGGAAATTTGTTTTTCATTTTGTAACAATATTCTATATGAATTCTTTAGAAGCCGCCCATGTGGTTGAACTAAGTCTAACTCAATTGCAGCCAAATACACATGATATTAAATATACTGTAAAGTAACTTAATTTTTATTGTTTTTTAACATACCCAGTTGTATGATGGATACTTTGTAATTTTATTCCGATTTTTATTATAACAGTTGATTTTTAATTAGTAACTAGTACTCCACAACATTTTATATTTCTCTCACGGGCAATGTGTTTTAGATAAGCAAACTGAAAAATGCAACTCGCATTGGCTAACAATTTTATCTCTCTGCATTAGACGGATCGTCAGGAATACCTGAATTCTGCGAAGTGAGTTTACGATATGCACACAAATGTATACAGTTCATCTTAAGTAGTAGTTCGATATTTAGAAAGGAAAAAAGGTAAACTAACATGTTTTGCGGATTCCCCGTAATAAGGGTTTTTCATTCTATGCTAGGAAGCGTAGCATATTTGCATAGGCAACACCGATAAAACATGTGCTCCAAAATTCAGCACAAACACACACTGGTATTTTAGTACTAAATGTGTAGGGGCAAACGGGGTACGATTGATTTTTCTAGGGCATAAAAAATAGTATAATATTAAGAAGCACATTTATTCTTATTACTATGCTGAAGCTAGGAGGCTGTACAATATTATGTTCGATTTTACAATTACATTTATTGGCATGTTTAGTCGAAAATGTATAGCTCCGGTATTCATAATAAACTTTAGGAAGCAAACTTTAAAAGTTTAATGAGTCTTTCTTATTTATTATCAGATTTTATCCTGAATAGATAGATTGTTACAAGTATTTTATTTTTGTTAGGTTCTACTCTTTAGAAGGAAAAATGGTAAGTCTGATAAACTTTTAAAATTAAAATCATCTAAACATTGTAGAGAGATATGAACAAAATTTCATATTCAGGATATCGGTAGACCAGATCCAGCCTCCCCTAACTAGAAACACGGCGTATATTTTACGAACCCTATCGAAACATCCCTCTGACCCCTTCCCATCCGTAACTCAAGGCACCTTTCCAGCACGGCAATGACGATGCGGAGGTGACTCGCACAACAGAGAGCATCCAGTGCGCTCGAAAATCGTTTGAATATTTGATGATAATAGCTAATGCTTTCCCTTCTCTGTTGAATGTCGACGCTGAATTGGTGCAACGGTGCCGTGTGTACACGTTGGCAAATTTGTTCTGGCCCAAACCAAATGATCAAAGCATGTTGAAGTTTTTTTTTTATTCCGCGGGTTGCTGTGTTGCGCATTGCGCTTCATATGTTTTTCTTGCTGGCAATGGATAGCAATCGTAGCAGGTGGGGCATTAAACGCAAGTGGTGGCGAATTCCCTTAAAACGTCATTATGCAATTTGTGCATTGATTGAATCCCAACTATCTGTGCTCTGTGTCCGGCTTTTGTAGCGCTGCTAGTGGAAACGAATTCATTGATATGACTACCGGCTGTAGATCGGCTCATGGCAAAGAATATTAGCGAGTAAATAAAGTGATGGATGCTTTTATTGTTATAAACCCAAATTTATTCCCCCAGCGGTGATGATGCCTTTCTCGATACAAACGCTTTTGCGTAACTATTACAAACATAATTACCTACCTTTTAGCTTAAACGAACGCATCATAGAAAGCTTCATAGAATATTATTTAATTACAAGTTAAATGATTTGCACCATGGCTTAACCCTCAAAGACCCAGGATGAACGGATTTTTTTTTCAAATGTCTCGCATTCAGCACCTGATCGTTGGAATTCCTCGCAGTTTCGTTTGTGCTCAATGGGAATAGCTATATTTTTGCCCTGATACATTTTAAGACCGAAATTCCTGTTCAGGTCCGAGTTATTGCTAAAAATAAGTGTGCGCGGGGGTCTTTTTCCCTGTAATTCGAACATCAACTCAATGTTCTGGCCATGTTTACGTCCGGAATTTACAAATCAACCATCAAACCATTTCTAAAACATATTTGACAAGAATTCTAGTCGATTTCGATAGTTTCATCATTTGAATAGGACATGGTTGACTAAATTCAGGGCCGGATTCAGGGGTCACAATGGTATAGTGTGGGCTACAAAACCAATTACAATGAAACATGCCTGCGGGAATTGACATGCAGCTATACAAGCTTTCCAATTTCCATTTTCAATTAAATGTGATCTTCTGAAATTCTTACCAGGGCCGGATTCTGGGGTCAAAATGGGGGACAGCAGTGGCCATAACACCAATTTCAATGAATCTGGCCATGCGACTGCTCAAAATTCATGAAAAAACATCAGGAGCTCAATGAATTCTGTTTGCAATTGAAATAGAGTTTCTAAAATTTCGACCAGGGTCGGATTCAGAAGTCAAAATGAGGAAAGCTGGGACATAACACCAATTACAATAAAACTGGGCACGCGACTGCTCAAACTTCAAGAAAACACATCAGGAGCACAATTAGTTCTGTTTACAATTGACATTGACTTTCTCAAAAATTTGTACCAGGGTCGGATTCAGGGGTCAAAATGATGAGAGCTGGGGACATAACACCAATTACAATGAAACTGGGCATGCGACTGCTCAAACTTCATGAAAACACATCAGGAGCTCAATGAATTCTGTTTGCAATTGAAAGTGACCTTCTGAAATTTCGACCAGGGTCGGAATCAGGGGTCAAAATGAGGAGAGCAGGGGCCATAACACCAATTATAATGAAACTAGGCATGCGACTGCTCAAACTTCATGAAAACACATCAGGAGCTCAATGAATTATGTTTGCAATTAAAAGTGACCTTCTGAAATTTCGACCAGGGTCGGAATCAGGGGTCAAAATGAGGAGAGCAGGGGTCATAACACCAATTACTATAAAACTGGGCTTGCGACTGCTCAAACTTCAAGAAAACACATCAGGAGCTCAATGAATTCGGTTTGGAATTGAAATTTATCTTCTGAAATTTCGACCAGGGTCGGATTCAGGGGTCAAAATGATGAGAGCTGGGGACATAACACCAATTATAATGAAACTGGGCATGTGACTGCTCAAACTTCATGAAAACACATCAGGAGCTCAATGAATTCTGTTTGCAATTGGAAGTGACCTTCTGAAATTTCGACCAGGGTTGGAATCAGGGGTCAAAATGATAAGAGTAGGGGCCATAACACCAATTACTATAAAACTGGGCTTGCGACTGCTCAAACTTCAAGAAAACACATCAGGAGCTCAATGAATTCGGTTTGCAATTGCAATTTACCTTCTGAAATTTCGACCAGGGTCGAATTCAGGGGACAAAATGATGACAGCTGGGGACATAACACCGATTACAATGAAACTGGGCATGCGACTGCTCAAACGTAATATGCTCAAAGAATAATATTTCAATGTTTACAAAAACAACAATTTGGAACTTCGGACGTGGTGTTCATCCTCGATTATTTGATAGTTTGATTTTTCCCGTCCCTGCCGTTGGTTGAGTTGAAAAGACATTACGTGGGCATCGAGCCTTAATGCTATGTTTAGAGTGCGAATATATCACATCACCTACCAAAGTTAGTCCAGACGAAATATCTCCTAAAGCTAACACAATACCATATTCCGAGACAATCGTGGAGGTGCATAGGTGTTCTCGGTCTCTAGTACCAACGAAAGTACATTCCACTAAAAGCTTCAAATAATTTTCTTATCAATGCTGTAATGAGTAAACAACATTTAAATGATGTTTATTGAAAGTATATTATACAATGTTTAAAGACTACGTAACTCTGAAAGGGGGAGGGGGTCCTAGAAACATGAACTTTCACTCGAAAAAACATTGTTTTTTATTATATACAAAAAAGTTACAGAGGTAAAAATATACCAGGTTTCGCGTGGCTTGAACAAAGGAATTTTCTTTAAAGGAAAATCATTAATTACGTAACGGAAAATTTGACCATTTCATCACCCCTCCCCACTATGTAGCTTTGACTCCAACAGAGAATCACCCAACACAGCTCGATGTCCTTGCACTTTAGAATCCTCCTTACAACTGCCAGCAGTAATGGCTGTACCTTACATGCACATGGTGCGCAAGGGCTTTCATAGACTGATCCATGTTATAGACTGATTCATACCACACATCTTCCCTCTTCTCTCATAATCAGTGCATAAAACTAAATCGCTCGCAAACATTCAACAACAAAAACGAAAGAAACATTTAAACCGGAATGTGGTAAGCAATACTATCTAATAGAGTAGAGACATATAAAAAAATAAATCATGTCAACTGACTTGTAAGCTTACTCATTCGGTAATTTTTAAATTCCAACTATTATGCATTTCGGAAAAAAAACGTGAAACCATTTACAATCGAACTTATTACTCTCAATAGAAAATATGGACACGACAATACAGTAGAGTTTACCGAGGCTTGCTACCAAACTTTTTCACATCACCCAGAGAAAACTATGCATCACCGATGAGACTTGAAGGAAGATTGAGTAATGAAGAGAAGCCAAAACCGCGAACAAAAACCAAAGGAGACGGAATTTTAGCCCATCAACGACACTCGACTCTGGAAAATAAAGTAAAGCACTCAAGTCGACGGGACAAGCGATAGTGGGCGGAATCTCTTGCCAACGAAGATGAGAAAGCCACAGCATCCAGGGCGAAGGTGAATGCATCAATTCCTGTGAAGACGCGATTGGTCAGCTATTGACCGACTCGATTGCCTGCTGAAAAGGGGGTTCAAGTTATTCGAACAACTTTTCAGCTGTCAGTGTCAGTCTGCCTATGATCCGGTGTATACCACGCGTTAGTACCGAAACTTCATAACTGCTAGCGATCCAAAAAACCATCCAATGCATGAAATTGAACAAAGTCCTAGGGGCGAGATGCCGATTCCATAACATTCGCTCAACTACTCCGCAATAACTGAGACACAAGTTTCCCGGACGACCGGATGCATGGTATCTCAGTGAAACCTGAGACCGACTGTGTGCGGCAAGTGGCGAGGCATCATGCTGCTGTATAATGCTTGTCTTCAAGGTTCCATGCAAAGTGATCCCAGAACGAATCCAGGAGAAGATCAATGCGACTCTCCGACGGCAGCAGGTCGGGTTGTATGCGGGAAGATCCTATTTGGCCATATTGTCACGCTCCTCATCATTCTGGAGCCGGTCAATGGATTCCAAGAGTATTCCAATTTGGTTCCTATTGACTTCGAAAAATCTTTCAACCGACTTAATCACAATGAGACGCGAAACGGTTTGTTAGCAAATCATCAACTTAATCAAGGCAAAGCAAGGTGCCCTCTCATACAGAGTGATGCACAACGGGAATCTGTTCGATGTCAACCGGGTCGCAGCTGGTGAGGCAAGGATTTATCCTATCATCACCATGCTGCACAGTAAATGACGTGATCCAATAAAGAAATAAAAGAACTCGAACGAAATTTAACCTGGAACATATTAAGGCGATAGCTGGGCGTCCCGGATGCAGATCTTCCAAGTCGGTGCTTTACATCAATTGGTGTGCACATGACCCAGAAATAACTTAGTAAGTTAAATATAATTTGAATTATTTGACCGTCAAAAATTGAAATCAGATCACTGCTTACCCAAGCAACCAAAAGTTCGAATAAGAGGGTATGTTTCGGCTTAATCAGCGCGCATTTTAAGTAATTTGTTGTATAATGGGAGCGCAAAAGTGAGCTTTGAAGTTCCGTTAAGGTGCTTGGAACTCAATGTGAACCAAAGTGAACCAATCGGAACTTTGGGTTGCTTAGGTAGTTCTCACAGCAGCACACCACAGAAATTATTATTCGAGACCTAGTCTATACACACACTCTGCATTGCTCCAGCTCTAGTTAGCCTACATTGAGAGCGACCAGCCACCCCAACTACGAAGTTCTTCACGACCACATTCACAGTCATTTTTATTTGTTACACTTCATCGCAAGTTACGCCCTACACATTGACATCGCGGTCTTCCAGATCTACCGTCCAGATACCTCACCGTGTATTTCATAGCACGGTCACCTCGATCCGTTTCCAACTTTTTATTGCGAGGTCATACTAATCTACTTTCTAAATTTAAATACGCGGTCATTTCAATCCGCTGCCTATATTACATTGCGCGGTCCTCTAAATCCACTTTTCCCTAATTTCATCGTGTGATCATCCCGATCCTTTCTAAATTTCTTTGCGCGGTCGTTCCGATCCCAAATTTTATGCGTGATCATCCCGATCCGCTTCCTAGATTCCCTTGCGAGGTCATCCCGAACCGCTTCCTAAATTCCATTGCGAGGTCATCCCGATCCGCTTCCTAGATTCCATTGCGAGGTCATCCCGAACCGCTTCCGTCACTTCATTGCACGGGCATCCTGATCCGCTTCCAACAAATCCATTAAGCCTCCACATCGATTCTTTACTAGTCACAAAGTTGCATGCAGTAACTTTAACCATTCACAACCCTAACAATCCCAATCAGCAAGGTCCAGTCGCAAACTCAATTCCTCAATCCACCCGAAATCCCCATTATAAAAGCAAACAAACCATAACATCTGTTTGGAAAGGCCGTCCCTATAGTAACGTACACCAATACGCCAACACTCTGTGAATGTCTATGTTGGCCCCAAAGGGAGCAATAACAATTCCAAATCCATGGGGCTAGGCGTTTTATTTCCTCAACCCAGCCTGACCTCTTCAAAACTATGCTCTATACCACTTCACCTCGATCAGTCTCAGCATCAAACCCATCGACCAACAATGATGTACTTGATCAATATGAAAAATTGCACTATACTCAATTTGTTGGATTTTTGCTACTGTGCAGTATGCACTGCTATTATGAAAACAAAAACACAACTCCTTTGTGCGCTCGGCTGAGTACACTCAGGAAAATCGACACATACTTTATGGCAAAAATCCATGTATTTTGAAATATGAATATCACGCGTCGGCACATACTTAATTGCATACAAATTCACACATGGATACTATGACCCACATGGATAGTATGTGTGAACACTCATGTAATGCATGTGGGCGCATGGAATATATGTGTCGAGAATATGGAATCCATTTCGCTACCCCCATGTGTGAACTCATGAATATAATGCGGAGTTTTTTGTGAGTGTAGTAGGTAGGCTGGTAGGTAGGCTGAGTAGTCGGCTGAGTAGTAGGTAGTAGTAGTAGTATCACAGCCAAAAATAAATAAACATACGCGATTTCCACACAGACTTTCTAAGAAATATAATATTTAACTTTACTGATGTTTGACAGTCCTTAAAATATTGTTGTTATTGAGGTCTCCAAGAAGATTTTACCAACACTATCACAGAGTGTTTTTTTTGCTGCACACTGAATCCAAATGAAAATTTTCATTTTCACCTGATGACTAGTTAAAATTTGCGATATTTTTCTTAGTGTATCAACGGATTGTTTGTTGTTTTCTAACAGCAAACAAGAAAAATATGACAGTTCTAACAGCAAACAAAGGAAAATTTTGTAAACACGGCACCAACACTGATGGGGATGCAGAGGGCTATTGATACACAATCGATTTTTTGGAGTTCTGTCAAAAATCGACTTTTAAAATATTCGGGGGAAATTGATCCCTCTTCAAGAACTTGGTTTAATGAAATTAGAAAGGTGCCCTAAGATTTTTAAAATATTTTTCTTTCAAAATACGCAAAATTTTCTAATTGATGTGCTTATACATGAACGATTTTTGAATTCGACAGCACATGCAATTTTAAAATTGGGGAAGACTTGATCCCCTTTCTATGATATCTACGCAATAAATATTTTTTCCTGCCAGCCTTTCATCAAATCTGTCAAATCTACAAAAAATTAGAAACCTGAGAACATATTTATAGTTTTTTGAATTTTTTCGTCAAATTTTTGTAAGGATGACCCTCATATTGAGGCAATAACTTCAAATCCGAATATCCTAAAACTTTGATGGAGTGTATACATTTTCATCAGTACAGATCATTAAGCATATTTATGGCTTTGTGCTATAAAAAAACGAAAGCATTTTGATCATTGTTATGAAAAGTTGTTCCAATTTTGCGTGCCCAATAAAAAAATATTTAGGAAGGTCAAAACATACAAACCGCCCTGCAGAATAAATAAGGTTGTCATTTTCTTTTTCTTTTAGGAGAGAAATAAACGCGTGTTGTTCGGTCAATAGTCCGGACTAGAAGAAGTGCGAATATGAATTCGCATTGTTTATTACCATTTACGCTATATCTTTACATACACACAGTACGGTCGCTCGGAGGGTGGTATACACCACAGTTCTCCTCCCTTGAGAAGAAACATGATGTTTTGTATTTTCTTCAAATTGTCATTTTAAAACCTTGCATAACACAACAAAATATACAAAACATAATACATAAACAATATTCAGAACTTTTTCGACACTCATTTCAAACATAATCACAGATTTTTCAAATTGAACAGTCCCTTTTGCCATAAATCTCACTATCAATATGCCATTCGGTCATCATTATTATCGGCTTTTTCATCGCATTACAAATACTCCTACAAACAATACACTTATTACCATCGTATTCCCGTATATGTATGTATATTGCCTTTTGACATTGACGCTCGTGTTCGAATTCATCACATAGACTTTTGGACATCTCCAAATCTCTCCAACTTAACATTATTATCACGCTATTTTTCATTAGGCACAATTATTCTGAGGTCAATCAACTTCATACTGTTTTCACATTTTTTTAAAAAACTTTTTTCTCTCACTTGAAATTAGTACGCCATTGCTCTATTTAAAAATTGATGCTCATATCAAATCAGTTGCTTGGCACCGGTAATCTTGCTCTTACAAACTCTAGCAATAGGATGCGACTTACTCGCTATGCAAATAGAACACTCCAAATTCATTATTCGTGCTATAGCTTTTAACATTAGGATACATAATTGAACACCTTTTGTGTACTCGTCAACAATGTTTAATTCTTTTAGCTAAAACCCTGTGTTGAGCTTAGCAATACATTAATATAAATATAAATTAAGATAAATTGTAGTTACTAAGGTACTAGCTCTCGTCAAACACTTTCACGCGATGCCGGTAAACCGATTATCCTCGTCGCCACTTTTAAATCTGCTCATTAGCAGCCGATTTTATGGATAATGTGATTTTCTTTTAGGAGAGAAATAAACGCGTGTTGTTCGGTCAATAGTCAGGACTAGAAGAAATGC
The DNA here is from genome assembly GCF_024139115.2 of Armigeres subalbatus. NCBI lineage: Eukaryota > Metazoa > Arthropoda > Insecta > Diptera > Culicidae > Armigeres > Armigeres subalbatus. The sequence goes on along the minus strand of NC_085141.1, from coordinate 6,225,334 downwards.
GAATATGAATTCGCATTGTTTATTACCATTTACGCTATATCTTTACATACACATAGTACGGTCGCTCGGAGGGTGGTATACACCACAATTCCAAAAAATAACTCACCACAAAAAGGTAATTTGTCTAGAGGATGTATACTAACAAATACGCTAGAACAAAACTACTTTGGTTCTCGATAAAACAGGGAGTGATCAAGTATCCCCACCTTATCCTATAGGAGCCTTAAAAAGTTTCAAGCATTTATATGAGGCAAATTTGGATTAGTTTCGGAGGTTTTTTTTAGATGATCTAAGTACTGCGAATGTTTTAGGATCAGAATTTAAGCTTGCATGCGAAGTGGTATTACCTGTTGTCTTGGGTTGTAGGTAGTCTACGAACTCCATACAGTCAAGGACTGTTGATCAACCTCCGAAATGGTGGCAGTTATTGATGAATAAATAAGTTGTGTGACCCCTTCTTGGTATATGTTTGTGTTTCAAGTAGTTCTTGTTGTTGTCATGGGCTCCAGGTAGTCTACGAACTCCATAGAGTAAAGGTCTATGGATCAACCTCCGTAATGGAGGCAGCTATTGGAGAATAAACAAGTTGTGTGACCCCTTCTTGGTATATATTTATATTCTAAGTAGTTCTTGTTGTTGTCCTGGGCTCAAAGTATTCTACGGACTCTATAGAGTCAAGGTCTGTGGATCAACCTCCGTAATGTGTTACAGTTATTGCCGAATAAACAAGTTGTGTGACCCCTTCTTGGTATGTGCTTGTATTTCATGTAGTTCTTGTTGTTGTCGTGAGCGCCAGGTAGTCTACGAACTCCATAGAGTTAAGATCTATGGATCAACCGCCGTAATGTAGGCAGTTATTGGAGAATAACTCCATAGAGTATAGGTATATCAACGTTCGTAATGGAGACAGTTATTTAAGAATAAACAAGTCGTGTGACCCCTTCTTGGTATATGTTTGTTTTCCAAGTAGTTTTTGTTATTGTCGTGGGCTCCAGGTAGTCTACGAACTCCATAGAGTCCAGGTCTATGAACCAACCTCCGTAATGGAGGCAATTATTGGAGAATAAATAAGTTGGGAGACCCCTTCTTGGTATATGTTTTTATTCCAAGTAGCTCTTGTTGTTGTCGTGGGCTCCAGCTAGTCTACGAACTCCATAGAGTCAAGGTCTTTGAATCAACCTCAGTAATGGAGACAGTTATTGAAGAATAAACAAGTTGCGTTACCCCTTCTAGGTATATGTTTGTATTCTGTTGAGGCATGGATTTGCACTGAATCACTTTTAATCAACCGAATAACGAGAAACGCGATTACTTCAAACGAGAAAGTTTATTTTGTGTAACTTGACCATTTTTATTCGACACGACGAATCTTAAAATTGCAACCGATCACACTGAGTTAATAGTCACTACTGACTCTTTAATTGTAACGATATATACATTTCCATCTACATCTACGGTCGACATTATCGAGAGTAATAATTGCGAGAACCAGAGAAATTTGAACACACTCTACATTAGATATGAACGCATGGTTCATTTGCTGTGGCTGTTAGATCTCACGTCCTGCTAGTTTGAATAATAAGAATTTGTTCTTCTAATCGGCCTCATATTCCATGTACCACTTTTGAAACAAGCCGAAAGATCTCTGGTAACGTGTGTAAATATTGAGGCCTATTCCAAAGTTTTGTTGGATAACCGTGAACCTATGTAATGGACGCGTTTCTTTCTATGCACAGCACAGTGGCTGTACCACTTTTGAAACAAGCCGAAAGATTTCTGGTTACGCGTGTAGATCTTAAGGCCTGTTCCAGGGTTTTCTTGGATGACCATGAACATATGCAATAGTTGCATTCTTTCCATTGTATTTTAAAACACAGGTCCAAGCTCCCGGAGGTTCTCGAAAAACGTTGAAGCATTGAAAATGATGATGAACGTCTTATTGTGCGTCATCAATGATCTTTACCACTCATGACTTCTTGATTTCTTGGCGCACCAAGAACATCTTAAGGACTCAGCACTCAAACAATTGGACGACCATGATAACGAAAACAATTTGGACGACCCTAATACCGAAATTGGTTATGTGCTTCGATATGTGCTTCAATTGAAGAATTTTCCAAGTAACAAACGAAATACGTATCTTCTGATACACAGAAATTTGTGTATCGGAAGTAAGGAGTAGACAAATTTGAGCATCAATTTAATATTTGTTTCCCCGCTTCAACCTGCATCTTCAATACAGTCAACAATTTGTACCTTATATTAAATTTGTTTTCACAACTTCGTACTAAACTTTGTTGCGAGTTGAATTTATTTTCATTCTTATTTGACTAGATGCGAATGTGCGTCAGAGCAATCACGAAATAACCGACACATCTTGTTTATGATTGACACTTTTCGAAATTCAAAAATGAACTTCTAGGTAGCACAACTTGTCTAAGTCATGCCTTCGACCCACGTTTTATGCCAACGACCACGCTACCCTTGCTCCGGTAATCACAAACAAGTCAAACATCTACGCGGCCGTCAGAATGTTCGAGCGGAGTTTTGATCGCATTTTAGCGAATTAACGATGGTCGCATTTTTGTCAGTTTGGCTACGCCGGTGAAGGAATATTTTGCACTTGACGAGTGCTTCGATTCAATGGGACATGTGCTTGTTTCTGTCTATTATTTTTGGGCTGCTAACGGACAGGACAAGTTTGTGCAAAAGAGGTCCTTTTGCTTGAGATATCCTTGGTTGAACCGCGTTCAACCCATCATCGCTGCAACTCATCTTATTGAATTATTGTTTGTGGGAAGTATTATATTCCAATCAATGGGTCATATTGCATATGGAATGATGAAGACTGAAAAAGAATATTTCACGCGGTTTTTTTTCAAAGCTACATTTTTATTCCGTCTTATTCTATTGAGCTACCATGCGTCTCCATCCGAACAGCTCCCGGCGTTATTGGATCGCAATGGCCAAAGGAAAGTGCACAAGTAGGTAATAGATAAGATTTATTCGCATTGTTCAATGGATAAGTGAGCTTCGTCCATACATCTTATCCCAGGAGAAAACCAATTTGAAATTTAACCCCGAAGTCAAGCTCAAGCCGTAAAAAGCTACTGAAATTGCTCTAAAACCACAGCAGAGGGACTGATCCGCGGCACAGACACTGAGTATCTCATAGGTGGTATTTCGTTCAGCCGAAGGAATATGTGCATGTGGGATCTTTTCCCACCCGTTATCATTTTTCCTGGTGAGGTACTGTAGAAGGACTTATTTTGAAAACTGGGAAAAATATAAAGTGAAAGCGGAACCCAGGCAAAAGAGAATAACAAATAACATGTTGTATTATTGAGTTCAACAGTTTTTCGTGGTTTTTTTTCTAGCATGGGCTGTTATAAACTTTGAAACATAACTAATGGAGTTATAATCTTGTTAGTAAAAGTTTCAAAACAATTTAGCATAACAACGGTCATTGTAAATAACTGATGCTGTTACAATTGTGTAATAAACTTGTTTTGCCTTTCTACTTGAGAAGTGAATTCCAAACTTTTACAAGACTGATATTTGAAAACGATGTAAGCCTAACCAGAAGATAAAAGACCGACCACGATCCTTTGAGTTTTTCTTCATTCTGTCTTATTGATTCTGATTCTGACAACAAATGCAAAATGAAATCTTATATTTTCGCAACATTCTTTATTTTATCACGTGAAAGTATTAAATAAATGAAAAATTCGTATTGAAAATTTCTATCCAAGAATGTTTCAGATTTTGTGTTTTAAAAAATGAAGTTTATTCTATGCTTTGATCACCGATTGACGGTATTTACACCCAGGAATGGCTCACCATAAATAAGCCAACTTCTTTAGCCTCCTCCTATTGCCTCTTCAGTTACCTTCGTCATTTTCTGCGAGCTACCGGGACGGGGTAGCCACTATCGTCATCGTGCTTGGCTTCCGGTTCACTATAGCGAGTCTGGTATAGGGTTAGCAATAGTGATAGGTAAATGTAAGTACACAAACTCTCGGTTACCGTATGTATTTATTTATTTCACACCTGCATACCGAAGGCGAGAAAGCTGCACCATCCTGGTAGCACCGAGGCAAGGAACGCAAAAGTGCCGCTAAAGAGATTGGAACACTGATGCAATAATGCTACTCTTATAGATGGTGCCGGAAAACGATAAGATTGCGCTGCAAAACTACAACTATCCTGAAGCTGTGCTTGTCGTTCGTTTGTATTCTTGCAAAATCAACAACAGCATCATACGAGTCATCTTTACAAGCAATTTTTTCTCGTGAGGTAATCTGCTACCGTTAACGGAATTATTCTTGATAGTTTTTTTTTGCTAACTTTTTAGTTAACGTGGCACACTGAATTTCGTACACTTAAGTACTTCAACGTACGCAACAACAGCAGGATAAATACAATCACAGAAAACGTGTTCGATGTTAGTGGTTAGCTACAACTTGGGAAGGAGGGGAAGAGTATTAGTTTGGGAACTAAACCCGAGCAGAGTCCGCTATCAAAATATTATCAAAATGATAACAAATTGAGTTTTTGATATCATAACTATAACATATTTTGATATAGAATTGCAGAGTACTCTAGCAAATATCAAATTTTGATATTATTTTGATAACTGAAATTAATAATAGAGTCCGTATTCTATAATCCGCATGACACATATTTGAGGCCGTACACTTATTACGTGACAGCTTAAAGAGGGAGGAGGGGTCTGTCATTTTTACGTTCCTATGAATGAAAAGTTATTTGCAAAAAAGTTATTAAAGGAAATCTAACATTGGGAAGGGGCGGTTGAAAAATTCAGAAAAATATACATAACTGAAGTACGATCCCTATCTTCTATATGAATAGAAATTATTTAGTGTTTAACGGTATATGAAGATTTTTTTACGGATTGAAAAGATAAATTACTAAGTCAATGCATTTAAAGTCTTTTAATTTTTGTTTGTTAAAATTTATTTATTTTAATCTATTTGAGTGTTGAACTTAAAAACTGATATCTAATTGCTCACTTTGTGTTCTAATTCAATAGAATTACTAACGCAATGTCGAATGTTATTATCAATCTTTTTTAAACCATACCATACTATAAATACCATTTGCACTTTCATAAGGAAATAAAGAAGAATTCCAAAATGCGTCAAAGTTTCGTGCGCATGTTACTTTTTTATAATTTACAGTGATTTACAGATCGACTACTTGCAAGTAGGCTTATTCATTACCTCATAAGCAATAAATCGAGATAAAATTATTTTCTATTATCAGTTATCGAATAAGACTGAATAATAATGAAATAAAATGATTCAAAACCAAAAGTCAAACTAATATTGATATTTTTATTTTGATATAATCTCAAATAAATTAAAACAAAATAGGAACTGAGTCAGATATTTTTCTGATATCAAAATTTATCTAAAATAACTAAATGATAACTAATCTAGTTTGTAAATCTTGATATCGCATAATATGTGTTTGATCAAACGAGTAACTAAATAAGATATCAGCATTTTGATATCACTACCGTGAGCGTGCCTTATTCTGCGCGGCTCCTAACTCTGCGCACTTTGACACTAAAACATTTTTTTAAATTTTCTTTACTGTTATTGTTATATTAACTTACATGTCATCAAATGTCATCAAAACATCACATCACAACATCACAACAAAACATCATTGAGAAAATAGCACTTTGGGCAATATTAGCATTTATGAAGGACTGATCTTATTATTCGTGTTGGATTACATCTATTTCCATTCCATATAAATATCCGATGTGATCGGAATAAAAAATTGCCTTTTCATTAATGGCGAACTTTAGTAAACAAGGCAAAACAGTGATTTGACCATTGGCATAAACACAATGACAGATCTGAAAAGTCTTAACTGAAAAAAATGGATCGTCGAAAGCAACTTGTGGCGATGGCGAGCAATCGGAGCAATGGCTTTGAAAAATGAATAAGATCTTTGTGCACATACATCATACACACAGGCATCATCTCCATTCATCGTAGCTGAGTCGATTGGGTTTGGGTCTAATTCGCCAGGTCTTATATTAAAGTTCGTCTTGGAGCAGACGTTTTTTCGTATACTTAGCGTACATGAACGGTAAAACGTTGTAGCCAGATAGACTTTAGGAAGCATACAAGGTACTAAAAACGTGCAAAAGTAATGAAATATTTGTATAAATGTTCAAAACCATTTCATAAGACAAAAACCCAGATCAATCCACCTAGCGTTGGTGGTGCCTTTCTCGCGCATTAAAATAATAAGAAAAACACACAAGAGAGGTCGTAATAGCACTTTAGGGGGACAGATTTTACTTTTTCCATCAATTCATATGTATTTGCGGTCATTTGAATGCATTGCTGCAACCTTTGGAAAAAAAATTTTTTTTTCTTTTTTGAATTTTTTTTCCCAAGGGGGGACCCTTGGCAGAAAAACAATGTTTTTTCAATAACTTTGGAACGCAATGACCGATCAGGCCAATTTTCAATAGGAAACAACTAGACCACAATCCGCGTCGACTGAAACTTGTTGCGAGCAAATCGAATAATGCTAACTACCAAAAAGTGTGTCTCACATTTTTGTACACACACACACACACACACACACACACACACACACACACACACACACACACACACACACACACACACACACACACACACACACACACACACACACACATACATACACACATACAGACATCACCTCAATTCGTCGAACTGAGTCGATTGGTATATAACACTATGGGTCTCCGAGCCTTCTATCAAAAGTTCGGTTTTGGAGTGATCCTATAGCCTTTACGTATACTTTGTATACGAGAAAGGCAAAAATGGTATAATTTTCGATCCCATAGTCCGATATGGCCAATTTTCAATAGGAAACAACGGGACAGGATTCTACGTCGAATGCAACTTGTTGTGAGCAAATCGATTGAGGATAAGTGCCCGGAAAATGAGTGACATTTTTTACGCGATTTTTTCGTATGAATTTGTATTTTGGCCATAACTTTCGATCTGACCAATTTCAAATAGGAAATAATGGGACAGGATTCTGCGTCGAATGCAACTTGTTGCGAGCAAATCGGTTGAGGATAAATGCCCGAAAAATAAGTAACATTTTTTACGCGATTTTTTCGTATGAATTTGTATTTTGGCCATAACTTACGAGTCCATAGTGCGATCTGACCAATTTCAAATAGGAAACAATGGGACAGGATTCTGCGTCGAATGCGACTTGTTGCAAGCAAATCGGTTGAGGATAAGTGCCCGAAAAATGAGTGACATTTTTTACGCGATTTTTTCGTATGAATTTGTATTTTAGCCATAACTTCTGATCTCGTAGTCCGATCTGACCAATTTCAAATAGGAAACAATTAGACAAGGTTCTGCGTCGAATGCAACTTGTTGCGAGCAAATCGGTTGAGGATAAGTGCCCGAAAAATGAGTGACATTTCTAACGCGATTTTTTCGTATGAATTTGTATTTTGGCCATAATTTCTGATCCCACAGTGCGATCTGACCAAATTCAAATAGGAAACAATGGGACAGGATTTTGCGTCGAATGCAATATGTTGCAAACAAATCGGTTGAGGATAAGTGCCCGAAAAATGGATGACATTTTTTACGCGATTTTTCCGTATGAATTTGTATTTTGGCCATAACTTCTGGTCCGATCTAACCAATTTTAAATAGGAAACAATGGGACAGGATTTTGCGTCGAATGCAACTTGTTGCAAGCAAATCGACTAAGGATAAGTGCCCGAAAAATGAGTGACATTTTTTACGCGATTTTTTCGTATGAATTTGTATTTTGGCCATAACTTCTGATCCCATAGTCCGATCTGACCAATTTCAAATAGGAAACAATGGGACAAGATTCTGCGTCGAATGCAACTTGTTGCGAGCAAATCGGTTGAGGATAAGTGCCCGAAAAATGAGTGACATTTCTTACGCGATTTTTTCGTATGAATTTGTATTTTGGCCATAACTTTCGATCCCATAGTTCGATCTGGCCAATTTCAAATAGAAAACAATGGGACAGGATTCTGCGTCGAATGGAACTTGTTGCGAGCAAATCGGTTGAGGATAAGTGCCCGAAAAATGAGTAACATTTTTTGAGTAGTTTTGCGCACACACACACACACACACACACACACACACACACACACAGGTGCGCTGCAGGTATGCAAGTCACCAATGACGAGCTATTATCAGTGGCGAAAGGTTTGAAGTTGAAAAAAGCTCCGGGTCCGGATGGAATTCCAAATGTTGCTCTAAAATCCGCGATTTTGGCGTTCCCGGATCTGTTCAGGATGGTGCTGCAGAAGTGTTTAGTAGACGGTAATTTTCCGGACACGTGGAAGATACAGAAACTGGGGCTGCTGCCGAAACTAGGAAAACCACCGGGGAATCCAGCATCGTATAGGTCCATATATCTGCTGGATACACTGGGGAAGCTTCTGAAAAGGGATATCCTTAATAGGCTAACACAGTTCACGGAGGGTGAGACTTATCGGAAAAACAGTTCGGATTCCGTAAAGGCAGATTGACTGTGGATGCAATCAGGACAGTCATTGAAAATGCAGAGAGGACGTCCAATGAGAAGAGGAGCGGCAATCGGTTCTGCGCGGTAGTGACGATTGACGTCAAAAACGCGTTCAATAGTGCCAGCTGGGAGGCCATCGCCGCAGCGCTGCATGGAATGCGAATCCCCGACTTCCTGTGTAAGATCCTTAGGAGCTACTTCCTGAACCGGATTCTGGTTTACGACACGAACTCGGGGCAGAAGTCGATCAGGGTTACGGCGGGCGTTCCACAAGGGTCCATACTAGGCCCGACGTTATGGAATGTGATGTACAACGGGGTGCTGATGCTGAAGTTGCCCAAAGGTGTAAAGATTTACGGATTCGCGGATGATGTCGTCCTAACGATAACCGGTGAGTCACTGGAGGAGGTGAAAATGCTGGTGGCGGAAGCGACCGACGCAGTAGAAACCTGGATGAATGGAGTCAAGCTGCAGCTGGCTCATCACAAAACGGAAGTGATGCTGGTCAGCAACTGCAAAATAATCCAGCGTATGCAGATTACCATTGGAGGGCACGGCATCCCGTCGGTGCGGACTCTGAGACATCTAGGTGTGATGATTGATGACCGGTTGAACTTCAACACCCACGTGGACTATTCCTGTGAAAAGGCGGCTAAAATGATCAGTGCGTTAGCAAGGATCATGCCGAACGTTGGCGGTCTGAAAGGCAGCAATAGGCGTCTTCTTGCGTCAGTATCATCCTCGATACTAAGGTACGGAGTTCCAGCCTGGGGAGCTGCGCTCAAGACGAAACGTAACCGGAGGAAGCTGAATAGCGTGTTTCGTCTAATGGCCATTCGAGTCGCGAGTGCGTACCGAACTATTTCGTCGGAGGCAGTTTGCGTTATCGCAGGGATGATTCCAGTCTGCATAACCCTAGCAGAGGACATCGAGTGCTACCAACGGAGGGATACCAGAAATGTGAGGAAGGCGGTGAGACTGGACTCTATGGTGAAGTGGCAGCAGGAGTGGGACAATGCGGATAATGGAAGGTGGACCCATCGGCTCATCCCCAATGTGTCGACGTGGGTGAACAGGGAGCATGGTGAGGTGAACTTTACCTCACACAGTTCCTGTCCGGACACGGTTGTTTCCGCCAATATTTGCACCGGTGAGGCCATGCGTCATCGCCATTCTGCCCGGCGTGTATCGACGTAGAGGAGACTCTAGAGCACGTGATATTCGACTGCCCGAGGTTTGCGGAGGCACGTAGGAGAATGCCTGCCATAAGGGCGGACAACATCGCAGAGCGAATGTGTCGCGATGAAGGTACGTGGCATGCGGTAACCAGAGTCGTGACACAAATAATGTCAGAGCTTCAGCGTCGATGGAGAAGGGACCAGCAAGTAAGCGTCGGTTTGGAGCAAAATCCAGCACAGTGAGCAGTGTTGGGTCTCGAGTCGTCAGGGCGCCAGCGAACCGGAAGTCTTCTGCCAACCGGAATCGTCGGACCGACCTCGGCACTCGAACCGTCAACCTGCTGAAGAAAGAAGAAAGAAGAAGGAAGTGCTTCGGGTATGTAGGGCACCGCCAGTGCGGACGTTATCCACCACCGGAACTGTCGGACCACCTCTGCAACCCGAAGACGAAGTCGGCGCAATGCGCGAAAGCGTCCCCTGCCATAGCCGCCGGTAGTCGGGGCACCATCAGTGCGGAAGTTTCCTTCACCGGAACTGGTGGACCACCCTCGACGCCGGGGAAAGTCAGGAGGATTCGAGTGAGGAAGTTTGCGGCACGACCGCCGAGGGATCGAGACGTAGCAGTGGATCTCAGCAAGCCAGTCGGCGAACTAGCCTAAGCTAGGGGCCGGAATTTTAGAAGAAGTGCATGAGCACAGCCCCCCGAAGTAGTCGCAGCATCCAGTGGTCCTGGGGATCGAGGCAAGGAGGATAAGGGACCCGGTTTATCCGGGAGGCACATTTTTAGCAGGTCGGGAGGAGCCCATCCCTGTTCGCCTTCGAGCATAGTGTGGATGCTCGAGGTGTCTGTCGCGCAGATTTTTGATGGCCTTTAACCCTTGCAAAAAAAAAAAAAAAACACACACACACACACACACACACAGACATCACCTCGATTCGTCGAACTGAGTCGATTGGTATATAACACTATGGGCCTTCTATAAAAAGTTTGTTTTTGGAGCGATCATATAGCCTTTACCGTATACTTAGTATACGAGAAAGGCAAAAATAACCCAAAATGAGCTTTTATTATTTTGCGCAGAATTAGGAACATTGTGCGCAGAATATGGAACAATTTTCATCATATGTGCGCAGAATTAGAAACCATATGGCAATTTACAAATCGATTAATAATATATGTTCTTAATCAATTTAATCAAAATTTTCATGATTTATATTTTTCCGTGGATTATAGTTAAACATCTACTACATGAACGTATTCATAAATCATTATGGTTTTTCGATAACAACGATTTTATTTCAAAATTTTCTTAAATGTGCAGAATATGGTACCTCCACGGTATATGATCCATGAATCAAAATAATATCAAATTGAGATATTTATTTTTCACGTCCCGAGTTCAGTGCGTGATCTCTCATGTTTCGGACAGCAGAACGATCGCGCGGTCGGCCGAATTATTGTGTTCGTCATCGCGCGGCCGGTAATAAAATTAATCAGTTCAGTGCGTGATCTCTCACGTTTCGGACAGCAGAACGATCGCGCGGTCGGCCGAATTATTGTGTTCGTCATCGCGCGGCCGGTAATAAAATTAATCAGTTCAGTGCGTGATCTCTCATGTTTCGAACAGCAGAACGATCGCGCGGTCGGCCGAATTATTGTGTTCTGCATTGCGCGGCCGGTAATAAAATTAATCAGTTCAGTGCGTGATCTCTCTTGTTTCGAAGCGGGCTTGGTAGTCATATGGCTACTGCTTCTGCCTCATACGCAGGAGGTCGTGGGTTCAATCCCAGGTCCGTTCCATTCTCCTACTTTCTATCTTTCTCTTTATTTCTCATGTTCTAGCAATCGCTAGAACTGGAAATGGACTTCTATACCGTTTCCATTACTATTCCTATACCTTCAACTTGAGTATTCTAACAGTAATCTGCTAGAATTGGAAATGAACTATAGAGCTCGTTTCCTACATCCAATTAGAAATTCCATCAGTTACCTTCTCCTATCTATCACATTGGCAGCTCGTTAACCAAGACGGACCTCTGCCTCTCCAACCTAACCTAGAAATTCCAACAAACTCCGCATGAACTCCTGGCAAGTGCAGAGGTATATTCTGCTTGCAGTGGGCGAGTGATTGCATCATCATTTCCTCCCCTTCCCTACATTGACTTGCATTCTGACGTGGCAGGCGCCAGTATGACCTAACAAATGAGATCACCAGTACTTGTACATTGAAGATGTGTGCTAGTCCCAAACAAACATCTGTTGGTTCCCTGTGCAAGAACAGCTGATCTGGTCATAATGGAGTAGCAACTACGAGCAGTCAATCAAGCTCAAGCTCAAGCTCTGCTCGGGAACCCTCTTCACGTCCCTCTCCTTAGGGAACAGCTCATCACGAGTCCACTGCGTAGAGGCGAGTGGAGGCGCGGGGTACCTCGGAGGTAAGTTTTCCGAGGAAGTCTATTTTTTGACGCTTTTTCAACAATGCGTGTACAAGAGTTGGCGCCTTGCCATCGAATTTCATTGAGTGTGTTACATCAACCCGTTTTAGTACAGAATTTCATACGTTTTCTTTCTTCGAATAAGTGGAACCTTGAACAAAAACTAAATAGAAACATGCGAACGTTTCCACCCGGTATAGATTTTTGTTTGTTTTCAGTTAATTCTAGATAAACGAGTTTTTAATAAAACATTGCCCGCCCTTAGTAATTATCGTTGATTTATGGGAGAGTCGGAGATACCTTAAGGTAAACCAAATTCATTTGAATTTGTCCGACAAAGCAGCCATCACTACCCTCTTTATGTTCTTTATGTTCATTCTGAACCACCCTCGAATAACCCGTAATATGCCAATTCGACGAAGGCCGTTTTGACTTCAGCCAGCAACCTTCGCTTGAAGACTAAAAAACGAACAAGCATCTATCGAAAGTACCTTACCTAACAACGTCGAACATTCTTTGTTGCTTTCTCAGTTCGGGGCTAGCAACAGATGAAAAGTGCGAGCGGGCGGCCGGCGATGGTCAATCCAATCGGCATAGCAGGCGTTGAGTCGTTCCGATTGATCCTACGGCATGGCCTTCTCGGTTTTCCAGCTTTGGTCCTTTGTTTTTCCAGGACCACTGAAATGTTCCGCATCGACGTACCTACAAGAAGGAAGCATCCATTCGGATTGCAGTCGCTTTCACCCCCCCAGCCGGCAGTGGAAAACGTTAGTAACGAAATGAAAATGCTCTGTTTGTCTATGCGAGCGAACCCGGACGGTCAGTGTATCCGAGGGCATGTACACAAAGTTCGGTCCAGCAGCAGCGTCCAGGGTCTTGTTTGTGCTTTCCACAACCTACATTCAGTTTGCAGGCTGGCAGAAGTTTTGTTAGAGAATTTTCTTCTGGACATTGGCTTTTTTCGCCGAAATGAATGAAAAAGCAAATTTTCCAGACAAGGAACCCCAGAAGTGTTTGCTTAGGCGTCATTTATTCGAACTTTGTGTGGGTTAGAAATTAAGCTTATTGCTATTGTTGTTGTAGTAGATCAGGAACATTGGAAGTTTCTTTCATGAACAAATATACAACCTAGTTTTAAGAAAATTCTTGAATAAAGTCATTCCACCGCGCGCTTTATTTTCCATGCGTTCAATAAATTACCTTTAATTAATTTTACGCACCTTCGTTTTGTCAATTGTTTTGTATTTGTTTGTTTATAAAATAATTCCTTTGCATTCCAATAAAAATCTCTCCGTCTGCTTCCTTCAGCCGCCCTCAATACGCTTGCATGCTTTCGTTTGAAACTCAACGGAAATAGAATTCTCGCACAATTATTGTTTCGTTGCTTGTTTTGTGTTGTTAAAAAATCTATTCGTTTTGATGGTCGAAACCATACCTGCTCTAGAAGTTTTTAATCACTGTTATTTGCGTTCGAATTTTTCGCTTCTTTCTTTTGTTTTGTATGGAAATAGCCTATATTTACAACGGTTGAGAGCTTGCATCGGTTGTGATGTTTCGGATTATCTACAATCATGTATTTCTAGTTTCCTATTGTTAGAACGATGTTGTTCGAACTTAATAAGTAATACTTTCTCGGAGTCTTGTACATTTGTTTGTAATAATTGAAAACAGTCGTTGGAAAAGTTTGTCTGGAATAAAAGAAGGGAAGATATCGTTTTTTTTCTGGTGTGGTAATTGGCTCAAGCTGGAACGGACAGTGAAAAGATTGATGAAACTAAACAAAAAGTGCAGTTACTTTTAAGCTCGTTTTTTAGAATAAGAATTTCAATAAAAAATGTTTTGTTAAAAAAAAGGTTGTACTAATTTATAAAATTCGTTTATCTAACTCATAACTCTATACCAGAGACGCGTATTTCGATCTCCATTTTGGGATCACGTACTAATCGAAGTCACGTATATATGTCAATATATTTAGACAGTTACTAAACTGGAAATTTCCAGTAATGGGAAAATGAGATTTTTTCATAAGCCACGATAAAATTTTAAATTTAAATCCAAAATTGTAGTTGTAAAAAAAATGTAATATTAATTTACAACGTCACGTTATATTGTCTTTAACTGTTTTTGTCTTTTGTTGGCTTTTGTACTCATGAGTGACACCAACCGAATACGATATCGCACCCATCAACACATGGATGGGGTCTACGAGTTTCCTTCATATCCAAGGGATAGCGTGACCAGACATTTACGGTGTGAGCCAGGCACGCTTGCCACCTAACCATAAGCATCGTAAAAAATCTTTATTTAAATTGTATCCAATATGTATAAATTTTCTAAAAATGAAACTGAGCATTTTTTTCATGAATATTTTTAAAAATGTAGCTCGGTTTTTCGTGCAAACACTTTTACAACACTTTTTTTTCAAAGTTTCTGTTGATCCCGTTACAATCTTTGCAAGGACCCGTGCCTTCGTTTTACGTTGGACCCGTTTGCGGAAGTAAAATTCCGACAAGCGGTGGTAATCCTGCAGGGACACCGTTCTGGGAAAAAACCTCTTAGAAGGTCACGTCTCCACGCTCAGCAATGAGCATTAATAAAAACAAGAGGAAGGGGGAGTCTCTGAATTCTCCACTTCCTTCAAAGAAACAAGGTTTCAAGACCGTCCTGCCCAAGCGCGGAAAAAATAGAAGGAAGCTGGAGACTTCAGATATTCCTTCTAAATCTAACGTTGACATTATTTCTTTTCCTATCGAATTGAGCAATCAGTTCGATTTGATTAATGACGAATTTGAGGAAATCGAATCTACCTCTAGCCCAGGTGATTCGATTCATGCGAAGAAACAAAGGATTCCGCCAATTGTGGTATCTGTTGCCGAGTTTTCTGGCTTTCGGAATGAAATCTTGAGTAACCTTCAGGGGATCAAGGTTTCATTTCAGATTGCTAGGAAGGGTGACTGCAGCGTTTTGCCGGGATCCTTTGACGATCGCAAACGTCTTCTTCAGTATTTAACTGAGAAGCGCCATAAATTCTTCACATACGACGACAAAACTGAGCGATTGTTCTAAGTCGTCTTAAAAGGTTTCCCCAGTGATGATAAATCACTGGATGAGATTAAAATTGAAATTTCTCAATTACTTGGATTTTCACCAGTCCAAGTAATTAAGATGAAAAAGAAATCCCACTCTGGTACTTCCCAGAGGGGCATTCCTCAAGAATTTTATTAGGTTCATTTTAACAAAATTGAACTAAATAATATGAAAAGATTGGAAAAGGCCTGTATTATGTCCCATGTCCGTGTTACATGGGAACATTTCCGCAGGCCTGGGGGAAATTTCCAAAACCCCACCCAGTGCCGTAAGTGCCAAAAGTGGGGTCATGGAACCAAACATTGTCACATGGATGCTAAATGCGAAATTTGTGGTGGAACCTCTCACGCCAAGGACGCCTGTCCTGTGAGAGAAGATTCCAATAAATTTAAATGTGCTAATTGTGGGGGCAATCATAAATCCCCTTCCCGTGCAAAATTGATGACGGGAAATTCCAATAGGATCCCAGATTCGCCGGGTAAACATATTTCAAACGCTCAAAATCCGCAATCATTTGCCGGTCGAGTAATTCATACCCACCACAATCAACGAACAAATTTTGCTCCTACCTCTCAACGGGTAACGAGCAGTTCGTCGAATTCTAATTTTTCAAACACGCCCTTTTATACACGCCAAGCGATGCTAGGCTGCAGGCAGGCAAAATTTTATTTCCGAAAATTTACCGACGATGAATGACTTTCATACCCATTCTTCAACGGGAAATAACGTTCGTTTTGACGACTCAGGTAGCATGTCTGCTTCCGACTTTGATTTTCTTAATGAACAATTGCATCACATGATTGATGCAATGTTCAAAGCAAATACCAAAACTGAAGCAGTTCAGGTTGGTATCAAATTTACTCAAAGAATTGTTATTGGACTTCGTTTTAATGGATCCAAATAATTCTTTGAAAATTTTAAATTGGAATGCTCGCTCTTTAAAGGGTAAGGAAGATGAATTATTCAACATAAATAACATAAATTATATTCTTCGTTTGAAACCAAAGTTTTCGAAACCTTGGGAGTTTCTGTTGAAACAAATTTTGGACAATTCTCTTTTATTGCAGCCTATTTGTCTTTTCAATGCAATAGGCAGCAAAAGAATTTGTTGAAAGCTGATCTTCAAATTCTGACTCGCAACAAATTAAAATTCTTCGTAATTGGTGACTTCAATGCCAAACACCGCTCATGGAATAATGCTCAAAGCAATTCCAATGGTAAAATTTTATTTGAAGATTTTTCTGCGGGATATTATACTATTCAATATCCCAATGGCCCAACTTGTTTTTCCAGTCGAAATCCTTCAACAATTGATTTGGTTTTAACGGATTCAAGTCAGCTGTGTGGCCAATTGGTAACTCATGCTGACTTTGACTCTGATCACCTTCTGTGACATTTGAAATCTCACAAGAAGCCATTTGTAATCCAATCAGCGTTACTTTTAATTATCATAGAGCTGAATTTGACTTATTTAAAATGTATATCGATAGAAATTTGATATTTCTCTCGATACCATAAGTAATATTGATAATGCTCTCGTATCATTGACAAATTTAATTGTCGAAGCCAGAGGCATTGCAATTCCTAAATGTTAATTAAATTCAGCTCCATTATTATCGTCGAAGATTTTCAGCTACTGATCCGTCTTAAAGGTGTAAGGCGATGGCAACTCGTGATCCTGCGTTCAAAGTTATTTGGCGAGATTTGCAATATGAAATTAAAAAACGTTTCGCTATTCTGAGAAATACCAACTTTGAGAATAATGTCTCGAAGTTGGATCCCAGTTCGAAATCCTTTTGGAAATTAACGAAATTTCTTAAAAAACCTCAAAAGCTAATTCCAGCGCTGAAAGAGGGAAATAAAATTTTATTAACAAATGACGAAAAGGCTCAAAAACTTGCAGTTCGAGAGTGCCCATAATTTTAGTCTAGGTCTCACTAGTCCAATTGAGGATCAGATTACACGAAGCTTCGAAGACATTCTCAATCAAGATAATGTTTTTGACCCTTCGTTGGGAACTAACTTGGAAGAAGTGAGATCTATTACTAGAAAATTTAAAAATATGAAAGCCCCGGGTGATGATGGTATTTTCTACATACTTATCAAAAAACTTCCTGAGAGCTCTTTATCCTTTTTGGTTAATTTATTGAACAAATGTTTTCAATTGGCATACTTTCCAGATAAATGGAAAAACGCCAAAGTTGTTCCAATTTTGAAGCCGGACAAAAATCTGGCTGAGGCTTTTAGTTATCGTCCAATCAGTTTGCTTTCTTCAATAAGCAAACTGTTTGAAAAGATTATTTTAAATAAAATGATGGTTCATATTAATGACAATTCTATTTTTGCTGATGAGCAATTTGATTTTCGCCATGGGCATTCAACCACCTATCAGTTATTAAGAGTTACGAGCTTAATTCGGCTCAACAAATCTGAAGGATATTCGACTGGAGTTGCTCTTTTTGGTATAGAGAAAGCATTTGACAGTGTTTGACATGAAGGTTTGATTGTAAAATTGATGAATTTTAATTTTCCTCTGTACATTATTAAACTGACCCAAAATTATTTATCAGACCGCTCACTGCAGGTAAACTATCAGAAATCTGATAGATTACCTGTAAGAGCTGGTGCTCCCCAAGGCAGCATACTGGGGCCCATATTGTATAACATTTTTACTTCTGACCTACCTGATTTACCACCAGGGTGTCAAAAATCTTTGTTTGCAGATGACACAGGTCTCTCAGCCAAAAGGCGAAGCCTTCGTGTCATTTGTAGTAGATTGCAAAAAACTCAAAACTCCGCTTATAATTTTCCAAAACTCAGCTTATAATTTTTCCATATAAGCCGAGAGCTTCTTGTTTGAAACCTTCTAGCAGACATATTGTCACTATGAATGGGGTTCCAATTAATTGGTCTTGCGAAGCTAAATATTTAGGACTTCTGCTAGATCAAAAATTACCTTTTAAAAATCACATTGAAGGCATTCAAGCCAAATGTAACAAATATATTTGGTGTCTATATCCACTTATAAACAGAAAATCAAAACTTTGTCTTAAAAACAAACTTTTGATTTACAAACAAATTTTTAGACCAGCCATGTTGTATGCTGTTCCAATATGGACTAGTTGCTGCAATACCAGAAAGAAGGAACTTCGGAGGATTCAAAATAAAATTTTGAAAATGATTCTGAAGTTGCCTCCGTGGTATAGTACCAATGAACTTCATAGAATTTCTAATATTGAGACATTGCAACAAATATCCAACAAAATAATTTCCAATTTTAGACAAAAATCGTTGCAATCTTCTATTGCAACGATTAGCTCCTTGTACCCTTAGTATAAATTAGGTTAAGTTTAGTTTAAGTAGAAAACATTGTAATTCCTACATGGTTCAATTCAACCAGAGGAAATATCCTAACTGCCAGAGGCAATTGAAATGTATTAATAATAACTAAAAACGTAACATAGCAAATAAGGATGATAGTGTGAAGAAAACACGGAACACCCAGTCTAAGAGATGCATGCATGTATTAGATAGTTCTTCTTCTTCTTCAATGGCTCTATATTCCAACTAGAACTTGGCCTGCTTTTCAACTTAGTATTCTATTAGCATTTCCTCAGTTATTAATTGAAGGCTTTTCTATGCCCGCCATCGCATGAGTATGTATCTTGTGTGGCAAGTACAATGGATACACTATGCCCACGGAGTCGAGAATGTTTCCAACCCGAAAACACCCTAGACCGTACCGAGAATCGAACTCGCCATCTCCGGATTGGCAATCCTACGCCTTTGCTCACAAGGCTACTGAAGACCCTGGAGATAATTAGCGAATAAAATTAGTTAAAAAAAACCCCAAACTTTTAGAAGTGCGTTGTGAATTGAAATAAAATGAAATTTTTTTAATCTCTTTCCAAGGTTTTCGTGGATGAGCAAAATTTATTATAAATAGAAATACAATCGACTCTTTACATCTCGATGTTCTATACCTCGATAACTCCCCTTATGTCGATGGTTCTCTAGGTCCTTTCAAGTAACATACATTTTTGCTTTCTACAACTCGATAGCCTCCCTATCTCGATGTGTTCTGGCTTGGTGCTGGACATTTGTTCAGGATTCACTCTCCATATGTTGATATATCTAAATTTCTAGGCTACTAGACCAGTTTGAGACAATAACAAACACATTAAAAACAAAAAATTACATTTGTTTTGTTGTCGTTTTTTATAGCAACGAGCTTTTTTTTCGATCTAGTACCCATTTCAAGTTTCCTTCCATTTCTCGATCTCTCCCTATCTCGATGGTCCCTTTAAGGACACTCTTCACGGAATCCAAATTTAAAAGTACTCGCGTTTTCAAGGGCATCGAGATGTGGAGAGGAAACTGTAGCACGTGCCATCCAAGCCTTCATAGTCTCACTCCATCAAGTGGCGGCCAAATTAAAAATGTATATATAAAATTAGTTTTTCCCTGTAAGTACTTTTTCGGTAGCTCGTGTTTGGCTGCTAGTGATTTTTTGTCTGTCAATTATCAATATTGTTGTGTGCTCCATCCCACTCCTGGTAGTATTTTTCGACTGCCAACATATTCACAGATTTGTTTAACTTTCAGTTGAAATCTGTCTGTTAACAGCTATCAATGTTAAAATTTTCCATCGATGTTCAAATTTTACTCCAAAGCTGGCTCATTTGAGTTTTGACAGATTGATAGTTATTTAGCTCCACATTTCTCGTGAATACTGTTGCTGCCAAATTATCAAATTTTCGCAAATCTGTAAAATGATTTGCCGCTTTTTGTTTTTCGGGAAGTGAGGAGTAAATTTAATGATAGCGGTATGTAGCCATCCTGCTTCATTACCAAAGTAAAGCGGAAAGAGTGAACGTTGAATGTTGAGTGTTGACGCTACTTAAGGTATATACATATGTTTAATGCAGGGGGGGAGTAAGCCTGTCATCCACGAACAAATCAAGCCTACCTAAGATGTATTATCCGGGCCTCGCCGCTTGGGAAAGGCGGGCCACCCTGGGCCACCCTGCTTGGCAAGTGTAACATTTTTCGAACTGAAATCTTGTAGGATATTGGTTAACCTACACTACTGCTGACTAACGAAAAAAATGTGGCATATTTACATTTGCTGCATACTACATGCAGAAGAGGCGCGATGCACTGCATATTACCCCCCTGGTTTAATGTGACCAGACGTCCCGCGTTTCGCGAGACACTGTTTTGTTCAACTTCATTTTACGAATTTATTCCAATTTATGAGACAAATATTTATATAATTTTTTTGGGCCAAAATCTATTCGAAATGCACTTTTGGAGTGTTCATTTTCAAGACAGTGACGCAATCCATGTAGGCGTCTCGCGTTTCGCAGGACGTTTGCTGGTCGCATTAGGTATGTTCCTATTAGGTTCCAATCTGCTTTATTACAAGCAATCCTGCTAATTGTATAAAATGCAAAACTTAAATGATTGCTGGATGAATTTTGATCACAGGCAGATACAGGCATTTTAGGCACATTTTCCAGAAATCAAAGTGATACACAAAGAAAAAAGGGTTGATAAATAATTAGGAGACCGATGTTTATAACATATCACACAAGCACGAGTTGATTATAAAATAGAAAATAAAGCATATTCCTACTTGTTTAGATTTTTGCTCTGTTTTGCCCTTTATTTATTTTTCATCCGGGTATCCCAAATTTACATGACGTCAATGCTACCATCAGCACTATCCATAATTTCCCATCTACACGGAACCGTCTATTTCAATTATCACATTTGACATCTATCAACGAACAACTCATATTCTACCTTCATTAACTTATCCTGCTCGAAAACTTTCACAATTATCCTTGTTCATCTCGGCAAATTGAAAGTAAACCCCACAGACCCCACTCACTCCGGTTTAATCGTGGTGATGAGGTGAGATCTCACTTGTCACCTCAATAACACCCACACTCTGTGGTCATGCCCGTGCGCGTCCCATGGACCTAATAGTTGGACTGGTTGACGGTCGCCGACACGTTCAAAGAACAAGTTTTCCCTTTGTAGATAACTGTTCGATCGGATCACGGTGGGGAATAATGTGGAACCATCCGCCGAGGACGTGAATGTGTTTGGTTTGTTTTTGCTCCCTCCCCAAGGGTGCCATTTGTTCAGTGAGTCGTTTTCCGCTTCCACATGCTCACTGTTGTTGATTCATGTGTGTCCGCCTGGCATTGAACCAACATACAGCACGGCAAGATCCAGATACCAACTCTGCTGCACGGCAGCGTTTAGCCAGGTAGATGGATCTGTAGGGTGAAGTGGGGTAAGGAATTTGTTTGGGGTCGATGAAGTGCATTTATCATGTTCTCTTATTTGTAGAATTGCTTGAGAATTTTGCTATCCTCAGTTTCAATTGCATATAAAGAAACGTGTCAAAATTGAATTTCAAAATTGCTCCACGATTTTAAAAACGAATTTCACAACAAAGCCGATTGAAAACTGTTTGACAGACGCCTTATTAGGGTTAGTTGTTTGCTTTATGGACATTACTACCACTCCATCACCAGTCGCCGTAGCAAGCTATCGATGGAAGATCCAACTGATCAGCGATCTCAAATCGCCTTCTCGCGAATAACGGTCAAAATGCCTTGACCAAATCTCTGGGTTTTCGGCGGGCTACTGATCTTTACAAACAAACCTGAAAACATTTGGGTTGACATCTACTTCGATACATGCTAGCAGTGATTGTCAACGAAGTTTCTTATTATATCCACCTCTGGCGAGCGGCATGGACAACAGACGCTACTCTAACCTGACTCAAAGAAAATGTAATTCAACTTGTATATTGTAGTAGGGTAAAAGACCCAATAGTGGAGGAACTAAGCACGTTCTACCACTATTTGTTGGTTCACACTAAGCATATACTTCATTTCACTTACCTCAAGGCTGCACATGAAAGTTTACTAATTATATTTTATCCGAAAGGTGTTCTAATGGCAGCAGCATCCATCATTGCTACCTAAAATGGTACCTCCAATTATTGGTGCAGTGTTCCAATAGTTGCGGTATTTTTCAATTCTTGTTCCTATAGTTGCGAATCCCATTGTTTTCATATGGGACTCGCAACTATAGGAACACTACCACAACTATTGGTGCAAAGCAGAGAAAAGGATAAGGTATTTTATTGATACTTTACCAATTTTGATGCAATTCTCAACCCGTTTTCTTCTATTTCGTGTAATGACAGGTCAACAAATTGATATACTATATGGGTTGCTGCGTTGCATACGTAGATTGTGTGAGAACAACACTACCGCAACTATAGGAACACCCACGACTATGGGAACTTTTACCCTACATCATGATAATATACAAGAACTAGTCGACCCGGCAGACGTTGTCCTGCACAGTAGGCGAGAATGTGCGTTCCGAACTGCCCATGCAAAATTCGCATAGGAAACACAATTTTAATTATTCACGGTTTGCTCTACTTTACTCGTAATTTTCACATTAGGAAATATCATATAAACCCGTCGGAAACTATAACGAATGTTTCTGCTGAAGAAATGGAAAAAATCCATCCAGCCGTTTTTGAGTTATGCGGATACGAACAGAGACCATTTCAGACCAGAGATAAATGAAATCTATTATGCACCTAATTTGTTCAACTCCTTCTGGAATACCATTTCTTCTCTAAGTGCTCCGTGTTCCTTACATTTCAAACTCTGTAACTAAAGAACTTTACTTTAAAATCTTCGTGCTATCCAAGGTTTAAACCCTTGATTGCTTGAATTTAAAACATCTTTTAGCCATTTCCTTCCGAATACTTTTTTCAAAGATTTGAACGGAAAGGAATAACCTTCGAGAAAAATGCTATAGCCAAGAAATAGCAAAAATTAGTTAATAACGAAAAAAGGACTACCGGAAGTTAAATGAGAGAACTCTTACGGATCGATATCCCATTCCAGAAATTAGTAAAATACTTTACACTGCTGGATCTCGCTAGAAGTTTCCACCAAATAAATACCCGGATGAGCAGCTGAAATACCCCAAATCAAAATATCGATCCCTTCCATCGTGAAATTACGCAATCTAACCTTGAGTTGCCACGAGTAGCTTGGTCTATTTCCCTTTCCCCTTACTAACTGTTGATAATAATGATAAAGTTTGTAAATATCATAAAGTGTCTTGGCTCCGTTAAGTGTTATACACGCTTGAGACTGTTAAATAAACGCAATAGATAACAAAAAAAGTTTCCACCAAATCCGAAAGCCGATAATCCGGTCTTCAATGTAGATGGAAGTAAATTCGTCTTATTTTGGGAGACTATTTGGCTTCACAGTCAGTCAGTCAGCCCCAAATGAAGTTCAATACTACAGTCGAATAAAAAACAAAAGTAAATTCGTCTACGAAAATGAATTCTTCGATACACACAACATATATTACACCAAAAGGAATACACCGAGAGGGGACCTCTTGAGGATTCTGAAAGATTGCGTAGTCCCATGCACCAACAATACACGATGGGCCATGCCTGGAAATTAGGAGGAAAAAAAATTTTTTCACCTTGAAGATTATATTTTAGTAGCAAAGTGCCTTCAGCAAAGTCAAAGCTTATTATATAGGCTTTATTTTGAAGTTTGTGGTTGGTTCCACTACATTTTGAGATCAAAATTTTAATTTCTATATTTCCAATTTTAGCATTGTACAATGTTCTACAAAATGGTTTGTTATTTAATATTGAGACACTTTGCTGAAGAAATCATTGTTGTACGTCATTTGTATCATTTGTTATAATAAATTCAAATAATAATGAGAGGGTTACCCTTATTATTGTCTTTATTTCAGAGGCTTTCAGCCTTAGGCTGGCTCACCTCTTAAAGGGTGACCCTGCATATTTTGGAACTGGTAAATTTGAGGGAATTTGACGTTCCTTTATAGTTAAAAAAGAAAATGTTTTTTTTTCGAGGAAATAAAAATGATCAGTTCTAGAAGTGTTGTAATCCGAAAATTCCGCCCAATCTGCCAAAAATAAAATGTTTATAGTTTATAGTCAAATGTTCTGGAAATTCTTAAGGAGTTCTAAAAATTTTTCAGTCGTTCTTGGAATTCTCCATACGTTCGAGGAATTGAAGAGGAATTCTGGGAATTTTTTAAGAGTTCTGAGAATTCCAAAATAGTTTAGAAAAGTCCCCTGTCATAAGACGAGTTTAAACAATCCCATTGAATTCCACCACTTAATTGTATCCTGACAGATACGTATTTCGACCTCAACAGTAAGGCCGTCTTCAGTGTCTCGTACTTGACTCGACTACGTACGAGACACTGAAGACGGCCTTACTGTTGAGGTCGAAATACGTATCTGTCAGGATACAATTAAGTGGTGGAATTCAATGGGATTGTTTAAACTCGTCTTATGACAGGTGAAAACATTCCACTAAAAAGCTCAAAATAATTTTCTTATTAGAAAAGTCATTAGGAGTTCTGGGAATTCATGAGGAGTTCTTGGCATTTTTGATGAGTTCTGGGCATTCTTGGGTAGTTCTTGAAATGCAGGAGAAATTATGTGAATTTGTGAGAATTCCTCCTCATGGTGGTGGCACGTCATCATCCTGATCATCCTGATGGCAATTCATCAGGAGTTCTGGAAACTCATTAGGAGTTTTGGGAATTTATGAGGAGTTCTTGAAATTCTCAAGACGTTCTGGGAATTCATGAAGATTTCTGAAATTTTTTGATGAATTCTGGGTATTCTTGATATGTTCTGGAAATGCAGGAGGAGTACTGTGACTTTGTGAGAAGGTTTGGGAATTCATGAGGAGTTCTGGAAATAATTGAGGAATTCTGGGCATGTTTTAGATGCTCAGGAAATTCTTGAGATGTTCTATGTAATAATGAGGAGTTCTGGAAATTTTTGATCGGATTTGAGAATTCATGAGGAGTTTTGGGAATACCAGAGCAATTTTGAGAGTTCATGAGGAGTTCCGGGATCATTTGTTTAGTGCATGTCTTTCTGCTCTAGTTTTGACCATGACCATGACCATGAAAGTCAAACATATTTTTGCTTCTTCTTATGAGCTCCGAATTAGTTTTTGTACAGAGATCTGATTTCATTGCGTTTGGCATTTCGGAATCTCAACTTTACACAGAGCCCTAATCAGTCAGAGGGTTGAGCAGCAGATCCATCAAATTCGTATCCGCTTCTTTCCTAATTAATTAGCGCTCTGGAGCTTGGAGATTCATGTCGTCGGCTTCGAAACCAGCCTAAGATTGAGTTTCGTTTTCATAATTGACTCCATTGGCTCCATCCAAAAGGAGCAAAAGGTGAGTCATCTAAAAGCAAATTATACTCGTTCCATGCTCTTCCGACCATCACTCATAAGTATCAACAAGAATAGTAAGAACCAAAGCACAGTTTTGGTAGATCTTGCTCCGTAATGCTCCCTTAAAGGTGTCTACCCAGCATTTCGAGTTACTACTGGAATCCGTTTCTACTAAAGGAATTCCAGAAAGAACTCCTGGAAAAAACTCCTGAAGGGTTTCCAAAAGAAATTCCTGGAAGAATTCCAAAAGAAACTTCAGGAGAAAGTCCAAGAGGAATTATTGGAGAAACTCCTGATGGAATTTCGGGAGAAACTACTGGACGAATTCCAGAAGGAACTCCTGAAGGAGCTCCAAGAGGAAATCTTAGAGACATTTTTGAAAGATAG
This sequence comes from Armigeres subalbatus, assembly GCF_024139115.2. NCBI lineage: Eukaryota > Metazoa > Arthropoda > Insecta > Diptera > Culicidae > Armigeres > Armigeres subalbatus. The sequence goes on along the minus strand of NC_085141.1, from coordinate 6,199,368 downwards.
CCTGGAGAATGAAAAAAATAACACACGGTAGAATCCTTAATGGAATTTCTAGAAGAATTCCTTAAAAGAAATTCCAGAAATTCTTAGCATAGCATAGCATAGCATATGTGATTGTACAAATCGTGGGTGGCTATACAATGCTCAATTCAAGCTCCATCTGGAATAAGGGCGAATGTCGCAAGAGAAGACTCTCCCCGTCGACCCCCCCTCCCTTAAACAAAAGTGACAAGCAGCAGATCTCTCTGTGGTTTATCACTTCAGAACGAAAGAAAACAATGCGAACTTGCATTCTGAGGTGATAAACTGCAAAGAAACTCGCTGCCTGTCACCTTCATTCAAATGAGGGGAAGTCGATGAAGAGAACCCTCTCCCGCGACACCCGCCCCCCCACCAGACAGAGCTTGAATTGAGCAATCTACTGTATATTGTCGCAAATTGGTACTTGGGATTAGTACCTTTTCCTATACAGTAGCAGTTGTATACCTGGCCACGTCCTTACAATCACGGAAGGAAGGGAAGGAATGTTAGTTCAACATCTACTAGTGAAGATGCAGAGAACCCATACTACCTTCATAGATGTCTCGGGAAGGAAAATTTGTGTTAGTGGGTAAGGTGAATAATAGGGAGCTCTATTCGACAATATAGAGCGTTTGTCAATAACAGTATATGCTGTAAAAATAATAAAATATATTCATCAATTTACTTACGAACCGTCCTAAGGGAAAAACAAAACACAAAATTTTGGCAAATCGCGCGATCGTTCTGCCGTCCGAAACAAGAGCCAACACGCACTGAACTAATTAACTTTATTACCGGCCGCGCAATGCAAAACACAAAATTTCGGCAAATCGCGCGATCGTTCTGCCGTCCGAAGCAAGAGCCAACACGCACTGAACTCTTAAAAAAAAAAAAAAAAAATCCCAGAAATCCTTCAAAGAATTTCGGAACCCCTATATGGAACAACCAGAATTCCTCCAAGGAATTGCCCAGTATTCTTCCAAAGAATTCCCAAATTTCTTCCAAGGAATTTCCAGAATTTTCTCCAAGAAACTTTCAGAATTTCTCCAAATATCTTCCAGAACTCCTTCAAGAGACTTCCAGATTTCCTCCGAGAAAATCCTTCTAGAATTCCTCCAAGGAACTTTCAGAATTTCTTTAAGAATCTTCCAGAATTATTCCAAGAAACTTACAGAATGCACAATTTCTCCAAGCATCTTTCACAATTCCTCCATGAGACTAACAAACATCACGAGTTCCCCCAAAGAACTTCCTGAATTCCTTCAACGAACCAAGGGACTTCCGGAAGGCTCTCAAAAAAAAAACTTTCAGAATTCCTATAACAAATTTCAAGAGCTTCTTCAAAGAACTTCCAGAATTTATCCACAGAATTCCCAGAATTTCTCCAAAGATTTAAAAAGAATCTTTCAGATTTCCTCCAATAAACTTACGGCAGGATTGCCTCATGGAAAGATCGAAATTCCTTCAAGGGTTTTCCAGAATTCGTTTAAATATTTCTCAAAATTCCTACAAGCAAGAATTCAAAAGAATTCTCATATAATTCCATCCAAAACTTTATCTTGAGAGTTTTCTATTTTTCCTGGAGATATTTCTAGAACAACATCTGTTGGCATTCCTTGTTAATTCTTCGCGAAATACCACTGCTTCTACTTATTATACCTTAACTATCACCTCCAGGGAATTTGAAGAGAGTCACAAGAGTACATCCAGGGAAACAATCCCCCAGTTGAGCTGAGAGAACCATAACTCGCATGGGGGTGAACCAATAGTAAATCATTTGCTTACTTTCGCTCAGTCTTGTGTTCCAGTTCCAGGTAGGGTACTTCCTACTACATTCGGAATTCCTTTTAATGCGGAGAATATGAGTGCTTCTCCGACTTCTTTAAGTCTGAGGAAACGTACAAGCACAGAATTGGAAACAAATTCAGCCTCCTTCAGCATGATCTGCTTTGAAGCAACTGAAATTCCAAAAATTTCAAGTTTATGGGTTCAAAAAATCAATTTTTTTTAAGACTTCAAAAGAATGATCGAAATTTCTATAAAATAAATATGAGTTGAGATTTCCTTCCTGACGAATTAATTCGCGAACGGGTTGACCAATTCGCAAGATTTTTTCCCTAATCGATTCGTTTTGAGATACGTAAGGTTTGTATACACCCAGTTCTTTTTTTTTACACGGGTGGGTTTTACTTGATTACGACCTTTAGCGTTAGAGAAATTATAAGTCACCCCATGAAAACATTCACAAAGAATCAAAGAAAATTCAGGTCGTATTAAAAAAGGTGTGAAAATCAGATTAACCGGGAAATTAAAGAATACCAACCGAGTAAAAAAATAAAATATAGTTCATTCTGACATTTGCAACACCCGGGCAAAGCTGGGTTTCTTTTGCTAGTGTTAACTAAAAATTTATTTTTATAAAATGTTCTGTGCATCCAATATAGAAATTCTTAAAAAAAAATTTGAGATTTAGGATTTCAAAAACCGTCAAAACGACTGGAAAAATAGAGAAGCGAATTGATTTGGTAGGCAAACACTATTCTCGATAAGGGTAACACACTTCTTCCTAACGAAATGAAACGAAATTGAAAATGTCTATGTTGATTACAAACGAAGCGAAACGAAGATTTACTTTCGAGACTTCGGAATGATACGAAATCAAGGTCCCGTCGTCGGGGGTGACAATGGGTCAAATGGGGGTGAGAATGAGTCACTGTTTCAAGTACTTAGAATGCTTGTAGAATAGATTGAATGTATCTGAGGGCAAGAAGACTAAAATATAAGAGACCTTTCTGAACCATTTTGCTATCCGACCCCCAGGTTGCCGGTAAGAGCCATGACCCATTCTCACCCCCCAGACCCATTGTCACCCCCAATGGCGGTCCATTTAATTCGAAATTTTACGAAACGAAACGAAATTTTAATTTTTTTCCTCGGAATTTTTATTGGATTGGTTTTACATTATGTACGCAATTCTGATTTCATTTTTTCGGAGTCAAATAACTGCTTTGCGACCAATAGAGTTACGGTAACAGAAGAAGCAGTCTGTGATAAATTGCTGCAATCCCGTTCACATAGGGGAAGAGGCCCCAAAACGCCCTCCCGATGCAAAACGCCTTTTGTGGTTTCCCTCATATTTACCGTCATTAATATGTCCGTAACAAAACTAGATCTAAAATTATGTAAAATAGGCGAAGAAAGTTTCAAAATAGTGCATGGGAAGGTCGGAAAAACCGAAAATTTCCACATTTTGAAGAAACATCTAACATTTTGGCGAGGCAAAACGCCCTAGTGGCAATAACCTACAAAGTACTTGCGTCTCCACGGACTATCCATACTAGAATGCTGATTCGCCGACGCGTGGTACTTTGTTCCCTAGGAGCCGCCAGCTAAAAGGCGTTTTGCCTCATGAGTTTCCCGGCAACAGAATATCACCAATTTTTTTGAAATGTGAATATTATCAATATGATTGAGATTTTTGAATCGCATCAACTAGCTATCTTGTTTAACTGATGCATTATGTAAAAATACCCATGAATAGCGTTACAAATAAGACAATAGAGCAGTGTTTGCTTAGCTAGGGCATATTGCCCCCCTTCCCCTACCATTGGCGATAAGGTAATACGAATACCCCAGCATTTGTGCCGCTTTCAAAGAAATTCATCGTGGAGTGTGTCCGAATCTGATCAATTTTATATCCCTTCAGTTTTATATCAGTAAGTATATAAAAATATATAAATTGTAGGATTTTTGTTGTGTTCAGATTCAAATTCTGTTAAAATCCTTTTTTCACTTAAGAATAATGTAATTATCCTGAAGCCTACTTCATATTGTCTTATCAGCGTGGTTTTATGGCATTGAGCTAACTCAAAACCAGAAAATGAATGTATAGATTTTTTTTATCAAGTGGGAAAAAAAATCATTTATATATCCACATCTACCAGGCGTTTACGCAGATAGAGAGTTGTTAATAGCATGCATTTGCTCACTAGAATTATCCTCTGCACGTTTCTAAAATGCACAAAGATATGTATTTCAGAAATGTGATCGCAAAGTTTTTACGGCAGCAAAATTCCTTTCTCATACAAAAAGTTATACCAAAAGATTATCATTTCCTTTCAAATTCGACCTTTTTATAGGAGGCTCGGAGACCCGCAGTCTTATAAACAATTAGCTAGACGAACCGCTATTAGGAAACGAAAATTAGTTCGACACTAATTGTTATAAAAGACCGACGAATGCTCTTCATCTCTTGGAGCGCCACGGGAAAGCAATCGTTCGTTAGTTGAAAAAGTAATTAAAGTGAAGCCACCTTGGTAAGCGACTTAATATTTATTATAAATGAAGTTATTTTGAAACTTCGAAGACGGAGCCCGTGTCTCAAATCAATCCAACGCGAAATGAATGTGCTTCGTTTAATAGGTACAATCAACACAACACAATCGATTCTGCACTAAGGGTCTGTCTCAATTGGAGAATTAAACTGAAATTAAACTTAAAAGTGACATTTCAATAATTATCGAATAACCCTGCTCGCAAGGCAAGATTACTTTTGACAGATATCGAATCATTTTGCATCGATGTCTTATTGGAATGGCTGGGTAGCACCAGCCATTCTTATGATTGGGTTATTTGCTAATTTTCGAACTGTCACTTTTAAGTTTAATTCACCAAATGAGACAGACCCTAAATCTAGAGTGCGTTGAGAATAGGTCGTATGTGCAAAAGAGAGTCTCTCTTTGCCTCCATTCTCTTTCGATTATTACAGATCTATAATAAAGTTTACTTCAGATTTCTTGGCAGATATCTAAAGATTATAGCTTTGTCTAGCGTTCTGAAGTGAAAATGTGGCAAAATATGCAAAACTAGCTTATGTACAAGCGAAAGAGAGCGTGAACGAAGAGAGCCTCTCTTTTGCACATACGACCTATTATCAAAGCAATCTAGAAATAAGTTTGTGATCTTCGATGCAGACATTAATTTTTTCTCTTCGTGTTCTCCCGTACTAGCTGGCGTGACCAGTATCAACACGATCAATCGCACACTGATTAAATAAATTTCTGCGGAATTTGTTTAGTTCGCGTTTTTCCGGACTAGTTACAGTCAGACATAATGCACGCGTACAAAAAAGGATGAGATTGAGCAACGACTGCTACGCGCACATAAAATTTAGCGCACGCGAATCTCACGAGGCTTGTGTACCTCACATTAACATTATTGGTGAGTCGCATTGGGACATCTCAATGCGATCAGCTCATGCGCTGTTTGCCATGGCAAACCTTTGCAAACAACAGCAAAAGTGCGTAAAACAGCTTGGGCGGGAAATTTTCATTCAATAATATCGTCGCCTAAGTAACGCATTCTTAGCGCATAAGATGAGTCTCATGAGACGTACATTGAGACACGCTCACTCAGTTATTTTATGCGCGCTAGTTTCTCTCGTCGCACAGAATCGGTGCTACGTGAGCTTTTGTAGCTCATGGCACACTATCTCATCTATGTATACACGAGAATTAAGGTCACTCCTGACGGAATCCAAGTTCCAAAGTGCTCGCGTTTTCGGGGGCACATCACTCGATTCAGAGGCGGCGCACAACTGTCATTTTTGTTAATTTAGCTTTGCTGCGTCGCAGCATGCGTGAAATAATAAAAATGACAGTTGTGCGTTGCTTCTGTGTCGAGTGGTGTGCCCCCGAAAATCTTGGATTCCGTCAGGAGTGACCTTAAGAGACTCTGGTTACAGTAGGGTGACTAGCAGCTAGTCAAACAATATCACAAAATATAAATTTAAACCTAGGGGGCTGTATGCATATTTTGATGATTTGCCGAATATAGACTGTTGTGTGAAGTATCTTCAAACCTCTGAAATTTTCATTCTTACTTTTAGGTAAGATTCAATTTGTTGTTTGCACGTAAAATGTTGCATTTTGTTTTGCCTTAGGGCCTTCTCAACTCTTAAGGCTCGAGGCAAAGAAAACAGCTTTCTGAATGATTCACCACCGGTGGTGTGTCGTCTGTCTCTTTCCGTCGTGCGTAAAATTGTGATTGTGTTAGTGCAACACCGGGCAATATCACAAACATTCTTTCAAAAATAGCGGATTTATGTAGCGCTGTGTTGCCAACCTTCATTCCCTCTTATGCAGCGTACACACCAGTCAAGCAGTTTGACGCAGAGTGTAAAATAATCGAAAATTTTTGGTGACGTGCACCTCTCTTCACTTGTCAGCTCACTTCCAGACACATTCATAGTCGGCTCTGGACTGTCAATATTCGATTGAATATTAGTCATTGAATATTTATGTACGTTCTACAAATTGATAAATTATCTGAAATCTGAACAAGTTTTAAATGATTAAAGTATACTATAGTTTATCACATAGAACTGAATCCGCTTTTCATCCACGAGGCATTTTCAATGGTAAACATCAATATAAACAATGCTAATTATGTTTTTTCCTGCACACAATAAGCACATTCAGTGACAGCCGAATGAATGAGTTGGTGGAGTAGTCGTCTGACTATGTCATTCTATGTTTTGAATAATCATGCGATGTTTGCCAAAATTCGGACTGAAATTGCTTCATGAAGATGAATATTGTATGCTCTGGTTTGACGAACATTGACTCCGCCCCCAAGAAAACGCCTCGGTTACTGCTTTGCTTGAACGTGTATGTAGTTGTTCAAACAATCATTTGACAGTTGGCGGCTCGGTTGAAAAAATTGAAACGGTTTGATTTTGGTTTGAGTTGTCGGAGGCGGAGTCAAGGTTCGCCGAATATGTTTGAACATTTGTAGTGAAGTTGCACAAACCCCCATATATTTTTTGATGGTTGGTGCTCAAGTTAGCGCTTTGGTCGTTCGTGTGTGATATTGTTGGTCGAATAAATTGATTGTTCGTGCCGCTGTTGTAAAACTTGATGGATGTTTGAACAAACGAGAGGTGGAGTCAATGTTGGTCGAACTGCGTGTGTACATTCCATTATGCCATCGAAGTTTTTTTTCATCAAACAAAGGTATGCTTGTCGAGTTTCAATGGTTTCTATATCTTTGGAATACACCCAATATTTTTTTACACGGTTGGTATTCTTCAATTTGCCGGTCAACCTGATTTTTCACAGCTTTTTAAATACCACCTGAATTTTCTTTGATTTTTTGTGAATTTTTTCATGGGGTTAACTCATAGTTTCATCAACGCTAAAGGTCGTAATCAACTAAAACTCACCCGTGTAAAAAAAGAACCGGGTGTATGAAGGATGAAAATATTCACTCAACAGCGTAAGCAACTGAAATGATTCATACACAATAACAAGAGACATTCCAAATCGCCTATGAAACATTTATATAAACAGATGCGCAGCAACCTACGCCGTTAAGTGAATAAGCCTATTAATTTTTTTGGACATTTCACATCAACCAGAATTCAATCAATCTGATGATGAATATGTTCCGACTACTTCTTCTTCTTCTTCTTCTTATTGGCATTACATCCCCACACTGGGACAGAGCCGCCTCGCTGCTTAGTGTTCATTAAGCACTTCCACAGTTATTAATTGCGAGGTTTCTAAGCCAGGTTACCATTTTTGCATTCGTATATCATGAGGCTAACACGATGATACTTTTATGCCCAGGAAAGTCGAGACAATTTCCAATCCGAAAATTGCCTAGACCGGCACCGGGAATCGAACCCAGCCACCCTCAGCATGGTCTTGCATTGGAGCCGTGCGTCTTACCGCACGGCTAAGGAGGGCCCCTTATGCCTTATGTTATTATTATGTGCGTTAAATTGTTTAATCGATTTGGGGATGCAATGTAAATATTGATCTGAAGAAAAAAAAAATACATAAAAAAGCGTTGTTCAGAACAGTTAGTTACTAATAAAATATTTTTTTGAACCATAATGTAGGTACAACACTCATTCAGTATTGTACATATACCATAAAGATTCGTTCCAACAAGGTAGAAGTTTTGCTCCGATTTTCTCTATTATAGCTTAGTTCCCGGCAAATTTCGCTCCATCGCAAATGCGCTTCCGTTTCCTTTTCCCACGCCAGTTTTGGAAACAATTAGAAGGTGGTGGTGGTATAGTCTTCCCAGTCGAAGCGATGTTCCATATACGATTCCTGACAGACCTGGTAGCTATCGTTTGTGCGCCATGATTGCACATTGCGATGCTGCAAAGGGGCGTCCCCAATTGAACACAAGACAATATTGACAAAGTATGGCACTTTGGAGCGATTACGAGGCACCCGGTGGACTCTACGTACATATATCTGTGCTAAGGATGTAGCAACAAACGGTAGCATGGAACAACAGTTTTCTTCCGGCACATGGCGTACAACCAGGAACACGAACGCAAATAATTTGATGGGGCAGATGCATTCGGATTTCCTAAATGACGTTTCTCCAGTTATATTGATTTTGTTTTCGAATGATGGTTGTGAATTATTAAAATAGAATTCTACACTTTTCCGAGTTCAACCACCTTGAACTTGAAAAAAACCGCTTGCCCGCCCTGGTCGTGCTCGCTTATCTAAACACCGCTGCCTAGGCTATGAATGTACTTATGTTTGGATTATGGCTTCAAAATATATGACTGATATGACTTTCACATTTCAATATGTTGAGTTTTACTTTTTCCTTATCTTTAGATCTGTTCACCGCCGAGCATTTGTATGTTAGGTGTATTCGGTGTCAGTTTGCAGTCTGTTTGCAATACGATATCTTGCCGCACTCTTATGTTTGCGTATTTATTGATATATTCCCTGTCTTTGTTCATTTTTCCTTTTATGATTAATGTAATACAGTGATGGTCATAGATAAAAGCCAAAACAATAAAAATGAATTAAATGAGTTTTAGAATTCACTTGACACTTTTTTGTTCTGAAAAGTGACTGAAGTTATACATAGAACGAATAGACCTTAATAATGTTTATACATTTGTGAATTCAATTCATGTCAATTCATTTGTGTGTACAATTTTAGATTCATCTGCGAATAAGTGTATCCAATCAGTAAAGAGAACTCTATTCTGAGAATCCTGGTTTCCAATTTCAATTTTTTCAAATAAATTTTGAAACTTCCTTCTCTAACTTGAAATTCTTTTCCTTCACATGATGGTCTCTTATATGTCCATTTATGAGCATTACACAATATTAGGCTTTACATAGAACAAAACAAAATGTCGAGAAAGTCGTGAAGTCGTGTGAAATTTAAAATATGCGAATTCGTTTCATGCCGATGCATAACAGGATGGCAAATAGCGCAAAGCGGAAGTAAAAATGTACCAGGTATGTATTGTTGGTATATCAGTGACCATCACTGTACTACATGTCCGTAGGAGTATCTCTAACACAATATCGTTTATCGAACGTCGTATGGAAAATAAACAAAATAAGCAAACCAGGCACGCATGCTATGACGCCTTTTCTCACTCTCTCTCTCACCTAATCCGTAGCTGGCTTGATATGGTCCTTGGCATTTTACGATGGACCTTTTCACCGTTGATATTAAATTCTCGTTCTGATATGGAAGGAAATATCAAACACAGCAAGTCCCAGCCCGGTAAAACGACTCTCCTCGCCTTCCGACTTTTCAGTTTTGTACACTCAACGCATATGATGCCTATGTAAATAGAGGATTCTTCGATTTTATGTCGCTTCTTCTGCATTTTGGTCTATCGACTTAAAAACTAGGTAGGCGTTGATAACGATAAAAGACGAACAAACACTTTCGATGGTGCAGGAGATAACAGAAATACGCCTTCACCGTTCTTGTTTGAACGAGTATTTCTCGTTTTATGGCCGCTCGAATGGTCACAATTAGATATGGTTCAACCGAAATCACATTCTGGGGGGCAGATATGTATGTGGGGTGAGGTGGGAGGTTGGATCGATGGCGGGTTGCAGGAAGGATTGGTTTGATAAACTCAGTAAAAACCGTTCAACAATATTCCTCTCGTTCTGTTCCCTAAACATTTCGAAATTCGTTTCTCCTGTTGCATTTATTTTAACAATAATTTAGCTAGGCTTATAGACTACACGTACAAAAATGATTCATGGGAGTTTTGTTGCTCATATGTACAAGAGATGTTTTCCTATAGACTATCGATCAGATTTTATTAGCTTACCTAAGGTAATTCCTAACTAATCGTTTATGACGTGGTGATGATGGCAAGCAGCTTCCAGCTAATAATTGGAAGCTTTTTATGTTTTGTTTCTCATGGTGGAAATTGACAGTTTTGTGGACTGGTTTGGATTCCTGTAGCTGCTTTTGTAGAACAACGGTTGTCATGGAAGCCGTTAGTTTGCTGGTGACCGCCGCCTACTGTTTACTGCTATCATTTGTCCAGTGATGCCAGCTCGGCATAGTTTGTCGTCAGCAGCGGCATTTTGGCTGTGTAGATTTGTGATGTCGCGTACCCACTGGCCGCCGACTGCGGCGTACTCAGCATACTGTCGTACGTATTGGGCGTGAAGTCCCGCAAAGGCAGTCTTGTGTAAATGTTTGGGGACGTCGTCCGCACCGGCAGTACGGTCGTCGTCGTTGTTCCCGATGGGTTAGTACTTCCGTACGCACTCCGAACCGGGGAGTTATATATCGCATAGCTCGGATTGGTCGTAAGCGAGAGCTCGCCAAACTGATAAACAGACATAATGAAAACAAATTTTAGAAAAGTGATATAAAAAATCAATTAATCTCAAATGAACCTTATTAAGTGTGACCAGCAGAAACCCACCTCAATGTCAGCACTTACCTTCTTCAGTCCATTTCCGGTGGGTGACAGGTGCGTTGGCGAGTAAGCTGTCACCATCGCTGGCAGCGCTGGTGTCGGCGTGTACTTCAACCGCTCCGTGTCCAACGCCAGCCGCTCGAATTGCTTCTCGTCGTCGTCCTCGCTGTTCTCGTGCGGTATCACGTCCGGGTTCTTGTCATCGATGCTGGAATGGCTTCCGATGTTTCGACTCAACGGCTCAGCGCTGCCTTTGTCCTGCTCGGTCGTTGCTGCCGGGTGATGTTTCTTCTGCACCAGAGAGCAAAGATAAGAAGGAACCATGAGCGAAAGGATTTTTCATTTCTTTGGATGAATTTCGAAAGCAAATCCAGTTAGCTTCCATTACGATGATCAAGTGGAGAATAGAATGACTCGAGCTACGAGATATCGGGTATCCTGCTAGTAGTATTATTTTGTTTTCATTTCATTGGCATTAGTTTGTCCTCTTCGTAGCGGAATTGTAAGAAACTCTAATTAAGAGTAAATAAAGAAGACATTTGAAACTTAGCTTTTTATCTTTTTTATACATCAAAGTGAAAACCGAAAGGTTATGCTCTTTCCCAAATCAAATGATTTTCATTTTAAAATCACTTACTCGATTTGACACCAATTTAGGGTATTTGACGTGGGGGATATTCGATTGAAAACACTCATTTAATAAATGCCTTCAAAAGTGGTTGTCAAAACTCTAACTAAGTCTCATTTCATCAACGAACAGTTATAAACTAAAAATTAAACAAAATAAAAATAAACGTATTTCCTGAAAGGCCTTATCATCGTTGGGTGAATTAGTCATAGTTTTCTTTTTTATGTTCAGGAAGGGTGCCATGCATACAGAATCAGCAAAATGCTTCAATACTTCATCCTATGCACTTCCTCACTTCTTTTGCGATTGAACCAATATCTGTGAAATGTTCCTCCTTTGTGTGGAAATGTCATTGCATTTATCGTATAATAGCTAATGCAAATGTGATGCAATGCAATTGACTGACTCTGGCTTCGCTTGATGGCTGAATCTCTAATGAACGATGCCGAGTCAGAGCCATCAGTGAGTAACGAGAAGCATTGTTCGTACCAGATTATGTTGGTAGATGGTTTTCTCTTTTTGGTTTTGAACTTAAGGATGCCAATTTGATCTGTCCCCATCAGACAGGTACGGAGGATAATCTTCGATAAAACATCGGATTTGTGTGATTACGCTGGTTAGATGATTGCGAGCTGTAATTGACTACTGAGTTGGCATTTGCCTTAGTTTATTCGAGTTGTAGATAAAGTCAATCTTATTATTATTTATTTATTCAAACTAAGGCCGAAGTGGCCTGTGCGGTATATAAGAGTCTTCTCCATTCGGCTCGGTCCATGGCTACACGTCGCCAACCACGCAGTCTACGGAGGGTCCGCAAGTCATCTTCCACCTGATCGATCCACCTTGCCCGCTGCGCACCTCGCCTTCTTGTGCCCGTCGGATCGTTGTCGAGAACCATTTTCACCGGGTTACTGTCCGACATTCTGGCTACGTGCCCGGCCCATCGCAGTCGTCCGATTTTCGCGGTGTGAACGATGGATGGTTCTCCCAACAGCTGATGCAATTCGTGGTTCATTCGCCTCCTCCACGTACCGTCCGCCATCTGCACCCCACCATAGATGGTACGCAGCACTTTCCTTTCGAAAACTCCAAGTCCGCGTTGGTCCTCCACGAGCATCGTCCAGGTCTCGTGTCCGTAGAGGACTACCGGTCTAATGAGCGTTTTGTAGATTGTCAGTTTGGTACGGCGGCGAACTCTATTCGATCGGAGCGTCTTGCGGAGTCCAAAGTACGTACGATTTCCAGCCACTGTGCGTCTCTGAATTACTCTGCTGGTGTCATCTCGGCAGTCACCAGTGAGCCCAAGTACACAAATTATTCTACCACCTCGATTTCGTCACCACCGATGCAAACTCGCGGTGGGTGGCTCACATTGTCGTCTCTTGAACCTCTTCCTATCATGTACTTTGTCTTCGACGTGTTGATGACTAGTCCGATTCGCTTAGCTTCCCTCTTCAGTCTGATGTAGGCTTCCTCCATCATCTCAAAGTTACGTGCCATAATATCTATGTCGTCGGCGAAGCCAAATAGCTGGACGGACTTATTGAAAATTGTACCACTCGTGTTAATCCCTGCTCTTCGTATTACCCCTTCCAAAGCGATGTTGAATAGCAGACACGAAAGACCATCACCTTGCCGTAACCCTCTGCGGGTTTCGAAGGGACTCGAGAATGCCCCTGAAACTCGAACTACGCACATCACCCGATCCATCGTCGCTTTGATCAACCGTGTCAGTTTATCCGGAAAACCGTGTTCGTGCATTAGCTGCCATAGCTGGTCCCGATCGATTGTATCATATGCGGCTTTGAAGTCGATGAATAGATGACGTGTGGGCACGTTGTATTCGCGGCATTTCTGCAGTACTTGGCGAATGGCGAACACCTGGTCCGTGGTGGAGCGTTCGCCCATAAAACCCGCCTGGTACTGCCCCACGAACTCCCTTGATAGTGGACGGCATAAAATTTGGGAGAGTACCTTGTAGGCGGCGTTCAGCAATGTGATTGCGCGGTAGTTGCTACAATCCAGCTTGTCGCCCTTTTTCTAGATGGGACACACGACACCTTCCATCCACTCCTGCGGCAAAACTTCCTCCTCCCAAATCTTGGTAATGACCCAGTGCAGCGCTCTAGTCAGTGCCTCACCACCGTGTTTAAATAGCTCTCCTGGTAGTTGGTCAACCCCAGGGGCTTTGTTGTTCTTCAGCCGGCCAATCTCCTCCAGGATTTCCTGGAGATCTGGAGCCGGTAAAATTATGTCCTGCGCGCGTTCTCCCAGGTCCATCACCACGTTCTTCGTAGTGCTGCCGCCACCTTTGGATCACCTCACGCTCGTTCGTAAGATGGTTCCCGTTTATGTCCTTGCACATATCAGGCTGTGGCACGTGGCCCTTACGTGAACGGTTTAACTTCTCATAGAACTTTCGTGTGTTATTAGCGCGGTACAGTTGCTCCGTCTCTTCGCGGTCTCGATCTTCCTGCTGGCGCTTTTTCCTCCGGAAAATCGAGTTTTGTCTGTTCCGCGCCTGTTTATATCGTGCCTCGTTCGCCCTCGTGCGGTGTTGCAGCAATCTCGCCCATGCTGCATTCTTCTCTTCCACTAACTGCTCACATTCGCCATCATACCAGTCGTTTCTCTGATCCGGGGGCACCGTGCCAAGTGCAGCGGTTGCGGTGCTACCAATGGCGGATCGAATATCTCTCCAGCCATCTTCAAGAGACGCTGCGCCTAGCTGCTCTTCCGTTGGGAGTGCCACTTCCAGCTGCTGCGCGTATTCTTGGGCTTGTCTACCGTCTTGTAGCCGCCCAATGTTAAGCCGCGGCGTCCGACTTCGACGCGTGTTGTTTTGAGCGTAGGCATACTGCAACGAGGTAGTGGTCGGATTCAATATTCGCACTGCGGTAAGTGCGGACGTTCGTGATGTCGGAGAAGAATTTACCGTCGATTAGGTTTTCCGTTTCTTGGTTAGGTGATCTCCATGTGGCCTTGTGGATATTTTTGCGGGGAAAGAAGGTGCTTCGGACTACCATTCCGCGGGAGGCTGCGAAGTTTATGCATCGTTGGCCGTTGTCATTCGATACGGTGTGCAGACTATCCGGTCCGATGACCGGTCTATACATTTCCTCCCTTCCTACCTGTGCGTTCATGTCACCAATGACGATTTTGACGTCCCGCAGTGGGCATCCATCGTATGTCTGCTCCAGCTGTGCATAGAACGCTTCTTTTTCGTCGTCGGGTCTCCCTTCGTGTGGGCAGTGCACGTTGATGATGCTATAGTTGAAGAAACGGCCTTTTATCCTCAGCTTGCACATCCTTGCGTTGATTGGCTGCCACCTAATCACACGTTGGCGCATCTTACCCAGCACTATGAAGCCGGTTCCCAGCTCGTTGGTGGTGCCACAGCTTTGGTAGAAGGTAGCAGCTGCCCGCTTTTTAACACGTTCTGTCCAGCAAATTTCCTGCAGCGCTACGACGTCGAAGTTGCGGAGATGTAATTCATCGTAGATCATCCTGTCGCAACCTGCGAAACCTAGCGACTTGCAATTCCATGTTCCAAGCTTCCAATCGTGATCCTGTATTCGTCGCCTAGGTCTTTGCCGATTATATCGAGTCGCATTATCTCTTATATTGTTCGTAATGATTGGTTTTCTAGGCGGCTTATTGGGCCTGCGCAAACCTCCTGTCTCGTCGGAGGGCCGTCGTGTCAGGGCTGTTTAGCGTCCCACCTAACACCAGGACTTGGGCTTGTGTGCTTTGAGCGGCACACGGTCGCTTTGGTGGGGCCTACTTGCGGATACATGCAGCTTTTTATAGAGGTTTAACAGGGCCCACTGTCAAACCCCACCACATCCTAGGCAAGCCCCACAACTCGCAGATGGCCTGGGGAGGGATCGTCAAGCCCTTGGGCATAGTCCCTGCTTTCGATGTCATGGGACTAATTTATTAATAACTTTTATCACATGTTATGTACAATTGTGTTTTTATATAAACATGTAGCCCTTAAAGGACCTTAAAACTTCTTCTAATAGGTCATTTCTCTAAATCAAAATTTGGCGGCATTATTATAGCATGTAATTAATAATGGGACCAATAGTCTATGCGAATAACATCTGTGGTTTATGTTGAAAGGTATGAAATTATTTTTAAAATGTTTGCAATTCTTACTTTCCATATAAACTTTCACCTGAATTCTATGTCACAATTGATAAGTTCGTTGTCTCCTGGGAAAGTTTGGATCTTCCGAAGACCTCCAAATATCAAAGACATCTAAATATCATATCATAAAGTTTTATATAATCGTATTTTTTAATACATGGTCATAGGCATGGATGGCGTAATGAGCATGAATCGGTTTCCGTCCACTGCAACTTTAACGCCACATGTAGAACCACAATATAGAACATCAAATACTACGAAGTTGTTTAAAATCCAACTCTTGCAAGCTGAATTCGTATAATATTGTCCATTTGATTTAAACATAAATAAATATGGTTAATCATACTTAGTTGGCTAGAATAGACTAAGATGAATATGTATAGAATTCTATTAGATGTAACAAAAAAAAAACTATCGCTGACGACACCTTGGAAGTTGAGAAATATGTATTTGACGAGATGTTATACACAGAATTCTGTTTTTACACGATTTTGTTTCGGTCGTATTTTTGATCGTGTGGCTTCAAAATCCATGCAAAATGTTCCGAAAACCCCTAAATAGTCTAGAGAAAACTCAGATGGTTATTTATATACGATAAACATTCTAGATGGGGGCAAAAGTGATAAAATGTAAATCGTGTTTAAATGAACCGTTCGTTTGAGAAACTGCATATGTAACATTTTTGGCCAAAATGAGATTTTTATATATTCTGAATCGTCTTCCATAAATACGTATTCTGGCAAAAAATACGAAAAAAAATTGTTCAGAAATGTATGATATTTTTTCGTTTGTTTGAGAAACTACATATGTCCACGCCCTTTGAAGAGCAATTATGGAGTCCTGCTCACAGTTTTTGCACTGGAAGTACCCCAGGGTGTTGAGTTTTGCCAAAAACTATTGATTTGTATCGAAGAAATCGAAAGGTTCGGTGCCAATTTGTTCAAAAACAGTTTTTTGTTGTTTTCTTGAAATTGTGTAAAATGGACTTATGCAGTTTCTCAAACAAATGATTCAAATGGAATCCTGCGCATTTTTTCGATATCGTATCAGCTACGGCTTAAAAAGGGCGTAACTCCAAAACGGGCTCTACGTCCAGTATGTAGTATAGCGTGCAATATAGCCCTAGAATTCAGCTCCAAGTATTAGTTTTGAAGGGCAATGTTAAAAATAAAAAAAAAGATAATCTTCTATTGTCGAAAAACTCATGGAGGCAAAATGCAGCTTCTAGGAAGCAATACACCACGCGTCGACTATTCTCTTTCAGCTGTGAACAGTCTGTGCATGTAGGGACGCGTGGTACTTTGTAGGTTAGTGCTAATTGGGCGTTTTCCTCGGCAAAATGTTAGATGTTTCGTGGATGTGTTACGTCCACGATAAATATGAAGAACAACCAAAAAGCAGTTTACACTATTCAGTTTGGAATTTGTAAAAAACACAACAATTTGATGTGCTGGGTAAAAACCCGCACTAAAATTGATCAAGAACACGGCGATACAAGATTACATTTTAAAGTTTGAGCCGCAAAATTGAGCTAACAATCCCAAGCAAGGCGGGCTTCTTTAATAATGAAAATTCATCTCGTTGGACCGTAGGTAGGTACAAAGTTTAGAAGCAAGTGCATCTATTCTCACCCAATGTAGGAGCATTATCATCGACTTACCTTCGTTTTGAATTTGACGAAAATGATTATGCAAATGGCCACGAGGAAGAGCGTAACGGCTGCCCCCACCAGGGCTCCCAGCAGGGGCGTCAGCTGAACGAGGACGGCCTTCGATGGTGCTGCGTTCGTGGTGCAGGATGAAGAATTCCGAACAGGCAAGAGGGAAAAAAAGACAGAGTTAGTGGGTTGAACTAAAAAGATCCGTTTGACTTTTGCTCTGTGCCGGCAAAATTGGAGCCATCGTGTAGGTAAAGCCCGACTTGAGCCGTTGCTCGTCTCGCAGGAGGAGGTTGGCCTCCTTCGTTGCATGCTGCTGCTGAGTCATGCGACGGAAGCGTATGCGAGAAAACAAATCTAATCATAATCAGCTTAGCTTCCCTTGGAACGAGCGCATGGCGTACTTCGGTCGGTTGGTTTGGTACACCGAAAGCATACCCAGGTCAGATCTGCGTGGCAGATGAGCGAAAGCAAACAAAGCACAGTCAAAGTAGGCCGTTTCCGTGGAGACGGGCAGCTTGGTGGTGGTCGGTGTGACATTTCACTTACCTGTACGGAGCAATGGAGCCGGCAGTGTCTGAGCCTTGACACGGTAGCTGGTAGGTGCCGTTCCCTGAAGATTGAATGGTGTGATCTGTTGGACGAGATAACAAGATGAAAAATCCATGGTTGTTTGTTGTTGGTTTTTGGGGGGAGAAGTCGGTTCAAACAAGATGAAAATCGTATTATCTGTTATTATCCAGTTGGTTGTGTCGAGTCCGGATCCCGGGTGGATGAAGGACGACGAAGTTTTCACTTACCTTGATGATGAACTTGGTGTCGCTCGGAAGCTTTTTCAGCAGCATCTCCGAACCTTGGAACGTGATGCTAAAGATGAGCTTCTTCGTGTGCTCATCGAAAACCTGTGGTCATGGGGAAAAAACGAGAGTGTTAGACGGCGGGTGCAAATTCGTTAAAAAATGATTGAATGGAAAACATGCCATGTTTTCGTTCTGACAAAAAAAAAATGTTCCATTTTCCCTTGCTTTTATCCTAATGATAGGATCAACTTTTCTCTTTGCAGCCGTCGTTATCCTACTCCCACGTTGACATTTGAAACAGTCACAGTGTTTTCCCGGGAGTGGAATCAGGCTGCCAACGATGACGAAAATGTAGCTAAATTTTAATTGCCAGAAGCAATGGAAACGGTTCAGGGAAAAACGGCGAGGATATGGCCTACAGGCGACCAAGAGACAACCGAACTCGAGCACGTGCTGAGGTTAAAATGAAAATTAAATTTGATGGTAAACGTCGTCATTCAGGTATTCTAAACGATTTATCGGCATTGCAAGCACCAGAAATTTATGTGTATGGCATTTAATGGTATATCAAATCGATTTAGGGAAAGGGAGAAGGAGCTGTATATGCATGGTAATGGGCTCTTTCTTTGTTGGCTGTAATACTTCATCCAATGATGGAACATGACCGCCTCGCAGCTTAGCGTCCATGAAGCACTTCCACAGTTATTATCTGCTAGGTTTCTATTCAATATTCTTCAGGAAGCAATTGAAATTAATAAACAGATTATTGTGTAAAACATTTTAGGATGTTTTTATCATGCAGATCACCAGACTGCACAATACATTTTCTATAATTTTGTTATTATCCTTAACTCGGGAAGCGTACCATTTTTTTCGTTCATCGGTTGTGTTAGTTTTGCGAACAGAGAAAAGTTCATCCTAGCATGAGTCATGTGTCGATTGCTGTGGCTTTTTTTTTTCCAGTCCAGCTGCCACGACATAGTTTACCGGGATGGATAGATCACTTACGTCAACATGGAACTGCTGCGGTATGCCTCCGTCCTTGCCGGCGATGCAGGATACATGCACCGTGTAGGCGGTCACATTTGATATAGTGCAACTTTTAATTGGATCGGGAACGTCTGTGTTTGAGAAAGAGTAGAGAATAAAAAGAGAAAAGGTGTTATATAATAATTGTGAAAGGGATTTACGTAAGCCGTGTACCGGAACAAAGACTAATAGATGCAGCACTAAATAAATTTCTAATGATTGCGTGTCAAGTGGTCGCTCTGAATGAGGGTTAAGATTTATAGAACCAGTGCTATGCTATCCTCAGCGAGACATACCATGAATGTTATGTTGTACGATCTAAGTGTAACGTCCTTTTGACTGTGGCTTTGTGAAGGTGCTACTGTTTCGTTACAACTAATGAGTTGAGTGTTTCGTTGTCCCTAATTTTACGGTCTAATACTTTTTTAATTACATCGACAGTGTGCAACAGTTTCAATACATTGTGAAGTTCATTTAATTAGACCCGTTTGGAATGCTTTTGAATAAAATATATTTGCAAAATGTATTGAAATAAAATATTATTTTTCTCTGTATCTTCTTCTTCTTCTTCTTATTGACATTAGATCCCCACACTGGGACAGAGCCGCCTCGCAGCTTAGTGTTCACTAAGAACTTCCACAGTTATTAACTGCGAGGTTTCTAAGCCAGGTTACCATTTTTGCATTCGTATATCATGAGGCTAGCACGATGATATTTTTATGCCCAGGGAAGTCGAGACAATTTCCAATCCGAAAATTGCCTAGGCCGGCATCGGGAATCGAACCCAGCCACCCTCAGCATGGTCTTGCTTTGTAGCCGCGCTTCTTACCGCACGGCTAAGGAGGGCCCCTTCTGAGGGCCCTTTTTCTCTGTATACATATTTGAAATATGTCACCCTGTAAAGGATGAAAGGATTTTGGGAAGCGAGATGATCCACACAAAAAATGAAACTTTCTTACGAAAAACGTGACTAAAAGAGTACGGGTTGACCAAACATATATTTTTGTTGGCTTAACGTACATGTTCTAAAGTTCTTCCAGGAGGTGTTCCTGGAGTCCTTTCAGGAGGTCCTCCTGGAGTCCTTCCAGGAGATCCTTCTGTAGTCCTTCCAGGAGATCCTCCTGGAGTCCTTCCAGGAGATCCTCCTAGTGTCCTTCCAGGAGATCCTCCTAGAGTCCTTCCAGGAGATCCTCCTGGTGTCCTTCCAGGAGATCCTCCTGGTGTCCTTCCAGGAGATCCTCCTGGAGTCCTTCCAGGAGATCCTCCAGGAGTCCTTCCAGGAGATCCTCCAGGAGTCCTTCCAGGAGATCCTCCTGGAGTCCTTCCAGGAGATCCTCCTGGAGTCCTTCCAGGAGATCCTCCTGGAGTCCTTCCAGGAGATCCTCCTGGAGTCCTTCCAGGAGATCCTCCTGGAGTCCTTCCAGGAGATCCTCCTGGAGTCCTTCCAGGAGATCCTCCTGGAGTCCTTCCAGGAGATCCTTCAAACGTAAAAGGGACAAATTGTACAGAAAATTTTGTAGAAGTAATAATGCTATTCATTGGAAAAGGTATCAGGTCGCGCGTAATAAATATTCGCATATGTTGAAAAAAACGAGATGCGAATATATTCAGAGGAAAATTGATCAGCATCAAAACAACAGCAAAGAGTTATGGAAAATTTTGAAATCCTTGTTAAAACCTAATAGTAGCAAACCGCGATCCATAACCTTCGATGGCACATTAGAACAGTCAGAACAAGTTATTGCAGATAAATTCAATCAATATTTCGTCAACAGTGTCTCACTGATTAACCAGTCAATTGAGTTAGTTGATGAGCCTGACGAAATAAAACAGCCGATTAATTTTAATTGTAGATTTGATGGATTTCACCCAATAACATTAGAAGAACTTGAAAATATTTGCTTTTCAATTGGAAAAACGGCTGGAGTCGATAATGTTAATGCCAAGGTAATACAAGACTGCTTTGATGTCATCGGACACAACTTGCTGGACCTTATAAATGAATCTTTACGAACTGGGCACGTGCCACAAGTTTGGAAGGAATCTCTAGTGATTCCGATTCAAAAAGTTGCTGGGACGATTAAAGCCGAAGAGTTTCGTCCTATCAATATGTTGCACGACATTAGAGAAAATTTTGGAACTTGTAGTAAAAGGCCAGCTGCTTGAGTATTTGAATAGAAATAACTTGCTGATACCGGAACAATCGGGATATCGAGAAGGTCATTCTTGTGAAACCGCATTGAACTTGGTATTAGCTAAATGGAAGGAAAATGTAGAGCGTAAAGATACGATTGTTGCTGTGTTCTTGGATCTAAAACGCGCTTTTGAGACAATTTCTCGGCCCTTATTGTTGAGCACAATCAAGCGCTTTGGAATTTCGGGATCTGCATACAATTGGTTTGAAAGCTATTTGTCTGACAGATCTCAAAGGACTGCTTTTAATGATTCTGTTTCTAGTCCCGTGGAGAACACGCTAGGAGTGCCACAGGGAAGTGTATTAGGGCCTATTTTATTCATTATGTATATAAATGACATGCGACGAGTCTTACGATTTTGTGATATAAATCTTTTTGCTGATGACACCGTGATATTCATTGCAGCTAAAAATTTAGCAGATGCCGTTTCACGCTTGAACGAGGATTTACACTCTCTAAGTAGATGGTTGAAATACAAGCAATTGAAATTGAATATTAATAAAACAAAAAACATGTTATGTCTCTATGTCTCTGTTAAAATTGATGATGAGACAATTGATCGCGTCCGCGATATTAAATATCTTGGCGTGATTATTGATGACAAGCTAAAATTTGACATACATATTGACAATGTTATCAAGAAAATAGCCAAGAAGTATGGAATGCTCTGTCGATTAAAACACGATTTGACTATTGGTAGCAAAATACTCTTGTATAAATCAATCATCTCTCCTCATCTGGATTTTTGCCCTTCCATCCTTTTCTTGGCTAACGAAACACAAATATCGAGATTGCAGCGCTTACAAAATAAAATAATGCGTTTGATTTTAAAATGTGATAGATTCACTTCCTCAACTTTCCTGTTGGACGCCTTACAATGGCTGTCAGTGAAGCAAAGAATAGTGTACTTGACTATGGTGTTCATTTTAAAGTAATAAACGGTTTACTGCCTCGATATTTGTGTGATCGAATTGAAAGAGGAAGTGATATTCATAGTTATAATACTAGACACGCGGATAATGTGAGAACACCCTATTTTCTGTATGGCGCTTCACAAAACTCTTTGTTTTTAAAGGTATAAATGTTTTCAATTCGATGCCTTCACACATCAAACGTGCAGTCACGCTAACACAGTTTAAGAGACAATGTATTTCACACGTCAAAGCTGCCTTTTGAACAGCTACCCGGCAATTTTTACCCGTTAACACATGTATCTTGACGAAGTTTTTAACAACGGATGATTTTTATGGACCATTTTTATTTTTATCATTTATTGAGGCATTAATAAGCTATAACGTTCGCCTCGATGATGATGATGGATTTTAATTTATTGACGTAGTTTATTTTGAACCTTTCTTTGTGTAGTCTACAAAAGTTTGAGCATCGCGCGCGGATTACAGATATGAATGATTTTGAATTTATTTAAAAACTTGCATATTTCGAACTGTTGAATCATGCTCTTGAATTAGTAGTAAGCCTTCTGGTAGATTATTTTGTACTCGCGGTTGTTCCGAAACTTTTGTTATCGACGGAGCGGTTACACAAGTTTTGATGTTTGGTTGTCGAACCTAATGATCCATGTTCAGATACATGTGAGTTTCAGATTGCGATATTGGTTTGTGAAAAGAACGCGATGTTTGGCGGAGCTTTTGAAATCTGTGCGAGAGGTTTCACAAGTTTAGCTTTTGATGAGCTCCATGTATCACTACTGTTGATTACAAAAATTCTAGGTGTAGTTCTTTAGTTCATTTTACCAATTTATTTTTGCTGTACAGTATGGAATTTTTTTTTGGATTTTATATCTGTATATACAATCGGATCGTTTGTTTGCAAAACCGATTACATTGATCTTATTTAATTATCTTAAAGATAACTCGTCCAGCTCAAACCTTTGTAGGGGTATGTGGCGGGACCATCATCATCATCATCATCATCATCATCATCCTCCTGGAGTCCTTCCAGGAGTTCCTCCTGGAGTCCTTCCAGGAGTTCCTCCTGGAGTCCTTCCAGGAGTTCCTCCTGGAGTCCTTCCAGGAGTTCCTCCTGGAGTCCTTCCAGGAGTTCCTCCTGGAGTCCTTCCAGGAGTTCCTCCTGGAGTCCTTCCAGGAGTTCCTCCTGGAGTCCTTCCAGGAGTTCCTCCTGGAGTCCTTCCAGGAGTTCCTCCTGGAGTCCTTCCAGGAGATCCTCCTGGAGTCCTTCCAGGAGATCCTCCTGGAGTCCTTCCAGGAGATCCACCTGGAGTCCTTCCAGGAGATCCTCCTGGAGTCCTTCCAGGAGTTCCTCCTGGAGTCCTTCCAGGAGTTCCTCCTGGAGTCCTTCCAGGAGTTTCTCCTGGAGTCCTTCCAGGAGTTTCTCCTGGAGTCCTTCCAGGAGTTTCTCCTGGAGTCCTTCCAGGAGTTTCTCCTGGAGTCCTTCCAGGAGTTTCTCCTGGAGTCCTTCCAGGAGTTCCTCCTGGAGTCCTTCCAGGAGTTCCTCCTGGAGTCCTTCCAGGAGTTCCTCCTGGAGTCCTTCCAGGAGATCCTCCTGGAGTCCTTCCAGGAGTTCCTCCTGGAGTCCTTCCAGGAGTTCCTCCTGGAGTCCTTCCAGGAGTTCCTCCTGGAGTCCTTCCAGGAGATCCTCCTGGAGTCCTTCCAGGATTTCCTCCTGGAGTCCTTTCAGGAGTTCCTCCTGGAGTCCTTCCATGAGGTCCTCCTGGAGTCCTTCCAGAAGGTCCTCCTGGAGTCCTTCCAGAAGGTCCTCCTGGAGTCCTTTCAGGAGACCCTCCTGGAGTCCTTTCAGGAGGTCCCCCTGGAGTCCTTTCAGGAGGTCCTCCTGGAGTCCTTCCAGGAGATCCTCCTGTAGTCCTTCCAGGAGATCCCCCTGGAGTCCTTCCAGGAGATCCCCCTGGAGTCCTTCCAGGAGATCTTCCTGGAGTCCTTCCAGGAGATCCTCCTGGAGTCCTTCCAGGAGATCCTCCTGGAGTCCTTCCAGGAGATCCTCCTGGAGTCCTTCCAGGAGATCCTCCTGGAGTCCTTCCAGGAGATCCTCCTGGAGTCCTTCCAGGAGATCCTCCTGGAGTCCTTCCAGGAGATCCTCCTGGAGTCCTTCCAGGAGATCCTCCTGGAGTCCTTCCAGGAGATCCTCCTGGAGTCCTTCCAGGAGATCCTCCTGGAGTCCTTCCAGGAGATCCTCCTGGAGTCCTTCCAGGAGATCCTCCTGGAGTCCTTCCAGGAGATCCTCCTGGAGTCCTTCCAGGAGATCCTCCTGGAGTCCTTCCAGGAGATCCTCCTGGAGTCCTTCCAGGAGATCCTCCTGGAGTCCTTCCAGGAGATCCTCCTGGAGTCCTTCCAGGAGATCCTCCTGGAGTCCTTCCAGGAGATCCTCCTGGAGTCCTTCCAGGAGATCCTCCTGGAGTCCTTCCAGGAGATCCTCCTGGAGTCCTTCCAGGAGATCCTCCTGGAGTCCTTCCAGGAGATCCTCCTGGAGTCCTTCCAGGAGATCCTCCTGGAGTCCTTCCAGGAGATCCTCCTGGAGTCCTTCCAGGAGATCCTCCTGGAGTCCTTCCAGGAGATCCTCCTGGAGTCCTTCCAGGAGATCCTCCTGGAGTCCTTCCAGGAGATCCTCCTGGAGTCCTTCCAGGAGATCCTCCTGGAGTCCTTCCAGGAGATCCTCCTGGAGTCCTTCCAGGAGGTCCTCCTGGAGTCCTTCCAGGAGGTCCTCCTGGAGTCCTTCCAGGAGATCTTCCTGGAGTCCTTCCAGGAGATCTTCCTGGAGTCCTTCCAGGAGATCCTCCTGGAGTCCTTACAGGAGAGAGTCCTTCCAGGAGATCTTCCTGGAGTCCTTCCAGGAGATCTTCCTGGAGTCCTTCCAGGAGATCCTCCTGGAGTCCTTCCAGGAGATCCTCCTGGAGTCCTTCCAGGAGATCCTCCTGGAGTCCTTCCAGGAGATCCTCCTGGAGTCCTTCCAGGAGATCCTCCTGG